>NC_090438.1:515687800-515990830 GCF_031143425.1 Pleurodeles waltl
AGGTAAACATTTCCAAACATTTCAAAAACAGCATTAGGGAATAGTAATAAGGAGACACTTATTTAGGCTGCTGCAGCAGCAAACAAAGAGGAGGAGAGTGTGTTGTAATAGGACTTCAAAGGGCTGCAGCTCTTTGGTTGGTCACGTCATTATGATGGTCATAGGTAATGTTTAATGTGATTGGCTGCTGTGTAATAACCAGTGAAGAAAGAGAAACATAATTCGAAGCCTCGGTCCTGACATAGAATTTGAAGCTTCTGTCCTGTCACAGAACAGCCCATTCACCAACACATCCAAGAAGCAATATTTCCCATTGTCAATGTCTCCATACTTTTTCTTTCCTTTTTTGCTGTTTTCTATAGCGTGAACTCAACCCCAAAGGTTTTGGAGCGCTTTACATGAGCACCAGTTACATTACACACAGACGCATTCATGTTTTTTTTACACACGGAGAGATTAAGGGATTTGCCCAATCAGTTCAAAAGTCTGCAGCTCTAGTCGTTACTCCAAGTTCTATGTCAGGACCGGAGGCTCCGATTATGCTTCTCTTTCCATGCTTTATTTTCTCAGGGGCCAATTAAAAAAGAGATTAAAACACTACATTTCCCATAAAATCAACATAGTCACATGACCAACCAAGGAGCATCTCCTATATATATACCCTATTCTTTCTTGTGATTTGAAATGTTTGTGTCTTGTTACAATCGGCACATCGCTCAGCGCGCGCCGAATGCTGTTACTCCTGTAGCGCTGTTAATCTATATATTTGATTTCCAGGTTAGAGTGCTTCGGCCTCCAGGGATGCGAGCGCTCGCAGTCCTGAGTTTTTGAGAAGTGGGAGAGGGAGCGGAGACATGGCTGACATCTTGGGTTGGTCGCGTCTCCAAGTTCTAGTCTCTAGATGTCATTGGCACACACGTGCATGCACCAGTTTACCACACAAGTTATTTCCGCGGTTTGGAGGCTTGGGTCAGCGTTAAACGGTGTGCTCCACCATTGTTCCTCGATTTTCCTCCTTGTGCCTCTACATTGCTCAACAAGCTCTGTGGCACAGTGTGCTCAGGGTTGTAAAATTGTGCATAGGATCTGCCTAGAGTGCTTCAGGCGTCTCCCTCCACTCTCTAATTGAATTCCTGTGCCTGCAGGGGTTGCACTTCCCCTGGTTATAACTGGACAGTTAAACATTGCAATCTGGTTGGGGATTCATCTTTATTTGATATTATGGCCCAGTATGACCCCTTTGAAAAGGACAGAGGGGAGTACAAGGAGTTTCCCCCTTCTTTTGAGGAAAGCCTGATGGAGGCATTAGATTCCAATGTCCAATTGTCTGTTAACAAGGCTTTGGCAAGAGCCTTGGGCCCCCTGACCTCTCATTTCAAGGGCTTCACCTGTCAGCAGGGCTGGCTGCCTCCTCTTTCTGCTCCTGGTGATCCTACTTCTATGCCAACCAAAAAATCAGAGGGAAAAGCCAAGGGCAAAGCAAAGGCGAAACAATGGCATTCCGAGGCCTTTGAGAAATTGTCCACGACATTTCTAAATGAACATGGATATAGCCAGGGTCAACCACAGACCTCCTCTTCTGATGATCCCACTAAGATATTGTGCCTTTCTGGTTTGGTTTCCTCTAAGGGCTATTCTGATAGCGATTAGGACGACATTCCTGGGCCCAGCAGAAAAAGGCGTCAGGATCAGGGATCAGATCTGGGACCCAGTCCCCTGAAGATACTTACCTTTGATCCTTCTGGGATTGTTCATCCCCATTCTACCAATTGGACCCCTCTTCCAGAGGTAGCCAATTATGTGCAATCTCACCTTAGTTTTTGATAAGGAAGTCAGGGTGAGGCTGAAATCTGATTGTCCGAGGCCAGAGCTGGATGGTAAAGTGGTGGACACCCCTGAGGTACACCCAACCATGGTAAATTTAATGACAAAATGGTCCAGAGACCCCAAAAAAGGACTGGACAGAGCCTGGTGGTCCTGTCAAGATAAAATGCTAGACATCTCAGGACCCCTCATGAAAAAACTGAAATTGGGGTTCCTTGCCAAAGAGTCCGGGGTTCCGGTAGATCCAGACATTTTGATTGGTTGGGCACAATGCACAGTATGCCAGTTGGGTAATGCCAATGTAGCCATGTCTAACGAAAGGAGGAGATCGATCCTCATGCGTATTGACCCAAAGTTGAATGATCTGGCTTCCTCGGAGTCCAGTCCGGTGGCGCCAGGCTTGTTATTTGGGGCCCCTTTGTGAAGGACCTTGCAAAGTTTGCGGTGACGCACATTACGTTGGACAAGGCACACTTGTCTCTAAAGAATGTTTTTCGCAACACCTTTTTTTGGGAGGGCCAGATGATACAGAGCCCGTTCATCAGGCAGTGGATCTTATCAGGGCTCCCAGCGTGAAGTCTTAAACAGGTCTTGCGGCTCCTGGCAGGACCAAGACCAAACCTTCTACCCCACCAGACCTCGAGGAGGTCATCAGCGCTTCCATAGAGGAAGAGGTTACCAAAAAGGTACCCAAAACAGGATATTCAGGTGAGAATTATACCTTGTTCAGAGGTGGTGCTGGGGGGGTTAAGGATTCAATTCTTCATACACAACTGGGCGATCATTAATCAGAACAGGGGTACAAACTGGAATTTTACAGCTCTCCAGTTCAAGACTCGCCCCCTCTGGAGATATCTTTTTCCCTATGAGATCAAGGGATCATAGCAGAGGAAATACTTCCCCTGCTTCGCAAAGACACAATTTGCCCTTCTTCTCCCCATCCCGGAAGTTTCATCAGCAATTTTTTCTTGGTCAGCAAAAGAGGCAGGGGTTCCTATTTAGTGCTCAACTTAAAAAGTTTAAATTCCTGGATGGTATACAGGCATATCAAGATGGAGGGTATCCATCTCCTTCAGGATCTGCTGGAGGAGGGCGACTGGATGGTCAAACTGGATTTAACAGATGCTTACCTCTCAGTCCCCATCTTTGCTCCTCATAGGCGCTTTTTTCAATTCTTTTAGCAGGGGCAATGCTAAGAATACAAGGTTCTTCCGTTCGGTCTTTCGTCGGTCCATGGTGCTTCACCAAGTTGATGAGACCAGTTGTAGAGGATCTGAGTGTCAGGTTGTTTACCTCAACAATTTGATCCTGATAGCCCAGGATCCCCAGACTGTGGTTCTCCATCTCCCCTGGACAATTCATTTATTACAGGAGGTGGGATTTGTCATCAACCAGCCGAAGTCCTCTATGATCCATTCCCATCAGATTGAATTTTTGATATTTCAGATCGATTCAGTGTTATCCCAGTTAATCCTTCCCTCTCAGAATATTCAGAACATCAAGAGGGAATTGAGGTATGCCTTCCAAAACCAGGTAATATCGTTGAGATCCGTAGCTCAGATTGTGGGCCTCCTAGCCTCTTCAATTTGGCGATATTCCCGGGTCCCCTACATTACAGGGCTCTTCAACGCCTCAAGATTCAACAACTGCAAAAGGGGTTGTCGTACTCAGATCAAGTTCAGCTTTCGGCGGAGGCCAGGCTGGAAATTAACTGGTGGTTGAACCACATGGAAGCCTGGAATTGCAGGACTCCAGATGTCATTCTGGAATTGGATGCCAATGGGTGGGGTGCCAGGTGTGGGTCCCTCCCCACCGGACGTTGATGGACAGAGAACGAGTTCAACTTCACATAAATTGCCTGGAGTTGTTAGCGGGCTCCTTCGCGATCAGGAGCATTTAACCCAATCAGGTCAGATTGTTGCATTCTGATGAGGATGGCCAACGTCTCAGCAGTCCGCTATGTCAACAGACTGGGGGACATGAAGTCTCGAATGCTAGCAGAGATTGCCAAGTAATTTTGGCATTATTGTCTGCAACGCTGCATTTCAGTCATTGCAGAGTACCTTCCAGGCATGAAGAATTCTATGGCGGACTGATACTCCCGGCATCTCCAAGACTACAATGATTGGAGGTTGCATCCGGAAATATTCATACAACTCAATCGCATTTGGGGCCCTTGCTCAGTGGACCTATTTGCCTCATGGACCAGTCGTCAGATTCCGGCCTTCTTCAGTCGGTGCCCGGATCCGGAGGCTCTGGTGATGGATGCATTCTTGCAGGATTGGTTTCTCCACAAAGGTTACACATTGCCTCCTTTCAGTATGATTTCCAGAGTTCTATCCCTAGTGAGTCACCAGAAAGCCGACCTTGTCTCAAGTAACACTGTTCTGGAGGGCACAGCCTCAGTTTTCCCTTGGTTCTGGAAATGTCATGTGACACTCCTCTTCTGATTCCTCATCTTCTGAATCTACTGCAAGACCCAGCAGACCTTCCACATCCTCTGATCTCCTTGGATCAACTTAGGCTGGTAGCCTGGAGGGTTTCAGGAACAAATGGAAATTGCCAGGCAGTTCAACTCAGGCTTCTGCCTATATTGACCGAGCCTGGTCCAGTAATACCCATAAGCGATGTGCTTCGGCATGAAGGAGATGGGTTTGCTGGTGTAGCAAGAGGTGTTTGGATCCCTCTCAGTCGGATGTGTGCTCCAGAATTAATTTCCTGTAGTCTATGGCTGAATTAGGAATGGCTTATAGATCTGTGAACAATTACAGATCTGCCATTTGGGCGGGATGAGTTCCAGTCAATGGTAAACCTGTTGGGGAGGACCTTCTAGTATCTAAGTTATGGAGAGTCATTCATTTCTCTAACCCTCCTCAGGCTAAATATTCATCCTTATGGGATGTGAATGTGGTTCTTCGGTTTTTGAATCCTGCCCGGATAACAAATACTTGTCACACAAGCAGTTATGGGCAAAATTAACTATGATGTTGTGTCTGATTTCTTGCAATAGACTTTCAGAAGCTCGAGCCCTGGATCTCAAGGTTCGGCAAATTTCTCCAGAGGGTGTGAGCTTTATAATCTCTAGAAGGACCAAGACTAACATTAGATCGGTCTCTTATCTGGCTTTTCCTAATGAATACAAATTATGTATGGTACAAGGTCTCAGGGCTTATGAGGCCGCTACTAGTGAATTCCGTGCGGACCCAGACGGGCAATTACTCATTGCATTACAAAAACCCTTTAAACCAGTTTCCTCTGCCACGTTGGCTAGATGGATGTGTTGGCTTCTTTCGGAAGCAGGGGTTAACATTTCCGTTTTCAGAGCTGACTCTATTAGGGGTGCAGTGGCATCCAAGTCATCTGTTTTAGGGTCATGACTAGAGGATATCATGAAAGCGGCGGATTGGTCATCTGAAGCCACCTTTAAATCATTCTATTATTAACCTATTGGGGATATAGCATTGGTAGTGGTGACTCAGCTTTGAACAAGCATAATTGGAGCCTCCGGTCCTGACACAGAATAAAAGATTTTCTAGCTATTGCGTTAACATTTTTCAGTTCTATTAAGGACACGGAGGTGAGGATTATCCCACCCTGCAGATATATGACAACCCACGTAAGGTATAAGTATGGTATTTTATATGACTATTTTGACTGCAAAGTTATTGTTATGCCCACCCGTTAATTTTTGTCTATGGGTTAGGGAATAGTTTTTATGGCTCTACTTTGTATTCTCAGGTACTGAGCAGAAACAGACTTAATGAGGTGGCCTTTGTTGGAGTATGTTTATCACTGGGTGTCGTTCATCTTCAGCGACGAATGGAGATGGATCGCCTCTTCTGGGATACCGAGGTTCTGGTCATGATCATGCAGTTGTCGGTCTGACCACAAACAAGAGGTTTTTTCATGGCCCTTGGTTCCAGTTACAAGTTGGGGATTTTTCACAGATGTTTCCGTAAGAGGGTTTGGCTTTGTTGATGGATTCACGTTTATTAAATCATGCTTATTGTGTTTAGCCGCAAAGAAAGAGGAAGAGTTATGATGTCCTCGGGTATATATAGGAGATGCTCTATGGTTGGTCAAGTGACTATGTTGATTGTTTTAATCTCTTTTTTGATTGGCTGCAGAGAAAATAAAGCATGGAAAGAGAAGCATAATCCTCACCTCCGTGTCCTTAATAGAATTGAAAATTCTTGATGCAATAGCTAAAAAATGTTTTGTTCTCTCTCCTACTTTCAAAATATCATCTCCGAACACATGGAGTCATAGACGTTGAGTACAACTTTTAGATATCAAAGTAGTACCTTGTTTAGAACTACTCAGTTTAATGTTTAAAGTCCCCTTCGGCAAGCTTTAAAACACATTTTGAAACATTTGCGACAATGATTCAGTTTTAACCGCTTCAGTGCGGGCGGTGGCCACTGGCTGACGCCTGCCCTACCTCCCTGGTGCGGGTCATGACCAGTGGCCGACACCAGGGAGGGCGTTAAGGATTCTTTTTTAATTAAAAAAACCCGGGAGACACAGAAGATCTTCTGTGTCTCCCCCCGCCCGCCCACCGCCCCTTTGTGATGTCAGCATGCCACAAGACGCGCTGACGTCACTATCTGTTTTCCCCACCAAAAAGTGGCCGCTTCCTGCTCCAGTGGGGAAAACAGGCCAAAACATTCTTACCTTTCAAACGAGGCCCTCCTTAACGGGTCTCTGGCCCTCAATCGGGAGGGCCAGGAAACCCCCACTAGACACCAGGGAATTCACTTGGGGGGGTAGGCCCCCTCAGAAAACGGGCCACCCTCCCCCCCGGGCAATTTTATTTTTTAAAGGTAGGTTTACCCCATGGGGGCACGATCGGGACTGATCGCGCCCCCCCCAGGGGTGTAAAAAATAAGCAAAAAAAAAACATTTAAAAAAAAAAATGATAACATTGACAGGGGGTCGACGGTGAGCAGGGCAACCCCCTATGGGGGCAATAATTTTTTTAACAGCTGTATGGTTTGCCTGGGGCCACTATGACCCCCAAGGAGACCATAAGGCTGATATATAGATATATCTATCTATATGTATATAGAGAGAGATATCTATCTATATAGATATATCTATATATATATATATATATATATATATATATATATATATAAATATATAAACACACAATCACTTGCTTCAGTGTAGCATTCCCGCACCTGACCTCACTTTCTTCTTAACTTCGAGAAGTACGGCACTCCACAAACGAATATATTTTCTTAACAGTCAACACATCTAATACAAATTATGAATTTACCATTTCATTAAATATCATGTGGCCTTTCTACAAATGTAATAGATATTAATTTAATCATGTAACCTACTGACTAGTTGTTTACCAAGATTTCCAGAAACATAAAATATAAAATGTGAAATAGGTGACTGCCATATCAATTTCTGAACTTATTAATTCACTTACCTACTTCTCACCTCACTTGAAATTCTTTCATTACAAATGTATATACAGCTCCTCACTACTATTCAATCCATTTGGTTCTTTAGTATCAAACATTATTATATATCTTGATTCCAAGGTCCTCAGTTTCTTCTCTTTATCTCCTCCTCTAATATCTTTAACTATCCCATCTATCACACTGTACTTTATCTAATCCACCTTACCACCATGTGATTAGGGCTTGAGCAGCAGTCATCCAACGAGATGCCATCTCTGCTATTGGCTAAACTGTCGCTCTAAAACACTAGCCTACGTAGACAGTCACAAAATTGCTCTTCATGGAGAGATGAAATGCACTTTTGCTTGGTGGTAGTGCGATAATTGGAGGAGGAGATAATGGGAGTGGGAGAACCAATAATGATTGTTGAACTGGGTGCTAGAGGTGCTAAAGACTCTGACGATTGGTATGTGACAACGTGAAGTAATAGTGTGTCTTTTTTGTTTTTTGAGTGTCTTGAAAGAACATGCTGATTAAGGGAAGAAGCGGAGGTAAGGTGACCTCTACTGTTGCAGGTATCAAACACACATCCACCAGCAATTTTGTGACTGTCTACGTAGGCTAGTGTTTTAGAGCGACAGTTTAGCAAATAGCAGAGATGGCATCTTGTTGGATGACTGCTGCTCAAGCCCTAACTTGGGTTATAGAGGACAGCTCTGACATAGGTTCAGAGACTGAGACAGCAGATACTGAGACAGCATCTGAGGAATAGGACAATGGCGCAGACTCTGGGAGTGATTTTTCAGTCGGAGGAGTCCCATTTAATAACTCCTCTTCCAGTAAGTATGAGGGAGGTGATGAAGACAGTCCTGCTGTCCCTTCGCAAGCACAGTCTGTGCAGCGGGACAATAGTAGGTTTGCCCAACCCAGAGAGCAGGTGAATGTGGTGGCAAGCACAGAGAGAGTGCTCTCTTGGGAGCTCCCCAATTTAGTTCAGCCCCAAATTCCACCACCCAAATCGTATTGTGGAGAAATTATCTATCACAAAACAACCTGGTTTTGTAAGGCAGGCACCTGCGTTTTTGGTCCAGGGCTCGGCTGCCTTATAGGGAAATCTACCAAACCCAGACATTTCTGGAAACTAGACATCCGGGGGAGTCCACAGAGGTGTGACTTGTGTGGATTCCCTAAAGTGTTCTTGCCCAGGATACCCTGCAAAGCTGAAATGTTGAATAAAAACTCTATTTTTTCTTGCATTTCTGTCACAAAAACTACAGGAATATGTTGGGATCCACAAAATTCCTACCACCCAGTGTTTCCCCACCTGTCCTCATGTAAGGACCAACATTGACTGTTGTGTGATTTATTCCTGACATGGGCACTAGGCCTACCCACACAAGTGAAGTACCATTTTTATTGGAAGAATTGGGGGAATGCTAGATTTTTGCCAAATATTGAGGTTTGCAAAATATTCTGGGTGACAGAACCTGGTGACAGTGCCACAAGTTACCCCATTCTGAATTCCCCTAAATGTCTAGTTTAAAAAAATGTATAGGTTTGCTAGGTTTCCCTAGGTGCCGGCTGAGTTAGAGGTTAAAGACCCCAGGTAGGCACTTTGCAAAAAACAGATTTGTTTTCTTTGGGAAAATGTGACGTGTCCACGTTGTGTTTTGGGGCATTTCCTGTCGTGAGCACTAGGCCTACCCACACAAGTGAGGTACCATTTTTATTGGGAGACTTGAAGGAATGCTGGGTGGAAGGAAGTTTGTGGCTCCTCTCAGATTCCAGAACTTTGCAGCTCCGAAATCTGAGGAAAAGGGTTTTTTTTGTGCCAAATGTTGAAGTTTGCAAAGGATTCTGGGTAACAGTACCTGGTGAGAGACCCACAAGTCACCCCATTCTGGATTCCCCTAGGCATCTAGTTTTAAAAAATGCACAGGTTTGGTAGGTTTCCCTAGGTGCCGGCTGAGCTAGAGGCCAAAGACCTCAGCTAGGCATTTTCCAAAAAACACACCAGATTTTAATGTAAAAATGTGATGTGTCCATGTTGCGGCAGTAGGCCTACCCACACAAGTGAGGTACCATTTTTATCGGGCGGCTTGGGGGAACACAGAATAGCAGAACAAATGTTATTGCCCCTTGTCTTCCTCTACATTTTTTCCTTCCAAATGTAAGACAGTGTGTAAAATAGAAGTCTATTTGAGAAATGCCCTGTAATTCATATGCTAGTATGGGGACCCCAGAATTCAGAGATGTGCAAATAACCACTGCTTCTCAACACCTTATTTTGTGCTCATTTTGGAAATACAAAGGTTTCCTTGATACCTATTTTTCAGTCTTTATATTTCACCAAATGAATTGCTATATACCCAGTATAGAATGAAAACCCATTGAAAGGTGCAGCTCATTTATTGGCTCTGGGTATCTAGGGTTCTTGATGAACCTACAAGCCCTATATATCCCCGCAACTAGAAGAGTCCAGCAGACGTAACAGTATATTGCTATTCTTGATGAACCTACAAGCCCTATATGTTCCCGCAACTAGAAGAGTCCAGCAGATATAACAGTATATTGCTTTAAAAAATATGCCATAGCTGGAAAAAGTTATAAAAGAAAACATTGCTGGAAATGGCTCTGTTTTTTCACCTCAATTTCAATATATTTTTATTTTAGCTGTTACTTTCTGTAGTAAAACCTTGAAGGATCTACACAAATGACCCCTTGCTAAATTCAGAATTTTGTCTACTTTTCAGAAATGTTTAGCTGTCCGGGATCCAGCATCGGTTTCACACCCATTTCTGTCACTAACTGGAAGGAGCCTGAAAGCACAAAAATAGGAAAAATGGGGTATGTCCCAGTAATGCCAAAATTGTGTTGAAAATTTTGGTTTTCTGATTCAAGTCTGCTGATCCTGAAAGCTGTGAAGATGGTGATGTTAGCACTGCAAACCCTTTGGTGAAGCGATTTTCAGGGAGAAAAAAAACATGCTTTCTTCAGCGGCCCTTTTTTCCCATTTTTGTGAAAAAAAAACTGAAATTTTAGCTATATGGTGGCTAATTTCATGGCCTCTTCCTAGGAACCCCACAAACTCTAGGTACCTTTAGAATGTCTAGGATGTTGGGGGGAAAAGGACGCAAATTTGGCGTGCATAGCTTATGTGGACAAAGAGTTATGAAGGCCTAAGTGCGAGCTACTCCAAATTGCCCCAAAAAGGGCTCAGGCTTGGGGGGGACTGGCGGGGAAGGCCCCCGCAGCTAAAGGGTTAAAGAAAAAAAAGAGCTAGGAATGTTTATACTTCTATTACCTTGCCTAATACGTGCAGATGATTTATCCAATCACTGAGGACGTAGCTGAGTTTTCCTACTGTCAGGTAAAGTCGTACCATCCAATAAACAGCCGCACAACGCCCGAATCTATTTCGGAAGTCCACGTCTATTTTCTCCAATCAAGGGCCGCGTCGTCTACGTTTCGTAGGTTCCGATTCAGAGCGACCATCCGTCACTTTCTCGTCCAATGGGAGAGCTCTGCCATCCCCAAGCCCCTCATCATCTGTGTGCGTGTATTGCTACCGCCATGTTTGTACAGGCTCAAGCGCTGTGGGTGCTGAGGGGTTCGTTCGCTATGCCGCTCCATAGGGCAGGCGGCACGGACTGAACGCGGCGACTCCCCTGTCCGAAGCTGAGAGCCGAGTGCTGTCTGCTGCCCGCCATGAGCCGCCCCTCCTCGGCCGGGGGTGGCCTGGGCTCGGGGAAGGCGGGCGGCGGCGGGAAGCACGGCGGCGCTGCTGCTGCTGGCGGTGCGGCGGCGGTGGCCGGAGCGGCCCCCTCTGTAGCAGGGATTTTGCCCTCCCCGGTACAGGGCGCCTCGGCCGCCGCCGCCGGATCCTCCTCGGCAGGGCCCGCAGCCCTACCTGCTCAGGCCGCTGAGTTGACGGCTCTCTTCGAGTGCCCCGTGTGCTTCGATTATGTGCTGCCGCCTATTCTGCAGTGTCAGGCCGGACACTTGGTGTGTAATCAGTGTCGCCAGAAGTTGAGCTGCTGTCCCACCTGCAGAGGCCCGCTCACCCCCAGCATCCGCAACCTGGCCATGGAGAAAGTGGCTTCTACTCTGCCTTTTCCCTGCAAGGTGAGTACCCTGAGGGGGGAGATATTGCAGAAGGTACTACCCGTAGTAGTTCTAATCCACATTTAAGACGTAGGTCGTTAAGTAGCTATCTTAATTTTCCTGAGGAGATTGAAATCAAACTTCGGAAAGCATTTTATGTGTTTGAAAGCGTCTTTACAAAAAGTGTTACACGCTTAGGTAGCTTACCTGGGTGGTCTGTCAAAGAACTGATCTAGTAATTTAGGACTACGTCAGCACAGATGAATTTTAACAAACAATCCTATCCCCACCCAGTTCCTAAGGCGATCCTTGCAAGAACACAAAACAAAGTGCAACGCGACATCAGGACTAAAGTACAGATGATACACGAGACCCGATGTTCGTCAACACCAACCGCGCCGAACTTATAGAAGGAACGATATCTGCATAGCAAGGTATCAGTGTATTGCTTGGGGTAATAAGTTGCACGGCAGCGTCACCTCTGAACAGCTCACCCAGAAGGCTCGTGTCTAAAACCGGCTTAGTGGAGACCAAACAGGAACAGAGCAGGCGCTATTTGCATAGCAGTTCGCGAGAGGAGTCATGTGTCAAACTGTCTAGACACAGGCCTCTGAGACTTGTGCGTACAAAATGCCAGAACGCTGAAACATTGCTAGAATGGAATTAAGTTTAAAATTATGACACAACAGGTTTATTTTTTTCATTGAGGTTTTAATTGTATAGAAGCAGGTACGTTACAATAATACGAAAGATATTTAAAAATATAAAATTATTAAATGGTCCCACGATTGACTGTTAGGCCATTTACAACAATATACTCCTTCAGTTTTAATAGTTAAACTTGTACGCTTTTTGCTGCTAATGAGATGATGGCAAAGTAACAGATTGATTGCTTAATATTAGAGGTAATAAAAAAGACGCACGTGCATTCCAGTAAATATATTAAAGTAGTTTATTTGGCTACTGCATACAGTGCTGCCAACTTCCTCACTACAATAGCCAATACAATATAACACCCCCTTTACACATTTTAACTTGTTACGACATGCATATAAGAGCATTACAAATAGAATAACATGATAACGAATAATACAGATCTATACTCCTTATTTGTCAGCATCTCCTAATAACACACAATCCTTAACATTTTTAGGAATTATTTTGTTCTGTCCACTTTCTCAACAGTGTTGGACTCTTGCATGATGACACAAAGGGCACCACAATTTAGTACTGCTTTAAGCCTTTCAACAAGAGCATTTTAGGGGAAGAGTCTTATTGTTAGGCAATTTAATTTTCACAGTTAAGTTTTAGCGTAATTACCATAACTTATTAGAGGTATGATTTGATAATTCCCAGGGTCCTATTATATAACTGATTTTTAGGGAAATTGCTTCACTAATGTTGTCCTGTGCTTAGCTGTGTGTGGATAGCAAAAAGCTTAAAATATTAAACTCTGGACTGTGCGAGTGATGCTTTTTCAAAGCTCTGCCTTTTCTTATTGCACCTATTGTATGTAAGTCATGGTTGGCATTTCCAGTGGTGCAGGAACATTTACAGGGAGTGCAGAATTATTAGGCAAATTAGTATTTTGACCACATCATCCTCTTTATGCATGTTGTCTTACTCCAAGCTGTATAGGCTCGAAAGCCTACTACCAATTAAGCATATTAGGTGATGTGCATCTCTGTAATGAGAAGGGGTGTGGTCTAATGACATCAACACCCTATATCAGGTGTGCATAATTATTAGGCAACTTCCTTTCCTTTGGCAAAATGGGTCAAAAGAAGGACTTGACAGGCTCAGAAAAGTCAAAAATAGTGAGATATCTTGCAGAGGGATGCAGCACTCTTAAAATTTCAAAGCTTCTGAAGCGTGATCATCGAACAATCAAGCGTTTCATTCAAAATAGTCAACAGGGTCGCAAGAAGCGTGTGGAAAAACCAAGGCGCAAAATAACTGCCCATGAACTGAGAAAAGTCAAGCGTGCAGCTGCCACGATGCCACTTGCCACCAGTTTGGCCATATTTCAGAGCTGCAACATCACTGGAGTGCCCAAAAGCACAAGGTGTGCAATACTCAGAGACATGGCCAAGGTAAGAAAGGCTGAAAGACGACCACCACTGAACAAGACACACAAGCTGAAACGTCAAGACTGGGCCAAGAAATATCTCAAGACTGATTTTTCTAAGGTTTTATGGACTGATGAAATGAGAGTGAGTCTTGATGGGCCAGATGGATGGGCCCGTGGCTGGATTGGTAAAGGGCAGAGAGCTCCAGTCCGACTCAGACGCCAGCAAGGTGGAGGTGGAGTACTGGTTTGGGCTGGTATCATCAAAGATGAGCTTGTGGGGCCTTTTCGGGTTGAGGATGGAGTCAAGCTCAACTCCCAGTCCTACTGCCAGTTCCTGGAAGACACCTTCTTCAAGCAGTGGTACAGGAAGAAGTCTGCATCCTTCAAGAAAAACATGATTTTCATGCAGGACAATGCTCCATCACACGCGTCCAAGTACTCCACAGCGTGGCTGGCAAGAAAGGGTATAAAAGAAGGAAATCTAATGACATGGCCTCCTTGTTCACCTGATCTGAACCCCATTGAGAACCTGTGGTCCATCATCAAATGTGAGATTTACAAGGAGGGAAAACAGTACACCTCTCTGAACAGTGTCTGGGAGGCTGTGGTTGCTGCTGCACGCAATGTTGATGGTGAACAGATCAAAACACTGACAGAATCCATGGATGGCATGCTTTTGAGTGTCCTTGCAAAGAAAGGTGGCTATATTGGTCACTGATTTGTTTTTGTTTTGTTTTTGAATGTCAGAAATGTATATTTGTGAATGTTGAGATGTTATATTGGTTTCACTGGTAATAATAAATAATTGAAATGGGTATATATATTTTTTTGTTAAGTTGCCTAATAATTATGCACAGTGATAGTCACCTGCACACACAGATATCCCCCTAACATAGCTAAAACTAAAAACAAACTAAAAACTACTTCCAAAAATATTCAGCTTTGATATTAATGAGTTTTTTGGGTTCATTGAGAACATGGTTGTTGTTCAATAATAAAATTAATCCTCAAAAATACAACTTGCCTAATAATTCTGCACTCCCTGTATGCTTCTGTAGTGCATCAAACCCTCAATGAGACGCCAGCTTGATTTTTTTTTTTTGGGGGGGGATTGTAAGAACGCTACTCCGAGTGCTGGGCATGGAGTTGTTAGGTGATGTTTTGAAGCTTATTAGTATCAGATCTGCTCTGTTATTGTATTTTGTTGCACCTACGTGTGAATTTGAAAATAAATGGACTGAGATGGCATGTTAAATGCTAGGGCAGTGGCTCCCAGCCTTTTGACTTCTGTGGACCCCCCACTTTATCATTACGGAAACCTGGGGACCCCCACTGAATCATTATTGGAATCAGGGGACCCCCAGCTGAGTCATTATTGAAAGCTGGGGACCTCATCTGTTAATATTTTTTAATTTTCTAAGCAGTCGCAAATCCCCTGAGAAGGCGTTGCGGACCCCTAGGGGCCCCAGGACCACAGGTTGGGGACCACTGTGCTAGGGTATTAATAGGGAGAAAGTGACTGTAGTGTGGCCTTTGTGCTAGATCTTTGGTGTCATAAGTGTATGACTGATACTGCCAACCGTGTCATAGTAAGCCTGCTGCTGCGTTTACACCTGTGTAGCATAAAATTGTAAGCATGGACAGTACATATGTAGATATGTGCCAGCTTTTGGCTCACTTTTTTTACGCTTCTTGTACCACATTCAACATGTGGCATAGTAAAGTGTGGAGAGGTGAATGGCGCTACCTTTAGAGCTCAGTCAGGCATTAATTGTGGTAGGCGTCACAGAAGAATGGCAGAGCATTCCATAGGCATGAGTCCAGTGTGAATCAACTCAGGAGTATCCGCTTATTTCACCCAGTCATGGCATTTGCTCTGAGGACTCTGCCCAGAATTGGCAGAAAGCACCCCATAGAAGTGGATATTGTACAACCAGTCATGGTGTGTGTTTCTCGGAGCTAGTCCAACATTTTTAGAGTGCAACCACCTATAGCCAGCCTCACAATTTGGTTTGAAATTAACCTAGGAGCAACCCAAATAATCATCACAGCATGCACCTATTGGACTGTGAGCTTTCCAGGAGCTAAGATGGTTAGATGCGAAGAAATTGGACAGTACTAAGCTGATGTATGTGCAGTGTTAGATCATTGTCTTGTTAGTATACTTAGGAGTAGTGCAGGCGTAACCCACTGGTGCATATTGGAAGATTAGAACCCAAAAGTAGTGGGTGTCAGTGATTCTTTAGAAAGCTTGCATGTAGGTTACTGGACAAGAGGAGAAGAAGGTGAGATTTAAAGAAGGGTTTGGGGGGTGAAACTGGGCAGGGGTTCTGCCTTAGGCCCTACTGCTCTAAGCAGGGAAGTAGCCACTTGAAGAAGCCCTTAACAAACACCCCATCCTTCCCTTGGGTAGAGATGTGATGAAGGTAGTGGGATAGGTCTCATGTTAACCCGATTGTGTGGGGGCGAATGAGGGAGGGTCACATGACTTGGTGAGGTGTCAGTAGCCCAGCAAGGTTTCTTTGATCCATGACACAGTGCAGATATGGCACAGTGGCACTAGTTCTCACAATTGTGGAAAAAGTTGTAGATGTGAAAGGTGCTTGTTGCTAAGGTGTTGCTTTAAGGAAAATGGGCTGCAATTATTTTAAAAAAAAGTGCTTTATTTAAAAGCAGTCACAGACGGTGGTCTGCTGAGCTCAGCAGGCCACCGTTCCTGTGATTGTAGCCATTCGCAAACGGTTGCAAATTGCGACCTACCTCATGAATGTTAATGAGGTAGGTCCATTTGCGAGCCCTTGCGAATCGCTATATGTAACTCCTAAAGTTATTCATACATTCCAGTAGTGATTGGCAAAAAATCTCAATTTGGTAATCGCTATTGGTAAAAATGATAATTCTGGCCCTTGAGAGAAGCTGTGGTGGTGGTCTTGGGGCACAAAAGCTCTCAGGCTTGTCGAGTGTCAGTCGGGCAGCGTGGTGTGGGTATTTTGAGCGTGACTGTGTTCATATGTGCTATCCTGGCAGGTGTCAGTAACTGCATCTTTTAGTTGTTGGCTAGAAAGCACATAAACTGTTTCTTTGAGACATGTTGTTACCAATTAGTAGGCGACAGCCCTCCCAAAGGCTTACAATTTGTTTGCTTCAATGTCACTCCGGTATCCTTAGTTCCCGTTTTTACCATAGTGTGCGTCATGCCTCTTCCTGTGTTTGTCCCTCCCTAGAGTATGACCAAGTACTTGTGTACACCCACTGCTCCTGTTTTGGGAGCTACGAGTGCTTGTATGTTCACTCACTCAGTCTCCTCCCATCCGCCCCAACTCTGTTGCTTCTGTCAGTTGCACATCCATTTATCTACTGTATTCCACTGTACAGCACTGATCTCACAGGCTTTTATACGTAACTCTTACAATCTCATTAAATAAGAGGTAGAGGACTTCGTCCCTTGATAGCATGTAGCATACGGAAGGGAGAATGTCTGTGTGCTGCGTTACAAAGGTGATCTTATCAGTTGGTGTGGCATAGCCAAGGGTTTAAGGGGAAAGAGGGGTACATAGGAAGAAAAAAGTGATCACGTTACTCACACAGTCAGCAAATTAAGTGCAGTGCTCGTTGTCTGTTGATATTTTAATGCATACAATTTCTCTGTAACATTAGCACTTACATGTCCCATAACAACCAATTCCATGGCTGAATAGTTTCTACAAAATGTCTGCGACGTGAGAAGCCGGATTGGAGCATTGGCTGCAGATTAGTAGACCTTAAAGTCTACACGACCACTTGCTGTGGTGAGTCATTTTTTTATCAGGTCGAGCTATTTTTAGGACCCACTGCTCTTTCTGGCGAGTTCACAAAGAACAGGTGTTATGTTAAGTGAAATTGAAAAAGACGCCTTTTTAATCTTGTTACATTTGCTCTCTATTCAGGGACGGAGGTCAAAAGTCAGTTTGTCATTTTTCATTCTGATTGCACAGTTCTAGGATTTTGTAAAGTGAGCTATCTGACTTGCTATAACAAGTGTGAAGTGAAAGGCGGTTTGGGTTTTTCTAAGTCAACTGCACAAACATTTCAAAATACGTCACTAGCTGTCAAATACCATTTTTTGTTCTTCAGTGTGATTGGGGAAAAAAAAATAGGATGAAAACGAATAAGAACCCTTTACTTGGTGATGTGTAAATGATAAATATGTTTCCTGGAACCCAGTTTTCAGAGATTATTAATACACTGCATAGTTTTAGCAGTAAAGCTGCAAGTTCGCAAGTTTTGTGAACAATTCTAAGAAATGTACTATCTGTAAATGTCAGTGTCCTACCACATCATGCTTTAGTAATATATTGTTGTCAGTGCCACTCCTTAAAGGTGTCGCAATGGGCGTCAAAGTTAAGTGAGATACATAGGTATTCACATGTCCTTTTCCCACTTACGTGTGACAGGAACTTAGTGTACTTTTGGAGGGAATTGTTTATATATTTGCCACCTCAAGCATGCCTTCTTATCTGTTGTTTGGGAATATACCTGCATCATGGGTCCTACAAGAGCTGTATAAATACATCTCACGTAGACAAGGTTATCAGAGGTATTTGTACCAGATGCCACCAACGCTATCTGTTACACGTCGCCATGATGCAGACCCAGCCTTCGTGTCCCCACGGAGTCTGACCTAGAGGCCTCATTCCAAGGTAACGAGAGTTTGGGTTGGGGGGGGTCTTCACATTCTTAAATTTCACGAAATAGTCAACTTCTCTGTATGCATTACAGGTCCTGAGAAGATGGTCTGACAGGTTAATGCAATGGAACTCTCATTGGGTGTTATGCAGTCACACTTTCTGATGACAAATCAACTGCATTACACAAGATAAAGTCGCCTCTAATGTGTGCAGTGCTATTTAACACGGCAATGAATTGTCATTATGAGGCTCCAACATGATAACTCTATAAATGAAAGAAGTGTTGGAATGCTTAATGTGTTTTGAGACACACGCTGAACTTCACTTGCAGTGTGGGAGTGGTATAAAATAAGAACCTTACTGAAGAAGCAGAAAGATGTAGCAGTGGAAACCAAAGTAGAGAACATGTGATTTGTGGCTGTAAGTAAATCCACCTATTTTGCACACTGTCCAATGTATTATTTTTTTTCTACTTAAAAATTACATTATTACCTTTTGTTCTGCACTGGCCAAATATAGCACCACTCCGTATGCTCTGTAGGACTGACATGCCTCTGTCCTTTCAGCACAAAACCCGTGTAGACTGTCATGTCACTGTTTGGCACTGGGGTGTGGCTGAGACAAAATATTAATAACGAATGCCTTGCAACGCCACAGTATTGGCGTGTACTTGCATGCTCATCTGCTGACTGCTCAGTTATGGAAACTAGTATAGAGTAATTAAACCCCACAGTGTATCCTCCATCAAACAGCTTTTGGCAGAGGCCCCAGGTCTTTTTTTACAAATGAGTTTTCACTATTAATTTACGTCTGTTTGGTTAATGCAGTCAACTCTACCTTAACACTCCATAGCGTGCGTTTGTCAAAACTATGACCCTTGTCATATGGTTGGAATTTAAGCTTTTTGCCATCCCCCGTATAAACATCTTCCCTGCAAAACCTAAACACTTCAACTGTCAAATGTGACTTGTAAAAACAATAATCGTAGAAACTGTATGATGCTCCACAATCTCAATGTTCGTCTGTTGTGACATGGCACGCACACTTTAGCCCCTTTACTTGGCAACTTTAGTCCCTCCCCCAACCCACATTTTATGCCTCACCTTCCTCCTGTTCACATTTTCCAACGAGAGATGAGGTGAATTTCCATTTCCCCAGAAAATAATAATTCTGCCAAATCCATACCTACTTGAGGTTTTGTGAGCAGGCTAAAATATTGTGGTAGTAGATGGTGCTTCCCTCAAGCCTCCTAGACAAAACTGATAACTGTACTTTTTAAATATTCACAGTAAACAAGTGTAGTTTAGGCTACTCTGACATGGTACAAAATACATGTCAAAAGCGAAATATATAGGCTGTTGGCTAAAACCCAGTACCAAGGACGGAGTATGTTAAATTGTGTAACTGGGGTTGATTGAGCCCTCAAGTAGACCAACTCATGATGGCTTTATGGCAGTGCATACACATGTTTTAATCAAATGCAATCTATTATGTACTTGTTAAAACCCACATAACTGTTCAGGTTTATAGAATAACTTTATTGTGGAACTGATGAAGTCAGACCTGTTTAAAAAAAATAAAAATAAAAGAATCCCACAACAGATATTGACTATTGGTGGTGGTTCTACTAGAAATGCACATCATACATCCCGATTTAAAACCATTCCATTTAGTATACCTGTGATTGTCCTTCAGCAGGCCTATAGCAAGACAATATGCTCAGCAGCCTCAGTAAGCCACTGAAAGTAGTAATGGGTATTTTTGCACTACAACTGTGCAACAAGATTTAATTGTGCACAAAGAGCACATCCGTTACTTTTGTTCTGATATTTTGCAGGTCCGTCATTCTGTGTTGTGACATGCTCTGTAGAGTTCTAGGGCCCAGAGAAAAGTGCAGTGACAACGTTCACTGGTTAAATGAGTGTAAAATATTTAAATATGTAAATTAGGGGTACTGTGGAAATTCTTGTTTGTTGTAATGCTGGTTCATCATTTTCACAGAATGCTTCTCTCTCAAAATGCCAGCCATCAGTCTGTATAAAATTCCCTGACGTTGCCGTGCCACAGCCAGTCACGAATAACAGTGCTCGAGAACACCAGCGCATAAATGTTTCGGAGTTACCGTGAAAAGCATGTATACGTTTCTGTACTGTACTTAGACCAACCACCTTTGGCACAGTAACGCATGGGCAACCTATAAATAAGTGTCACAATGTCTTCCTTTTCTTAGTATGCCACAGAATACCTGCCTTGTTTGTCTTAGCGCCGCAGAATGCCATGTCTTCAGTTATCCAGGCACTGTACCACCAAAAACTTGCATCCCTATTATTCAGTGCCATAGGGTACTTGCATTTTCAGTACCCTATCTAGACATTGTAAGCCTTTAATGTGTGCTATACATTGCCACTTGTTCTCAGAATGATTGACCTATGAGTAATTGTGACACATCGTCTTCTGTCTCATCTCCGTTTTTACATCCCCCTTTAAACTCTGGAATAGGAGATAGAGGGGCCACGGAAGGGCCAATAGACAGCCATTCTTTCAGTCCTTTCCTCTGTCGCTATTCATGTTAAAAAGGCAGTGTATACCTTTTGGGTTCATCTTAATTATCTGGAAGGGTCATAGGATCAATCACGATGTGGAGGGACTTGCAATGTAAAATCAGTTGAGCAGGGTTTAAGAATTGCTGCAGGGCTGGCTGTGAAAGCAGAGGGCCCTCATCAGAATCGAAGAGTCCCATTGTAACATTTTGAGTGTTAAGTTCCTATGTGTACAGGCAGACAGGTAAAAAATAACAAACATTGGCAAAGCTAGCAGTTGTCGCCTTTACAGACCTTTTGGCTTTGCTAATGTTTGTTTGCCAGTGCTGTTAAACATCGGTAAAAAGTTATTGCAGATGCTAAACAGCAATGGCAAATCCTTTTTTTTAAATTTTTTTATTTTTTTAAAATGATTGCATGCGCACATATGTGTCATCATCGGTGACTCTAGTGTCTTCGTAAAGGAGCATGCATACATTCGGACATGCACTGGATCTTGTTTTTTATTTTTATTTACTGTTCCAAGACGACAAAAACGTGTTTAGGAACAGTGAATAAAAACAGACTTCTGATGGATACAACTACCTGTGGATTCCTCACCTAATGAATTCTCCCAATGCGCCAGCATTCAACAGAAATTTTCTTCCCAGCTCTGCATGTCGACGATTACGTCACTATTGCCCGACTCCTACTCGACTCCGTCTGACGTCATCGTGGCAATAAGAGGACCTCGCCGGCGTGCTGACGTCTGTTCCTTTTTTTCCGTGCCTTCGAAGCATAACAGTTTTTCTCTTGGCTCTTGGGAAGCTACTGTTTCTCGAAGGTGTTACTTTGTTAAAATGTCTCCACTTTGTAAATCAGGGTTCAAGCCTTGTAGAGAGTGCGGGGGCTGTATGTCTGTGACGTACCCGGATTATGACTTCTTATGGTGTTTGAGCTCCGAGCACGATGTGGAGGAGTGTGGTTCATGTCAAAAAATGAACCAGAAGGAGCGAGAGGCCAAGCTGTTTTTGGCCAAGGCTAAAAAGAAAGAGAAGCATGGACATCGGAGGCCATCTTGAGGGAAGACCTCGAGATCTCATAGGAGACAGCGTCAACATGATTCCCGGCGCCGTTCAGAGAGGGACCTATCCCGGTCGAGGTCACCATCTATTTGGCGTCGTCCGACGTGGGATGTCAGTCCGACAGTGACTCCTCAGCCTGAGAACCCTCAGGCTTCTTAGGTGCCGTCAGTGTTTGAGTTAGTCGAGCCTTCCCAGAGTCCTGGCTTCTCATCTGCAGCGCAGTCGGAGGTGCCTGATCCGACGCCGCAGGAGTATCCAGCATTCCCGGCTCCAGGAGAGGATCTGGCGGCATTCTTGAATGCTATGTTTAATATCTTTAACTCCATAGCCCCTGGCGGTGCACTGGCTGGTCCCTCAGGTCCCTTGGCTTTTGGATTGGGCTTTCCGGCTTCATACAAGTCGACGCCATTCATGCCCTTCTGTCCAGCAGAGGGTGCTGGTCCGTTGCCGTTGGCATTGCCGAGGAGACCTTCGACACCGGTGGCTTCTGTGGATCCAGTGGCGCCGATGACTGTCACAAATCCAGCCGAGGAAGAGAGCCTGTTTATCCATGACGCCGATGAATCCGGCGTCTGACGAATCCGGAGACTGGGGTGTCTCCTGTGCCGCGTCAGCCGAGGTCGTCGGCGCCAGCCAATTCTATGTCGACGCCGATGATAGAGGCTAGGCTGCGTTCAAGGAGAAGGGCTCTGAGGCATTTGGAGGAGCAAGAGTATAGAAGACAGCTCCTGGAGGAAGGAGAGATCGCTGAGTCCCTGGGAGACTTTCAAGGTTTGGACTCCGAGAGTGGTCTCAATACCTCCCCTGAGTGGGATCTAGCCTCTCCTGGGGAATTTACTGAGGAGGCTGCCTCGTTCCATACTGTGATAAGAAAGGCAGACTTTCTGAACCTTCCGCTACCGGCAGCTGAGGTAAAGACTAACATTCTAACGGAAGTCTTGCATCCTGCTGCGGAACCACTCCTTCCGTTTAATGAGGCTCTTACAAAACCAATCCTGGAAGTATGGAGGAAGCCTGTATCTTCGACTGCTGTAAGCAGATCTGTGGCGAGAAGAGTGGCTCCTGGGGACCCAGGATTCCTCTCTTTGCATCTGACTCCGGAGAGTCTGGTGGTTCAGGCCTCGTGCTCCTCACGTTGGGCTCCTGGTTCCTTCCCTGGGGCTCTATCGGACAGGAAGTCGAAAAGGATGGAGCAATCTGCCAAGAAGATTTTTTCTTCATGCAGTATGGCCCTTAAATCTGCAAATGCCACTTGTGTTTTGGGCAGGTATATTCATGTCCTGATGGACGCGCCCAAGGCTGTGCTACCTGATTTGCCTCAGGATATGCGGGGGTCTCATGTCTGATGCGCAAGCGGCAGTGACTCAGGTTATTCAGTCGGGGCTGGATACGTCGGACTCTGTGGCCAGGTCAATGGGCTCATCTGTGGTCACCAGGAAACGAGCATGGTTGAGGACTTCTGGATTTTCAACAGATGTCCAGATGACCCTGTTGGGCTTGCCGTTTGGTGGGGACAAGTTGTTTGGTTCCAAAGCTGACTCTGCCTTAGAGTGCTTTAAGGAGAGCAGGGCTACTGCCAAGTCCCTATGTCTGCAGGCTTCTACGACCACCATCAGGTCTTTCAGAAGATTCAGGGGGTTTGGAAGAGGAACTTCCTTTCGGGGGAGACCCCTACCGGCAGGCCCACAACCGTCTAGCCTTCCCTATAGGTCCTATAGAGGGCGGGGTAAGGTTAGAATGAGAAGAGCCACCCAGCAGCACCCTGCCTCTTCCTCTTCCTCCAGGGGGGGTGGGGGGGGGTGCAATAGGGAAAGCAGCCTTAGTCCCCATCCAATGCATCCCATGCTTCTCCTGTAGGGGGAAGGTTGTTTCATTTTCTCCACATGTGGGAGTTGATCACATTGGACTCCTGGGTCCTCAATATTGTGGGGAAAGGTTATGCCCTTCCTTTTCGGGAGTTTCCCTCTCCCATCCCTCCCCGTCCATCCTTTTGCACAGAAGACCATCTCCTGTTGTTGCAGCAGGAAGTTCTAGTCCTTTAATTGAAACGTGCAGTAGAGTTGGTTCCAGAGCAGGAAAGGGGTCAGGGTTAGTTTTCAAGATATTTCCTGATCCCCAAGAAGGATGGTCGTTTGAGGCTGGTCCTGGACCTGAGGGTTTGAATTGGTTCCTCAAACAGGAGAAATTCAAAATGCTGACTCTAGCGCAGGTGCTTCTGGCATTGAACAAAGAAGATTGGATTGTGTCTTTTGACTTACAGGATGCTTACTTTTATATCCCTATTCTGAAGTTGCACAGGAAGTATCTCCGGTTTGTGGTAGTATCGCGACTCTACAAGTTTGCGGTTCTTCCTTTTGGTCTTACTTCAGCACCTCTAGTCTTCACGAAGGTCATGGCGGTGGTTGCAGCAAATCTCAGGAGGAAGATTAGTTGATCAAAGCGAGATCTCCGGAGCTCATGCTGCATCACCTGCAAATGACAACCCAGTTGTTGTTCGATGTGGGGTTTTCTGTAAACGTGCCCAAATCTCACCTGGAGCCATCTCAGTGCCTCCTGTTCATAGCAGCAGTACTGGACACAACATTGAATCTGGCCTATCCTCCGCCTCAGCAATCAGGACATTCAGGCGTTGATTCCAGTGTTTCAAGGTGGAGCAGTTGTTCCAGTACTCAAGGTCCTTCGTCTGTTCACTTCTTGCATTATGTTGGTCACTCATGCACGCTGGCACATGAGGGCTCTTCAGTGGTGCCTCCGCAGGCAGTGGTTTCAGCACAGAGGGGATCTCTTAGTCGATAAAGATCGCCAGAGACACTGCAGCAGATCTACGGGTGGTGGGCTGTGGACGGCAACCTTTCCCAAGGGAGGCCATTTTGACCACCACCACCAGTGGCCATGGTTATAATGGATGCCTCCATTCTGGGGTGGGGAGCTCATCTGGGGGACCTGGAGGTCAAAGGTCATTGGTCTCCAGTGGAACAGATGTTTCATAGCAATCTGTTAGAATTGCAGGCGATATGTTTGGCTCTCAAGGCCTTCCTCCCTTCCCTTTGTGGTCAGTCGGTTCAGGTCCTGACGGACAACACTACCGCGATGTGGTACATCAACAAGCAGGGAGGAGTAGGGTCGTACCTTTTTTGCAGAGAGGCTCTGCGGCTCTGGTCCTGGGCTCAGGACCATCAGATTTGCGTAGTAGCAAACCATCTGGCCGGAGTTCTGAACGTACGTGCGGACAGTCTCAGTCGACACTTCATGGTCGATCACGAGTGGCGTCTCCATCCAGACCTGGTCCTTCGCATCTTCCAGATGTGGGGATTTCTATCCCCCCCCCACCCCCCATACCCTTGATTCTGAGGAAGATTTGCCAAGACCAGGCCCAAGTCATTTTAATAGCTCTGGATTGGCCAAGAAGGGTGTGGTACTCAGACCTTCTCCAACTCTCACTGTGCCCTCCGCTCAGTCTCCCTCACAGGGCAGATCTCCTCTCGCAGGGGCAGGTTCTACACCCCCACCTCCAGAGCCTGCACCTTCATGCCTGGAGAATGAACGGGGCAATCTGAGTTCCTTTTCTCTCCCACCAGAAGTAGTGGATGTTATTTTATCGGCCAGGTGACACTCCACTAAATCTATCTATCTATGCCGGCAGATGGGCAAAATTTTGTTCCTTGGTGTGGAGACAAGCAAATAGATCCTTTTACGGGCCCATTTGTTGGACATTTTATTATTTGCGTTGTCCTTGGCGCAGAGGGGTTGTGCAGTTGCGACTGTTAAGGGCTATCTGTCGGCCTTTCTGTGCCTTCAAGATCAACCCTCTTTATTTAAGTCCCCTATAGTTATAAGGTTCTTAAAGGGTCTTACTAATAGGTTTCCTCCCACTCCGTTTATTATGCCTCAGTGGGATTTGAATTTATTTCTTACATTCCTGATGGGTTTGCCGTTTGAACCTTTACATTCATGTCCGTTAAGGTTGTTGGTATTAAAAACTGTTTTTCTCATAACTATCACGTCGGCTAGGCGAGTGAGTGAACTTCAAGCACTTAGCGGTAAACCCCCTTTTACTTCTTTTCATGCGGACAAGGTGGTGCTGAGGACCAGGGCGGCTTGCCTACCAAAGGTTGTTACACCCTTCCATTTGGGACAATCTATAACGCTCTCTTCTTTCTACCTTCCTCCCTATCCATCAAAAGAGGAGGAGAGACTGCATCGGCTTGACCAGAGGATAGCTTTAAGTTTCTACATTGAGACAACAAGAGTGTTCCGGGTGGACGATCAGCTCTTCATTGGCTATGTGGGGAAGAGGGAAAGGCAAGGCGGTCCACAAAAGAACACTGTCCAGGTGGGTCATTCTTTGCATAAGAGTATGTTATTCCTTAGCAAAGAAGGTTTCTCCTGTTGGAATTAGAGCCCATTCCACCAGGGCTAAGTCTGCCTTTTCGGCCTTGGCTAGAGGTGTTCCTCTGGATGAAATTTGTAAGGCCGAAACTTGGGCTTCCCTCCATACTTTTGCAAAGCATTATTGCTTGGACTTGGAGGTTAGGAGGGATGGCCATTTTGCACGGTCCGTGCTGCAGGATTTCTTGGTGTGACCATTCAGGCACCTGCCACCGAGTGCGGTACTGCTTTGGGACTCTATTCATTAGGTGTGGAATCCACAGGTAGTTGTATCCATCAGAAGAACAAGTTACTTACCTTCAGTAACGCCTTTTCTGGTGGATACACTAGCTACCTGTGGATTCCTCAAGGTCCCACCCGCCTCCCCGTTGCCTGGTTGGTCATACCAAGATTTCCTAGGGTGAATGTATATTTGATTGTGTGTGTATGTATGTATGTATAATACATATATATATATGTGTGGTATATATAGATGTTTATATTTGTATATTTTGCTGTTTTTATTTGATTAAATATTACGTATTATATTTGATGTCATCATGTCAAGTATGTGATGTCCTGTTCGCCTCAAAGACACGTAAAAAATGGTGAAAACTGACGTCAGCACGCCGGCGAGGTCCTCTTATTGCCACGATGATGTCAGACAGAGTCGTGTGGGAGTCGGACAATAGTGACGTCCTCGTCGACTTGCAGTGCTGGGAAGAAAATTTCTGCCAAATGCTGGAACATTAGGAGACTTCATTAGGTGAGGAATCCACAGGTAGCTAGTGTATCCACCAGAAAAGGCTTTACCGAAGGTAAGTAACTTGTTCATTGGGGCAAAGCACATTTTTATTTTTACAAATATGCTACCCAGCAGCAAACTTTTTAGATGAGAGACAGGGTGGGTAGAGGGGTTAGTAGAATGAATAGAAGCAGCACTTCACAGGAAACGCAGTTTGAGAGTTGCATGTCCCAAAGAATCTTACTCTTATGTTCTAGACATCTAGAGGATGTAGATTCTCTCCATTCTTTAATCACAGTAGCACAGCTACTGCATCTCCAAGCAGGCAAGTGTATCATTCTTGGGCTCTATTTTTCTCTGTATATATGCTAACATCTATTCGTCTAATTTCAGCGAACTTATATTCTCCAAATGGTCAGAGTCATTTTCTTAAAGTCTCACTCAGCTGCCGGTAACAAAGGAGACCACCCTCGAAAGATATTTTGTGTCCAAAAAGTAATTTACTGCACTCCAAAGTTCCTTTAGGCAGATTTATTGATAAGAATAAAAGAATAGCAGCCACTAAGAATGGTTGCTATTCTTATCAATAAATCTGCCTAAAGGATCTTTGTTGTGCGGTAAATTACTTTTTGGACTAATATATATATATTGTTCAAAGAAACGGTGCAATGCAATTACACACCGAAGGGCTGCACAATATCCGAACAAGCTCGTAAAATGTAGAGTCAAAGACCACTCATATATAATCTCTTCGGCTCCAATTTATTGGAAAAAGTTCAAATGCAGGTTAATTTCACACTGCATGATAGAGTGTAATAAACAAAAGGCACAATAAAAAAGGTCTCTAATGTGCCCACCAAGAACAAACACACGCTTGGCAGACATTTTTACACCCAACTATTTAAACCCTATAGTCCTTCTTCGTTATTAACTACATAACTAAAAAGAAAGTGCAAACAAAGCGGCCATTTTGTAACATAACAGTTCTATTACCCCCCCGGGGGTGGGCAGCGATGGTTTTAATGCCATAAAATGTTAAAGAACTGCAATTACCTTCATGTACATCCCAAAAATGTTTTGCCAAAGGATAAGATGGATCATGATTTTTGATGGCTCTAAGGTGTTGTAAAAACCTAACTTTCAATTTATGAATGGTGCTGCCTACATATTTTTTATGGCAGCCACATTCAATAACATATACGACATATTCAGTTTCACAGGTAATGCGATCTGTAATATCACAGATTTTCCCTTCAAATGTAGTATATGTGTGGGTGTTTTGTGCATATAAACAGGATTTGCAGTGCCCACATTTCCAAAAACCGAGGCTTTTCTTAGCTAGCCAAGATGATTTAGCTCTGGAACTAAATAGACTTCTGGTAAGATGGTCACCCAATGATTGAGTTTTACGATATGTTATATGTGGATGGGGACCTATACTGTCCTTTATAGCAGAATCATGTCTCAGAACATGCCAATTTTTTTGTATAATGTTATTTAGTTGGGAGTGTTGGGAATTAAATTCGAAAAAAGTCTGGGTGAAGATCCATCACTTTGATTATTGGTACTACCAGATTTGAAAAGAAGTTTTTCTCTAGACATGTTAAGCACCCTCGAATGTGCATCTTTAAGAATCTTGAAAGGATAACCTCTCTCCAGAAATTTCTGTGTCATAGTAACAATTTCAGTATTAAAACACTCATCATTGGAACAAATTCTACGAGCTCGTAGAAATTGACTATATGGGATGCTCCATTTCAAAGCTTTTGGGTGACCACTATTACCATGCAGAATTGAGTTACAAGCTGTAGGTTTGCGAAAAATAGTTGTCTGTAAGCTGTCCTTTTGTACAGAAATCTGAACATCAAGAAATTCAATAGCTTGGGCACTATATTTTAAATCTAGATGGATATTAAACTCATTATTGTTCAAGATGTTAACATATTGTACAAGAGAACCTTCATCACCATCCCAAATGAGAAACAGATCATCAATGTATCTGACCCATAGTACCACTTGTTCCATATATTTACTATTGGAGTCAGACCAAGCTATCTCCTTCTCCCACCAGCCCATGTAAAGGTTCGCGTAAGTGGGAGCAAATGAAGCTCCCATCGCAGTCCCTTGTTTTTGCAAGTAATACTGGTTGTCAAATAAAAAGGCATTGTGGGTGAGACAGAATCTTAACATGCTTACAAGCATGTTGGTGTGTTGAAGGAATTCAATTTTACGAGTGCCTAAGAAATGACTACACGCTTGGATACCATAATCATGCATGATGGAAGTGTAAAGTGCAGTCACGTCCATGGTTACCAATAGATAATTGGATTGCCATTGAACATTATGAATCTTGGCTAAAAAATCATTAGTATCTCGTAGGTATGAGGGCAATTCGGTTACATAGGGACATAAAAAGATGTCCAAATAGCGAGAGGTATTTTCTAAGAGGGACGAATTCATACTGATAATAGGTCGACCAGGGGGATGTTTTTTATTTTTATGAATTTTTGGTAAAAAATAGATACAGGGGTTTCTGGGAGACGTAACTTTTAGATAAAGATATTCATTTCGATCTATAAGATCATTAGTGTGCCAAACATCAAGCATATCCCAGTAGATGATTTGATATTCACTAGTGGGATTGGTGGTTAGTTTTTGATAATGCTGTTTATTGGAAAGTTGATGATTAGCCTCCTTCACATAACTATCAATATCCATGATGACGTTATTCCCTCCTTTATCGGAGGGTTTGATGACAATGGTACTATTCAATTTGAGCTCATTAAGATCTTTCCAATCTGAGGCTGAAAAATTGGTTCTCTGGGATTTTTTCATTTTTATACTTTTCCAATTATTACGGAAATGATCAATATCATCGACCACCAATTCATAGAACATATCAATCATATTACCCGTAGGTAATTGAGGGTTAAATCTACTGGACGGTTTTAATGCACTAGAAATGGTCTGATTCGGAACAAATCCCAGGTCTGTCAAAATGTTGTTATCTACCTGTATCGTTGCTTGTATCATCTACACAACTCAAATTCCCAATTTCTACTAGGTCAGGAACATCATTGATATGAAACCCAGATAACATATCTACATTAATATTGGGCCCTGATGTAGTGGCCCGTGTTTTTTTGGAAAAGTGTTTCAACAGCCGCAACTTGCGTGTATAATTGTGCAATTCTATTCTGGTGTCAACATAATTCCAATGATTATCTGGACAAAAACTTAACCCTAAATTCAGAATGCGTTCTTGATTCAAAGTTAGTTGTACAGTAGAAATATTTACAATGATGTTGGAATTGTCAGATCGAAAAGTCCCCTCTAGTCTTGATATTTGTAATTTCTGCCTCTCCCCCCCTCTGCGTTTTGTACCTCCTCGACTTCCTCCTCTGCTCCTGTTTGATTGTGGCGTAACTGATTGTAGTAGTCTCATTTCCCCGTGAAAATCCAATTTATTTGCAGAGGCTTCATCAGCTGATGAGCTTAAATCAGAACTATCTTCCACCGAATTGGCTGTCACATTAGAACTGTCTGTTACAATTTTATCTTGTGCTCTAAATGTATTGTATTTACGAGCAAATGTGTAGATTCTGCATACTTCATAGTCTTTTTTTATCTCTGTTGAATTTGGAGGCCTTACGGAGTTTGATTTCATCCTCTTTTTTGGCAATGCGTTCTTCAGTCTTCATCAATAATTGTTGTATCTCTGTAGAGTTTCCCATTTTTTCTAATTCTTTGGTTAAAAGTTCAATCTTGTGGGTTTGATCTTCCATACGTCGTTTAGATTGAGTAATCAGGGTGTCCATCAATTTAACTGAACACTCAGATGTATGTATTCTCCATTGTTCCAAAAGATCAGGATCTATATCTCCAAGGGTGGGTAATATTAAAATTCTTAGACCTTGTGGTACACGACCATTTTCTATATTTTTGGTCAATGAGGTCATTTCCCACCATTTTTTCAACTCCAAGATTCTTGCCTTTTCCAATTCAAAAATGATATTGGCTGCAGTACGTGTTGATAAATCCGAAGTAGCTGATGTTCCAGGAGCACTATCAAATAAAGTGGTAGCAGCCTGTTCCCACAGAGCTTTCCGATTTAGCCATATTGTGTTGAGTAGTTCAAAAATCAATAAATTAGATACACGATGTTAGGGGTACGCCAAGTAGCACAATTATAGAATCAAATCACCAATCTACAAACTTGTAGAATGACAGTCATCTATTTAAAGTCAATCCCATAGTGAAACACAAATTATCCAAATCAAAGATGTAAAAATTCAAAAAGAAGAAGAAAGTCAAGTTCCAAAAAATCGGAATCCTGTAAATGTAAAGTCTTGAGCACCGGACCGGAAACACTGGGACAGCGTGTGTAGAAAAAAATCAAAATCCAAAGCGGGCCGACAGAGATCCGTGAATTCCACTCTACAAAAGTTAGTCACACGAGCATAGCGTACACAATGAAATAATGAAAGATGAAAATGGATATTTCAAATATTTGACTCTAGTGGTCTATTTGAGCCGAGCGACGTTACACTTCCAATGGATATCTCACAGCCACCCCCGTCGACAATCCTCCTTACCTCTGAGAGAGAACCAACTCTCTTCGGCAACAGCGACAGTCAAACGGGAGAGAAACAATGTATCCAAAACGGCGCAGTGCAGCGTAAAGATTCTTCTTTAAAGGAAGTGTGGTAAGTTTGTATCACGCGCACTCCAAGCAGCGTGCTAGCCCCACTGCGAACCAGACTAGACGCGGAACAAAATTGTTCAAAGAAACGGTGCAATGCAATTACACACCAAAGGGCTGCACAATATCCGAACAAGTTTGTAAAATGTAGAGTCAAAGACCACTCATATATAATCTCTTCGGCTCCAATTTATTGGAAAAAGTTCAAATGCAGGTTAATTTCACACCGCATGATAGAGTGTAATAAACAAAAGGCACAATAAAAAAGGTCTCTAATGTGCCCACCAAGAACACACACACACGCTTGTCCCATCCAAATGTCGACGCGTTTCGGCAATAGCCTTCCACTGGACATTGGCAGACATTTTTACACCCAACTATTTAAACCCTATAGTCCTTCTTCGTTATTAACTACATAGCTAAAAAGAAAGTGCAAACAAAGCGGCCATTTTGTAACTTAACAGTTTTAGATTTCAAAGGTGGAAAATAGTGACCCTGTGCTTGGATGGGATATGGACTCCTAAATAGAACGTTATGTATTTCCTTTATGTTGTAATACAACATCACATTTATGATATAATCACTTATAAATACATAAATATATTTTCTCAATTGATAATTAATAAATATGCGGTGGAAAACAACCCATATATGAATATTTTTTTTCTCCTTTTCTCTCAGAAGACATGCACCTCCGATGTTAAGGTGCGGGAAGGATACACCGCTTTGAAGTGTGTATATGTATGTATGTGTATATGTATGTATGTGTGTGTATGTATATACAGGGAGTGCAGAATTATTAGGCAAGTTGTATTTTTGAGGATTAATTTTATTATTGAACAACAACCATGTTCTCAATGAACCCAAAAAACTCATTAATATCAAAGCTGAATATTTTTGGAAGTAGTTTTTAGTTTGTTTTTAGTTTTAGCTATGTTAGGGGGATATCTGTGTGTGCAGGTGACTATTACTGTGCATAATTATTAGGCAACTTAACAAAAAAAAAATATATACCCATTTCAATTATTTATTATTACCAGTGAAACCAATATAACATCTCAACATTCACAAATATACATTTCTGACATTCAAAAACAAAACAAAAACAAATCAGTGACCAATATAGCCACCTTTCTTTGCAAGGACACTCAAAAGCCTGCCATCCATGGATTCTGTCAGTGTTTTGATCTGTTCACCATCAACATTGCGTGCAGCAGCAACCACAGCCTCCCAGACACTGTTCAGAGAGGTGTACTGTTTTCCCTCCTTGTAAATCTCACATTTGATGATGGACCACAGGTTCTCAATGGGGTTCAGATCAGGTGAACAAGGAGGCCATGTCATTAGATTTCCTTCTTTTATACCCTTTCTTGCCAGCCACGCTGTGGAGTACTTGGACGCGTGTGATGGAGCATTGTCCTGCATGAAAATCATGTTTTTCTTGAAGGATGCAGACTTCTTCCTGTACCACTGCTTGAAGGTGTCTTCCAGGAACTGGCAGTAGGACTGGGAGTTGAGCTTGACTCCATCCTCAACCCGAAAAGGCCCCACAAGCTCATCTTTGATGATACCAGCCCAAACCAGTACTCCACCTCCACCTTGCTGGCGTCTGAGTCGGACTGGAGCTCTCTGCCCTTTACCAATCCAGCCACGGGCCCATCCATCTGGCCCATCAAGACTCACTCTCATTTCATCAGTCCATAAAACCTTAGAAAAATCAGTCTTGAGATATTTATTGGCCCAGTCTTGACGTTTCAGCCTGTGTGTCTTGTTCAGTGGTGGTCGTCTTTCAGCCTTTCTTACCTTGGCCATGTCTCTGAGTATTGCACACCTTGTGCTTTTGGGCACTCCAGTGATGTTGCAGCTCTGAAATATGGCCAAACTGGTGGCAAGTGGCATCGTGGCAGCTGCACGCTTGACTTTTCTCAGTTCATGGGCAGTTATTTTGCGCCTTGGTTTTTCCACACGCTTCTTGCGACCCTGTTGACTATTTTGAATGAAATGCTTGATTGTTCGATGATCACGCTTCAGAAGCTTTGCAATTTTAAGAGTGCTGCATCCCTCTGCAAGATATCTCACTATTTGTGACTTTTCTGAGCCTGTCAAGTCCTTCTTTTGACCCATTTTGCCAAAGGAAAGGAAGTTGCCTAATAATTATGCACACCTGATATAGGGTGTTGATGTCATTAGACCACACCCCTTCTCATTACAGAGATGCACATCACCTAATATGCTTAATTGGTAGTAGGCTTTCGAGCCTATACAGCTTGGAGTAAGACAACATGCATAAAGAGGATGATGTGGTCAAAATACTCATTTGCCTAATAATTCTGCACTCCCTGTATATATAAGTCCAAAAAGTAATTTACTGCACTCCAAAGTTCCTTTAGGCAGATTTATTGATAAGAATAGCAGCCACTAAGAATGGTTGGCATACTTATCAGTAAATCTGCCTAAAGGAACTTTGGAGTGCGGTAAATTACTTTTTGGACATATATATATATATATATATACACCGCTTTGAAGTGTATCCTTCCCGCACCTTAACATCGGAGGTGCCTGTCTTCTGACGCGTGCCACCGCGTCTACTATCAAACACTTTCCTCCTGCAGCATGGAAGGGGGCAGCACTCCACGATTATAAATAAGTTTTGCTTTATTTACAAACAGGAACGCGTTTCGGCGTTACTGCCTTCGTCAACCTGACTTCTTTATACTCGTGGAGTGCCGTCCTTCCATGCTGCAGGAGGAAAGTTTTTGATTGATATATATATATATATATATATATATCTATATCAAAATATATATATATATATATATATATATCAATCAATCTCAATCACAACAATAATGGAAAAACTGTAACATCTTAAGCAATGGCACCAAACAACACACATAAATGTGGTGTTTGGTGCCATTACTCAAGATGTTGCAGTTCTTCATTATTGTTGTGCTTCATTTTGATCTGTTTGCTTTACGGAAATATATGCTAAACACAATTCGAGTTTTCAAACTCACTTTAGTTATTAATATTTCATCTTGGCTAATTATACTAACTGTGCTGTTTGCTCAAGAATCGTTAAACAGTATTAACTTCCCCCAAGTTTCTCACTCATTTTTTCATCCCTTGCATCTTAAAGGTTTTGTTAGGCAAAACTATTCTTTTTGTTCATAATCATTGGATAAATGGAAGCCATGTTTCGTAGTTTAAGAATGGAAGCTAGTTGATAGTATAAGTGCATTTCTTTTTGATTCTTTGCTATTTTTGATGTTTTCATATGTGGGACTTCACCACAGTGTACCCGTTTCTGGAGTCAGTTAATAGTTTGTATATTTTTGCAGTCCCACACCAAACCATTCTAATTTGAAATCACAGCTGTTCCATATTCCACAGGCACATATATAGAACGTGACTGCATAGCCATGTTATGTTGGAAGTTTTGATTGTTTAGCATGAGAAGTCTCTCAATCATTGCCTAAACGTGCTTGTGTGAATATGCTTAATTTCCGCCTTGTTAGTCCACGTTTGCCACCCAGTGTCCTGCATAGAATCCATGAGAGTATGGCATTCGCTCTAATCTTATAGATGAAGAAACTGTGATCATATTGGTTTGGGACTCATTTCACAGTTGCAAGAATTCAGAACGTCAAAGTATGTGAGCCACATTAAGTGGGAAAATTCAAACTTTTGAAGTGGTCCCATTATTTAGAGAGATTGGGCTTAACAGTGAAATGTGCAGACCGTGCCAGTGGTCTGAACACTTCATTAGAAAAGGTTGCCTCTAAAGTTTAAATACTGCCATAATGGGTACTGACAATCATGAGTTAACTTACTTTTTAAAATACAGTTTTTTTAACCTTTCCAAAATGCCATACTAAGTGTTTTTTTTTAAAAGACGTGTAGCTAGAGCTTAGCAGCAAGGAGCTCAACAGTATACTCTTATGCCTTATTTTGCTTAATCCAGAGTCCAGAGCCAGGGCTTTCAGCAGCAAGAAGAACATAGTATGCTAGCCCAAAGCTCATACTGGTTAATAATCAAGATCTTTCAACTTGATTTTCAGTGTAGTTCGATGAGAGAAGGCTATGCTTTATTAGAAGATGCATGCATTAAATCTGCAGATGAATGTTGTCAACAGCAGATTCTCATTTTAGATTTGGCCTTTGAGACATCATTTGGCTGTCTTGCCAGATGTGTTTTTTTTTCAAAAACAAAATTATACATACATAGAGGGGCTTTTACGATAGTGAGCTTCATACATTGATCTAATCTGTCATTCACATTTTGCTTATTCCCAACACAGCATGCAGTGGCTTCAACTCTTTACCCATTGGCTTGCTTCATTTTGAATGACCGCAAAAAGCCTGTGCAGATTGATCACATCTACATAAAAATAACTTTTCTTTTCCGTTGCAAAGTTGAATCAGATGTACGCTTTTGGTCAGTCTACCAGACCGCACATCTATCTGATTGCGAAAATAAATCTTATGGGCATTCTGAAAGCTTCCCTGGGAATCCAATCCGTCCATTGTTTACCATTGGCTTTGCGGTTTCTGACTGACATTTTCTAACTTTGTATCTGCTGGCTTTATTTGTTTTAGTTTGTCCAGCACATCTTGTTCACCATAGCTTCTTGTATTCTCCCACGAATCATCACTTTGCGTAAACAGGCCTTTAAATGTTCTTATCTTGTCACATTTGCTGTGCATTCAGAGATGAAGGTCAAATGTTAGGCTCTATCTTCCAAGGAAGCTTGGTGTTTGCTTTTCTTTTCTTTTTCAGACTTCAAAGTGGGAGGATTTATGTGCCAATCTTGTTGTATTTTTATTTTTATTTTATTTATTTTTTAAGCGTACAACATTTAAATAAATGTCTGTAGATGAGCTGTGTAAATACTTCAGAATTACAAAAGCACAAATGAAGCATTTTATTTTTTGTAATTTGGAAGTGTGGTGACAACAGATATTTTAATATGATCAAAACAAATAAGTACACTAGGTGATGCCATTTCCACACATTATCATTTTTGCTTTGTATAGTTCTATCAGTAAAGCTGTATGTGCATATATAATTGTCATTTAAATTGTAAATGTGTTGTCTGCGCTGCCCCAGCATGCATACCCCAATCTACACCACTCCATGCCCAATACTCTACTCCACCCCACCCCCAATCCACTCTATTCCACTTCACAATAGGCCACTCGTCTTCACTCTACCTGTTGGAAAGTGGATTATTGTTAAAGGAAGGTAAGTACTTGCACTCAACAATAGGCCACTAACTCCCACTAGGTCCAGTCAGGCCTCAATAAATTAATCCCCGCTCAACCCTTGGTAGCTTGGCAATAAGCGTCAAGGCTTAACTTAGGAGGCAGGTGTGTTAAACATTTAAAAATCACAAAACAGTAAATAGGTAAAACCCAATTAAAATCCACCACCAATTTATAAAAATAGATTATATTTAAAATGACCCCAAAACAATTAACATTGGATAAAGGGAACCAGAGTTACGAATTTTTAAATAATGAATGTTTTTTAGTGCATAGAAACTAAAAGCGTCAATCTGGTCGTGCTAGACAGGGGCAAAGTCAAAGTTTGAGGCCGACTGTGATGAAGCCCTGCTCAGGTACAGCAAGCGGGAAGCCTTGGTCAAAAGTTTACTTTCGGGCTTAGTCTTTTTCTTGAAGATTTTCTTCATTGGGATGAAATCACCAATCTCTCCCGACCTCCCTGGAGCCCTCTTCTGATACACGTTGCAGAAGACCTCTGTTTTGGACGATTTTTCAGGATGGGAAGTCTTGACTCAGGCCAAAGCTGAATCTTGATCAGACGTCCCTGGAGCCCTCCTCGAATACACTGTGTGGGAAGCCCCAGTCAACTTTCTACATTCAGACTTTCTCTTTTGGAGCTTTTTCCTTCCAACAGGGGTTGACCCTCCAGGGCAAGCCAATTTCAATGCAAGGTTGTTGGATCACTTTTCCAGGAGAAATTCTGAAAGTCCTGGCCTCGCAGCATTCCAACAGGATGAACCTGCAAGTCAGGCCGGGTTGCATTTGAGGTAAGGCAGCTTGACTCACCATGGTGGGTCGGGGCCTTTTATGGAGCCTTTTTCTAAAAGTTTTCCAAACTTCTGGACCTTCTTCCAGAAGGTCTTTGAAGGCCCTTTAGGAGTCCACAATTCATCCCAAGGTTTCAGAAGCTCTGAGTTGCTCCTTGAGGGTTTGGACTCCAACTCCCAGAATGTAGCTGGTTCAAATCCAAAAATGACCACTTGCCGCTGGTCAGTTCCTTCAAGTTTTGATGCAGGGGACTCTGGTTAGCTATTTTCACCTGTAGCAAGCAGGGGATCCCTTCTTGAACCAGATGAAGACAGGCAAAGTCCTTTTAATGGTGAAGCCCAGGTGTGCAGCTGGTTCAGTCCTTCAGAGTGCAGTGTCCAGGTTAGGGATCCAGCAGGGCAATCCTTCTGATGTTGTTGCTTCTAGGGATCTGAGGTGTGGGTGCAACTCTGACAGATTTATCATTGCCCCTGGGGTGAAAAGCAAGGGGGGGACAACTGTCAAAAGGAGGCATGCCACTACCCTCTTGGGTGACCACGTCCTTGGAGATTTGGTAAAAATCAATCCCATGGAGCAACATTGCTTAAAAATCCAAAATGGCAGAAACTGAATTTTGAAGGTTAGGTTTATCTGTCCCCACCCACTGGTGTGGCTAAAAATCCTTCACACCCCTCTCCTAATCTAATCAAGTGGGCACCTGGTTGTCTGGGTTTGCAGGAAATAGGGGAGGTCCTGAGCTGCTCCAAATTTCCTTCCTTCCTTTGAAGGCCAGTTTGGCTGCTCTTCCTCATCCTGTTTCACTATCTGCTGAGGGAGATCTCCTCCCCCAGGCACTTCCTTTGTGTTCAGCCCAGGCCACTTCACACCTTATCTTGGCAGCCTGGCCACAGGCTGGCCAATCAGAGAAGGGCACTAGAGAGCTGAGACTATTGGCTTTTAGGAAGAGTTCTAAATCTATTTCCCTGAACTAGTTATACTAAATCCAACAATGGCAAGTTGTTGCATTTATTATAACAATCCATTTGAGACCTAACTTGCTATATCTACCTCCTTTGGAGACTTTATTAATTAAAATAAAGTCTCCCCATTTTAGCCTATGGGGTCTATTTACTAAAATGAGGAAAACACAAATGTGGCTATTTTTCCTCACCAGGGCTTTTAAAACATATTTTATAAGGTCCCTGCTTATAGTTACACAGCACCCAATTCTGGGGACACCTAGGGCACACTTTAGGGGGTGACTTATATGTAAAAATAAGGTTGGTTAAGACTTTGGAAGTACTTCTAATTCCAAGCTCGAAATTCAATGTAACTTAAATTTAAAAGCAGCCAGGAAAGCAGGCCTGCCTTTAAAATGACCATGGGCACCTCAGCAGTGCACCTATGGGTGCACCACCAATGTTGGGGTCCCTAAACCTACATGCCCTACCATAGACTAGGGACTTATAGGTAGGTTGACATAGCCAATTATAATTAGCCTAATTTGCATACTCGTTTTACACAGAACACAGGTCCTGGGATTGGTTAGCAGTACCCAGGGCACCACCAGAGTCAGGAAAACACTACCACAAAGTGAAAAATGGGGGCAGAATGTTAGGGGGCTTCTGCAATCAGCCCACTTATCTCACACTAGCCCACTTGGAAACTTTAATCCATTGGGACACTTAACTCCACTCTACTCAACTCTATGGCCCTTTACTCCATTCCCCTTTACTCCAACCTACACCACTTAACTGTACACCCCTCCTCAATGCGTCCCTCCTCAAAACGCCCTTCTATTCTGCCAATCTACCATGTGCTACTCTGGTCCCTTTTAGCCATGCTGGTGTACAAGATAGCTAAAACACCATGCCAAATCCAACAACTCTTGCATAGGCAAGACCTATTGGCTTTGCCAATGCTTGTTTATTTTATTTCTCTTGTTAAACTTAAATGGCAATAATTTATGTTGCCTGCACTCCTTCATAAAGTTTGTTATAATGTTTTTTTAAGATACATTGAAGGTGCCTGCAATTTCAGTGCTTGGTTGTGTTGTAATTTGGTCTGGTCTACTACAGAAATAACTATAAAATGCCTTGTGTAGTTCCTTAAAGGCTTGATGTTTAATACCTCACTGGTGAAACAGCAGCATAGGTTAATGTTTTGACTTTTTTTTTTTTTTATTGTAAGCATAATGTGGCCACATTCAAGTGAGGGGGGGGTACAGAGGTGTGGAATTCCTATAGCCCTATGGCCAGGACATATTGTTTGGGTTCAAGGACAACAAGTTCTCAGGTTTATATTGTCTTGGGATAAATAGGGCAAACCCCCTGCAGCACACACCCTTTGGCTGCTATTTTACAGCATCAAATTATGGAGCAGGGAAAGAGGTTGTCTGCAGTTGAGGTAATGTGTCCATATGTCAATGCTGTTCAAACTTGAATTTATGGTTCATTATTGCCAAGTCTTTATTATTAGGGTTAGTGTTCTAAATGTATTTGGTAAGCTCAGACTGCACTACTGACAGTTGTCCTAGTAAAAAAAAAAAAATTTACACATATTTGCAAAGTTTAACAATTTGAGGCTTTTTATGATGCTCCTAGAATTCTTGCTGATTAGAAGCAGATATCTGCGGGAGCTTGAAAGCAAGATTGCTGATTCTTTGCTTTCAAAATAGAATGTTCATAAAATACACAACTACGAAAAAACGTTTTGCTAAACTGCTGTAAAAGTTTAGGTACCATTTCTTTGAAGCATCTTTTAGTGGGATGTGTTGATGTATGCCATTAGGTCCAAAAAATATAATGGAAAGTCGATGTAACCAGTTTCAGCAAGACTCTGGAAAAAAGAAAATAAACAAGCATTTACAAAGCCAACAGGTCTGACCTCAGTGGTCAGTCTTTTGGTTTTGTCAGTGCGTGTCTTGTTTTCATGTGGCTTTTGTAAAACATTATTGCTGTGGGAGCTGCTGGGCACTCCGTATTCTAACAAACATTGGCAAAAATATTTATTGGTCTTAAAAAGCCCACATTGTCATAGTTGTTCTTGGCACTGAACAAACCTACTTTGTATTGCTCTTGTGAAAGAGCAGATTACATTAATTCACAGTGAAACAAGCTGTAGATGGCTAGAGAGAGAGAGAATTTTAATCCAAATAAAAGGTCTTGGTTAACGCCTGACTTACTGGCACAGTTCCTAAAGAAAGTCACAAAAGTGCACCCATGGTATGTTTTTGCATCAGCGCAGATTCACATATTTAATGAACTCACAATAATTTACTGAAAATGTATTCCTAGGAAGTATTTGTGAACTGTATTTTATCATGTGCAAATATGCATGTGTAGATCTGATCATGTGAAAATCTGTTCAACGTGTACAAGTTCACTTTTCCGCTAACCACTTTTTCCCAACCCTAGAAGAAGTTTTACTTGTGTTCCTTGACAGGAGTACATTTCCAACCTTTCTTAATATGGTGAAAGCTCTTAAAACATACAAATGAATAGGTTTGTACAGACATAAAAGGGAGTACCAACCTTGGAACTATTGCTTACCGCTACCTCCAGCATGTGAATCTGCAGAAAGGGGGCGAAATAAGGAAATTGCTAGTATGCATGCCGTACTATGGTATTAGCCCTGGGGTAATCAACAAGGCTACTCTCAGAGCTCTCCCATAATGAGTTTGCTGGCATAATTTGTCACCGCAGTTCATGGCCCCGGAGGGACAAGTTTTGCAGGACAAGTAGATTTATGAAGCAACCTGTTCCATCGAAAAGTAGATATTTTATTAAATTCCAAACCCCTGTAGGTATTTGTTCACTTTTTAGCTGCACACGGCTTCACTAAAATTTAAGTACAAGCAGGAAAACCACAGTACTTTTCAGCTTTTCTCACCTCTATTTTCTGAACTAAGTTTTTGAGCTACTGCTTGGAAATATTACAGCTTTCAAAACAAATGAAACCTAATCGGCATATTTGAAATTTTGTACCTTCTCCTTTTTCTGTTTCCTATCTTAATCTTGTCTGGTGCTGCATTGTGATGCTGACTGAGTAATTGCACGTTTGTGTCCGCAATCACCGCTTGCTCCACAGCATTAACATCTGCTGACAACATGCATTCCATCTGTTTCTTCTGCTGGAATACATTATAATATAATGAATATAAGCACCTGTGTCCATGCTTTTTCAAAGGGGGTTTGGTGTCCTCGGTAAGCTTTGGGAATTTTAAGTGTACTATTCCTGCCTCCAAACGGCCAGTCAGTGTGTTAGATGTCAAAAAATTCAATAGTCTATTGCATCCCAGAAAAATAAAATAATAATCTGTCCTATTTTTTTTCAGTGGCTCTAGGTGCAAAGCTATGCGCTGTTTGGTTTGAGCCCCCGTTCTCATTTCTCAATCTTTATTGTATAATTAAATAAAATCATAAATGCAGTGGTTCATACACAAAAGATCATGCTTCAATTTCATTACAAATGTCTTATAACAGTAATTAAAAGATGTGTAATAAAATGTCACTGTATCAGATGATACAAGAACCCTCTGACCCAACCAGGCCTCAAAACAGAAGCTAAAACACAGATTAGTCATTGTTATGAGCGGACTATAATCACACACAGGAAAGGAGCATTTACTCTTCTTAGTCGATATGAATCAATATAACGATTTTTAGCAATCCTGTTGGCCAAACTAATCAAATTATTTGAACTTCCTACTTCTAATTCAATTAGTTAAACATCCCACCTTGTATTTTGCAAAGAGATGATTAAAGTTTTTTTGCACCATGGAAACTATCTTGTTTTCTGCGACTTTCATGAACTTGAGAAATCCTGCCAGGAGCTGTCCCGCTTTGCAATTAACACATTTATCAGTGGGTTTTTTGCTTGTGAAAGCATGGCTTTAAAAATGCTCTCTGTTCAGTGCTCAGTCCCAGAGACAGAGAAAATAAGATTGTTAAATTTTGAGATACGCGGGGAGTAATTCTCATAATGTACAATAGTCTTTAAACTGTCTGACCTTGCTAGAACTAAACAAACCCAACTTAATTTGCAAGAAATCAGTCTTGATAGACTTTCTTCTCGTATGCTTATAACACAGTTGAATTCCAGGCTCCGACTAATGGCCCCTTACAAAGCTAAATAAATTTTTGCTGCTTAGATCACCGAAATCCAGCATGAAATTACTATATCTGGCCTCCTTTTTCAGAACACTTTTGAAAGAGTTGCAAGATACCCTGGTGTTCAAAATTGCATCATTCCACACTCCAGTGTGTTATTTACAACCACAGCCCGCCTAATGCTCTCATCTCCATGGCTGAGACCCATTTGGATAAACTTCTAGCAAAATAGTTGAAAACGGAGGAAAAATAGGTCTACCACCTACACTGGAAGAGGAGTCCAAGGAAAGTTCAAGATTACTTTTCAGATGCCTATCTCATGTCTCTGTGCATCTCTTTCCAAGTTTATTTAGAATCCTTGTTTCCTAACACTGACTCTGAACATTATTTGAGGTGGGAGATACCTTTAAAAACAAATTACAACAAAATAATTATAATAAAAAAATATAGATATATAATCTCACCATAGAGCAATTCCACCCCCAGACAGGCCCCATACACACCACCAAACATACACTTTACGCACGTTAGAACAATGTATCTGTTGTAACACTAGTCAAACACTAATACCCTGTACTCGTATGCTACAGTCAGTCTTATCTGTGCATGCATCTAAGTGTTTTACGTCTCCTCAACCAGCCCACATATTATTGTTTGCTTACATTATTTCTTCCACTCCTTAGTTTTTTCTGTTAACTATAGTGGACCTTGTTATCCAGGTACTTGTACGGTAGCTACTACCATGTGGTTTACCTTCATGGGTCCTACAGTTTGTAATAGCTCCAACTTGTACATCTAAGCTTAAAAATAAAAATAAAAAAATCTTACAGTTAAGTGCCAGCTCAAACAGGCAAAAATTACGAAGAGATAATGTTTTAGAGACCCAACCACTGAATGAAAGATTTGAAGACAGCATTTTCATGTTTTATTGAGGATGGTATTTTCATTGTCAATACTAGAGCTTAAACTTGTTAAGAAGGTACTGAGGGGTAGTAAGGGTGAGAGTTGCCGCACATCCAGGGAGTAAGTACACTAATCCGTTAAGAATGCAAATAAAGTCCAAAGTGGTCAGGTGCCTTACTACCCAGTAGGCACAAAAGTGTGTACTGATGTACACAATAACAATAAACACAGAGTTACCACAGCACACCACTAAACCGTATAATCAAAATAAACAGGGTATATAACCCTTGTAGAACATGAAATCGAATGTAGAATGCATAAATGTCCCAAGTCCATTGGAGAAGGTGTCTTTATTTGAAGGCACAGTCCGCCCCAAAACAGATAGCGAGTTCTTTGAAATACAGCCAAAACTGATAGTGAGTTCTTCAAATACAGCCAAAACAGATAGTGAGTTCTTCAAATACAGCCAACACGTGTTTCGTCACTCGCGTGACTTGATCAAGGCTGCAAAACAATGATATGTACAAACATTGTTTATAGCGATACCCATCATTAGAAAAAAGTATAGTTTGTGCCACAAGGGTGGCCCATAAGATGTGCGAAAGAACGGGGAGAGAAAGTGACGAATAATCTACAACCCAGGTGAACAAGGAGAAAGAAAGGTTAGGCATGGTGCAGTAAAAAGTTAAAGAAAGGCCCAATTTGTGCAATTAGAGAGAAAGTCCAAGATAGTCCTGAAAGCATAAGGAAAATAACTGTGGTCCTACTAGATTAGTGAAGAACGTGAGGGTGTGCTCCAAAGTTGGCAGGCTGAGTCCGTGTACAGGCTAGAGCATGATAGAGAGATAAAAAGATGATCCCCTAAAAGATAATGGTAAATATACCTAGACCATCTGGTCACTTAAGAAGAGTCAACAACCAACGATAAGGCAAGTAAGTGATATTCTGTAAAGAAAAAATATATATAATATAAACTGAAAAACTACTCATAATTTAAGAAAAAGCTACAGTAGGCCACTGTAAAAATCTAAAAGCAGAAAAATACATTTTTCCAATATATCATGGTACTACAAATACCTTCAGAAATCTGTTAATAGTAATGTCTCCTGTATTTATAGTGCAAAGAGTCTCCAAAGGTGACCATGGAGAAAATGGACGCTCTGATAAGCCGAAAGTCATAAAGTCTGCATGGGAAAAGAAAAAAATAATAATAATAAAATGTTTTGGACACGAGAAAAGACTTAAGTCATAAAATAGGAGAGCAGTAACGAAAAAAGGATAGCCTAATAATGACACTAAAACAATCTAATGTAATATAATTGCATTAACGGACTGCCGAAGCCCGAGGCCGATAAATAGTAAAGTCTCAATGTACACCCCAAAAATGCTGGTTTAAACTGGTTATGGACCCGTGGTACCCATTAGATAAAAGTCCCAAACACAGAGAACGCAAGTAATAACCAGGACGGACATACTTTAGAAAGTTCTAGCCAGCGTCACCAGGGATATGTTGTAAAAGTAGGGCATCCTACCGTATCAAAGGAGTAGAGCCGGAAAAGTCGTCCGGTCGTTCCCAATCCGAGTAAGCAAGTCTGAGAGCGTGGCAATGGTTATTCAACTGGTGTCGGAGGTAACGAAAACAGAAAAAGGACTAAGAATTGGACAGACACGTCCGTGAACACACGTAGACTGAGAAAGCAAAAACAGCAGCCATCTTGGAAGTAATAGGGTACTCGGTAGCAATGTATACATACAGGGGTGGTTATAAAAAGTTGTGCATTAGATAAGACATCCCAAAGGATAATCTTAATGAGCTGGACTCTCTAGCTAGTAGTCAGAAATGTATGAAGATCAGCAAAACGGTGGTTATTTATAGGTGATACGATTGAATCCGGTATTTCGCTAGAGAAGGGTGAAGCTAAAAACACTTGAGCCAGTGAGTATAAAGACCCAAACTGTGGTCTCAGTTGGCTAAAAATCAACAGACCCAAGTTAGTGAAAAGAACAGAGCCAATATCCTCACATTGTGACACAAATAGAATAGGGACTGGATGCAAACAACCAGTATAATGTAGCTGGGAAAATAGACCATACTTAAAGACATGCATGTGCTTACAAAAGAGAGGGAGGGAAGGATCAACAAAGATCTATAGAAACAGAAGTAAACAAAGAGAGACACCAATAACAATTGAATGATAGCAGTAGTGTGGACCATTATGAGTCCACTAATCAGCGAAAATACATGGGAAGAAATTTTACCATGTGGCAGGTGTAGTTAGCCGAGCGATGAGCAATCTATGTAACATGGGCAGAGTACCCACCAATAGGGGCTCCACGTAGTGCTAAGTAATACAGAAACATAATTAGCATTTCCAGCAACTGTGGGCCATAGTTAATAACAATAAAAACAGACATATCAATCGGGTAGCATGCTGGTCAGTTAGATAATACAAAGGTCATAACAAGGAAGTAGAAACATTTTTTTTAGGCAATGATGACACATGAACAACAACACAATAGGGAAGCATTATGTAAGGAAAACATGCAATTCACGGTCAGTGTTGAGCCCCTGTTCAACTGCTCGAAGTTTCAGGATCCATTTCGCTTCACATTTGCAGAGATCTTTTGTTCTCTCACCCCATCTGGGTGAGTTGGACACATGAGTTATGCCGTGAAATCTTAAGTTCAAAAGATCCTTCTCCCCATGTTGAGTTGAAGTGAACAGACAGGGGATACATTGTATTATGATTCGTAATAGCTCTGACGTGCTTCTGGATGCGTTCCTTCAGTGGGCGTATTGTACTACCCCATAAATCAGACCACAAACAAAAATGACACAATAAACCATATACCTGGTGTTCCAATTCATGAACTCTTTGATATGATAGATGTTCTTCGTGTTGTTAGAGAAGGATAGAGTTTTATTCAGGGCTAGTTGAGAAGATATACAACAGCCACACTTAAAAAAACCCTTTGGTTTGCCTGGAATCCAAGTCGTTGGTTGTACCTGTGAGGGGGAGCAAGAAAACTTGGACACAAAATATTCCTAAGGGTACGCCTCTAATCAATAGTGAGTGCTGATCTTGGGAGGAAATGCGTCTACTTGCCACTGAGATGAGATCTTCTGTGTAACCCCTATCCCGGAAACGTTGTGCCAAGTTTTCAAGCTCATGTTCAAAAACCCCAGTGTCACTGCAATTGCGGCGTACTCTAACCATTTCCCCGTAGGGGATGGCTTTGATTTGTGTTGGGGGGTGTGCGCTGCGTGCGTGGAGAATGGAGTTACAAGCCGCCGGTTTCCTGTACAGTCTGGAAGAACTCTTGTTTCCCGTAATGTACAGATGTAGGTCCAGAAACTCAATTTGGGCATAATCAACATTGTAGGTGAAAACTAAGTTGAAATAATTGGAATTTAGGTGGTCTATGAGTGCAGTAAGGACCTCTCTGCTGCCAGTCCAGATGGGCAATATATCGTCAATGTATCTCCCCCAATACAAAATACGTTGGGTGATATGAGTGGGGCATCTAGCCCAAAGATGTAGCTTCTCAAATTGCCCCATATAGAGATTTGCATATGAGGGAGAGAATTTGGCTCCCATAGCTACTCCCTGGCGCTGATGGTACCAGTTTCCTTCATGCAGGAATACATTGTTTTCAAGTACCAGACGTGTTAAGTCCAGAAGCATAATGGTATGTTAATACAGTGTAGAATCGCGACCAGCAATGGTAGCCGAGAGCATCTCTAAACCCATCTCAAGGGGAATAAAAGTGTAGAGAGAGATAACATCAAAAATAACAAACATACACTCATCTGACCATTCGATATCTTCCAGTTGACAAAGCAAGTTCCTGGTGTCTTGAATATATGAGGGTAGATTGTGAACTAGTGGCTGAAGGAAGGAGTCAATGTATTCCAAGATGTGTTCTGTCGGTGAACCAAGCCAGAAATAATAGGTCTGCCTGGTAGAAAGTTACCTGGTTTGTGAACCTAAGGTAAGATCTATATGCAGGGTGCACGAGGTGTGTCATTAAATAAGTACTTGTATTCCAAGTCAGACAGAAGGCATAGGTTCCTCCAATGTGTCAACTTGTTCTCAATCAAGTTGGTGATCCCAGGTAGGGGGTTGTCATGCAACTGTGTATATGTCTGTATGTCACTGAGTTGACGTTGATTTCAGACGCATAATCAGACCTGTTCATTACCACAACATTCCCTCCTTTATCAGCCTCCCTGATGACTATATCGGTACATGTGAAGAGTCTCTGCAAGGCCATGAATTCCCCACGGTTGAGGTTGTTATTTGTTCTGGGTGTACAAGTTCTGAGTTTGTCCTCAAGGTCAAACAATTCTGTACTCACTGCTTTGTAAAAGACATCATTACAGTTGTCCGGTGGTAAAACTGGTACAAATGTGGATCTGGGTTTAAACCTGCTGTCAAGATCCAGATTTGATGGAATGTCCAAGTGTGATAGTTGTTCATCGAAAGAGGGGGTTGGTAGAGTGGTAGTGTCTAGTGAAAGGATCATATGAATGTCTTGCAAATCCTTAATGGATTGATTGCTAGCTTGTAAGGGAATGTGTGGGATTTGGTTAATCACAGGTTTATTGAGGAAAAAACTTTTTTTGAGTTTTAGATGACGTACAAATTAAAAAAGATCAATATGTATAGTGGCAAAATCTGGTTTGGAAGTAGGACAGAAGCCCAGACCCATTTTCAAAACATTTATTTCGTATGTGGATAACTCAAGAGAGACAGATTGATAACCTGTACAGAATCCCCTTTTGGAATAAGGGGAGCAGGATTGGTATAGCTGTTCATGTTCTTTGGGTTTTTGAGGTGGAGAGTCGTTACACCCTCCCTGTTTGTTGAACTTTCTCACCCCCCGCGGGTGGGTTTATGTTTGTGTTTGGTCTGTTGAAGTTTTGGCGTACACCCAGTCTGTATCGGCCCAGTTCCTCTAAAAAAGATGATTGTTGGGGGGCACTCTATGGGGGTGGATTACTCGAGGGCCCCTCCATGGATGAGTCCAAACCATTGCTGGATAGGTTGGAAACATCTGATAAGCTACTAGCGGTTGACCCCGCTGGGGTGGTACTTTTTGTTGTTTTACTTCTAATGTCTTTATTGACCTGATCAAATCTGCGTGCAAACGTGTATATTAGACCATTGTTCTAGTCGTTCTCATCCCTGATTAGTTTCCTAATTTTCTTATGTTTGATGTACAGTTGGTTCCCATTCAGTATCTCCTTCAAGATGGTATAATTTTTGTTGGTTGCCTCAGTGAGATTAAGATTCTTGATTTCATCCTCAAGGGAGGCAATGTCAATTAATAATTTGTTCCTCCTCCTGTCAGCGTGTTTGTTGAGTATGTCAATTATGCCAAACGAGGTGGAAGAGATTAAGGGGTTCCCATTCCCCTAAAAGATCAGGGTCGAGATCTTCAAAAGAGGGAAAGATAATTACTCCTAATCCCCTAGGTACCTGTTTCAGTTCCAAATATCGTTGGAGGGTTATGACATCCCACCAACGTGCGAATTCCTGTTTTTTAAGTCTCTCTAATTTGATAAATTTATGTCTAAGTCCTTCCCTTGTGGGTGCATTATTTGCTATATGTGTAGACAAAGGTTTCATGGAAAACAGTTCCGCAGCTAAAGTGTCCCGATTGTCATCAAATGAGGCCATGCCTAAACAATTAGTATATATAAATAAATAAGTGAATACAGAAACGGTTCATATACAGTGTTGTAACCCGGAGTGCAGCTCACCGCAACCAGACAGAGCTAGGCCTAGGACAGTACTGAGGGGTAGTAAGGGTGAGAGTTGCTGCACATCCAGGGAGTAAGTACACTAATCCGTTAAGAATGCAAATAAAGTCCAAAGTAGGTGCCAAGTGGTCAGGTGCCTTACTACCCAGTAGGCACAAAAGTGTGTACCGATATACACAATAACAATAAACACAAAGTTACCACAGCACACCACTAAACAGTATAATCAAAATAAACAGGGTATATAACCCTGGTAGAACATGAAATCGAAAGTAGAATGCATAAATGTCCCAAGTCCGTTGGAGAAGGTGTCTTTATTTGGCTATAACTTTCTAAAGTATGTCTGTCCTGGTTATTACTTGCGTTTTTTGAGTTTGGGACTTTATCTAATGGGTACCACGGGTTCATAACCCGTTTAAACCAGCATTTTTTGGGTGTACATTGAGACTTTACAATTTCTTTTTTTTTTTTGTTTAATAACCAAATTTTATTGTTTTTAAAGAAGGAACAGGTAAAGTATACAAGCAACTTACAAACCTTGGTCTATTTGACACCGACTGGACAGTTAAATCTGGTCTAACATTTCTGTGTTCGGGATACCTAGGAAGTTCCAAAAAGGATCATAATTTGGTAGTACAGGGAGAAGGGAAAAAGGAGCATATGTACACATTTGTCTGAGCCCCTTTAGCTTAGCAGTCCCGTCCATTTCCCCCATATTTTCTCATATTTATGGGGACATCCCCTTGAGTCATACACCACTTTTTCTTGGGCTGCACACCAGTCCACCCCCCCTTCTCCATTTCTGAAGGGAGGGACCCCTGGCGGTTTTCCAAGCGGCCGCTATGTCTCTCTTGACCACCATAGTCACTGTTCCGACCAACATCTTGTCTGCTCTAGATCCCTCCATGTCATTCACCACTCCCAGTAGTACCATTTTGGGGGTCAATACCCGTGATGATCCCAAGACATTGTTCAGCTTGTGATTTACTCCCTCCCAGAACTTTCGAATCACAGGGCAGGACCATATCATATGGACGAAATCTGCCTCGTCCTCCCTGCATCGTGGGCATTGAGCAGAGCCGAGGGCACCCATCTTGTACAGTCTATCTGGAGACATATGCTTTATGTAGAAAATAGAATTGTGTCGCCCTCCGCCTCGTCGACACCACCAGCGTCCGGGGAGCCATCAGTGCCTCCATCCAATCTTCCTCCTCAAGTGGTCCCACCCACTTCTCCCATCCCTTCCTAAGGTGGCCTAGGTCCCCGGGTGCATTTGTGACCAGCATTTTGTAGATCTGGGAGACACCTTTCTTCCCCAGGCTTCCCATGAGTGTTTTGGCCTCGGTGGACGTTTCTTTCAGGTGCATATCAAGGGCGTGCCGGAGCTGGAGCTAAAGAATTGCTTCGGGGATAGTTGGAACTCTTGCTGCATTTCTTGAAAGGACTTCATCAAACTTCCTTTCCACACATCTCCCACCAAGGATATGCCCAGTGTGTCCCATTTCCCGAATCCCTCCAGTTTGGCTGTCTTTCTCAGCCAGCTACTGTGCCACAGCGGGGTTTGCTGGGTAACCACTTTGTTCCAGCCAGTGTGTCTTAGAGCCGCTCGCCATGCTAAAAAAGACCGCCTTGGTGATGGGCTCCAATTCTCTGGGGATTGGGGCCCTGTATAGCACATCCAGGATACGGGAATACCCCAAAGCGTCTAGTTCTACCTGATATGCTGGGTCTGACCAACCCGCGTTGAAACAATCGTGCACCACCAGGAGTTGTCGCCAGGTAGTGCAGGTAAGGATCAGCCATGCCCAGTCCCCCATCATATACCTCTCTCCGGCAGCTCCGGGACGCTACTCTGTCTCGCTCCTCCCCACATAAAGGAGGTGGTAATTCCATCCAGTTTTCTAAACCATGAGCGCGGGATCGTGAATGGCAAGTTCTGGACCACATACAAGAGATGCGGTAGGACCATCATCTTGTACAGAGCTACACGGCCCAAAATATTCAGTGGCAGCGAGTGCCACCGCTTAAGGTCTTCCCGTATGCGAGACGCCAGTGGATTGAGGTTCAGGGACCAGGATAATTCAGGGACCAGCGCAACCCATATCCCTAGTTATTTAAAACTTAGCCGGCGCAGAGGGACCACCTTCTGCCCGTCAGAGGGACCAGTACTGATTTGGACGGGTTCATTTTGAGCCCCGAGGCCTTCTCGAAACGCCGCAGTAGATTGAAACTTCGGGGTCCGGTCACTTCCGGGTTTGCCATGTATAACAGGACATCGTCCGCATATAAGGCAACTCGGTCTTCGCAAGAGGGGCCCCACTTCCAACCCTGGTAAATCGGGTCTTCTCTCATCCTTCTCACCAATGGCTCAATGGCCAGGGCAAAAAGGAGAGGAGAGAGGGGGCAACCCTGTTGGGTTCCCCGATGAATCGGGAAGGCAGAGGACAAGACTCCATTGACCTGCACCCGCGCCGTGGGCTTTGTATACAGGGCCTGGACCAGTCTGCGGAATCTTGGCCTGAAACCAGCGCGCCGGAGCACCGCAAAAAGGAATTCCCAGTTAACGGAGTCGAACGCCTTTTCGAAGTCGATGAATAGGAGAGCCAAGTGTTGGGGCAATCGATGTCGCCTTGCGATGGCCACCTGGAGCCTTCGTATACAGTGACGCGTGCTACGTCCGGTCATGAATCCACACTGATCCGGGTGTACCAGCAGGGGCACCACCCTCTTGAGGTGGGAGGCCAGCATTGCGGCGTAGATCTTTACTTCACTGTTAATCAGAGATATGGGTCTATAATCTGCGCAGGAAAGGGAGAGGGGTTGGGTCTTAGGCAGTATGACAATGGTGGCAGCATCTAGCCCGTCCGGAAAGAAGCCTTTCTGATCTACCTCTGCATAGAGATTCATTAGGTGCGGGACCAGTTCCTCCTTAAATCTCTTGTAGTATTCTGGAGGAAACCCATCAGGCCTGGGAGTTTTCCCCACTCCCATCGCCGCTATGGCCTCACCGATTTCCGTCTCCGTGAACGGTTCCTCCAATGCCCAGACGTCCACCGTGGGCAGAACCGGGAGTGAAGAATCTGCTAGGAACCGGTCTGGGGAGCCAGTCTTCTCTGGACTTGTCGCTCGGTATAAAACCTTATAGAATTCAGCGAACGTTTCAGCCACCTCTTGGAGTTCAACCAACCGTTCCCCTTGCTCATTGCTTACCTCAGGGATGATTCGGGGAGCCTGTTGTTGGGAAATCAGCCAATATAGTAGTTTCCCTGTCTTGTTGCCCCAACCGTATACTCGAGCCGTGGAGGCGCGCCACATGTGTTTGGCCGCCTCTGGAGATAAACTACGAATCTCCTCCTGAATCAGCAAGAGGTGTCTGGTTATCCGTCCGAGTGTGTTTCTTGCTCTGTTTTGAGAAGAATGGCACGGGCCTCCAGCTGGGCAATTCGGGAGTCCCGGGCGCGTTCCTGTGCACGGATTAGGCCCTTAGCTGTCCCTCTCAGCACCACCTTGCTTGCCGCCCATAGGGTTCCGGGTGACCTCACCGATCCCCCATTAATATTAAAGTAATCGCGTAACGACTCCCTCAAGCTATCAACGACTTCTTCGTCCTGTAAATACCATGCGTTTAGCCTCCATATGGGGCGGATCAGCGGGTCTGCGAGGCCCATCTTGAGCCGGACCAGCGCAAGGTCCGAGATCCCACGCAGTAGAATCTCGATGTGGGAAAGGTGACCACAGTCCCTGGCCGAGACAAACACCAGGTCTATCGTGGATTGTGTGCTGTGAGCTGCCGAAATATGCGTGAATTGTTTGCGTCTAGGGTGCCACGCCCTCCAGGCGTCACAAAGCCCTGTTGGTGACATCCATCCTTCCAAACTAGTGGCCAAGGCCTGTCTGTGGGCTGAGGACCCCCCACTCGTACCCAGCCCTGGGTTTGGGACTGCGTTGAAGTCGCCCCCTATTACCGTGTTCCCAGGGGGCAGTTCTGCTAATAGTCTTGCCAGGTCTCCTAGAGTCTTACGCACCATGTTCGGGGGAGCATATGCACTCAAGATGTTCATTGTCCGGCCCTCTACCGTACCTGAGACCGCCACATATCTCCCTTGCGGGTCTCTCCATTCTTGTCTCGCCACCAGTGGTAGTGAGTGATGCAGCAATACTGCAACCCCCCTTGAGCCTCTCATGAACCCTGCGTGAAATACCCTGTCGAATCCCTTACGGGCTAAGAAGGGGCATTGATTCCCCATGAGATGTGTCGCCTGCATCAGGAGTATATTGGGTTTATGTCTGTGAATGTAAGCAAGCACCGCTGACCTTTTTATCTTATCAAGGAGCCCGTTAGCGTTCCATGATATTATGTGAGTCGTCCCCATTCCTCCCCCTCTGTCTGTCCATGAACTGACCTCATTGATCTTTCCCTCTGTTCCTTCCGTGCGATCCTGGGCTGACAGAATTCAGCTCAGCCTGTGTGCATTCCTTGCCGGAGTGACCTACTTCTATTATTTCCAGCCGGTAGTAGAGACCATAGACCTACATTAACTGTAAAGAACAGTAACAACAGCCTGCTGGCTGGGTAGAACCAAACATATCCCCCAACTCCCTGCCCACCCCATACTTCCCCCCAGAAGCATCTGTCGCCCAATACCAACAGCTCATTCCCAAACATAATGAGCTGATGACTTTTAGTGTCTGAGTTATGGTGGACCCCTCCATTCTTACGGATTAAGAAGTGTTATGTTATGTTTGAACATAAGGAAGAAGAAAACCACGGCACATCTCAGGTTTATGATGAAAGTCCTTTATTCCTTAGTTCGGTGTCAGGGAAGTAAGTGCCCTGATCCAATAGAATACACTCTGCAACTGATTTGAAAGCCAATACAAATTCCATAGTTGAGAGAAAACAGCCGACACGTGTTTCGTCACCCTTGACTTTTTCAAGGCTGTAAACATATACAAATGGGATGTGTAAATCTCGCAAATCACTGATAGATGACTAGTAAGTCATGCCGAAACGTATTAGTGAAAATTAAATGAGAGGCCATGTGTCATAAATACATGGTATAATTGAAAAACTGACATAAAAGGAGAGAACCTCCTTCCATAAACCGTATGTGTATAAGAGACAAATACACAACAAATCTTAAGTATCACCAAAAGGAACGAAGAATATCCATGTGAAGTGCGACCAAGGAGATCCAAGAGATGGAACACCATGTGAGAACCAGAGAGTGAATAAGAGTCACATTGTGTGAAGAAAGACCTTCGTATATATCTGAACAGCAGGCAGAAAGACGAAAAAAGCAACATCAAGGGGAAGAAGAGGTTAAACATACCTTAAACAATCTAGAAGTAAGGTTTGTATTGAAAATCTCCAAATATTTTCGAAGATGTGTAACCAATAAAAAAAGGTTTAAGGCATGGGTCATACGGAAAACCAGAGACCATAGTAAGTCTGCAGAAATAGGAAAAAACAAAGAGCCCATTGTTAAAAAGCCAAAAAACACAAACATGGTAATGTGAAAAAAAGGCAGCTCCTTAATAAGTTAAAAGAAAAGAGAGAGAGAGCGCTTAATTGGGAATAATCATGTCCATTTCTATCATTATTCTATAAAAATTCTGTGTGCAACATTGTCCCTAGCAAGATACAAATTCGGGTTAACCAATCATGGACAATGCGACTCTATGTATTTATGAGCCTACCACTGCACAAATGGAAACTAATGAATCATTCTGTTAGTAAAATCACAAAGTGATAATTGATAGTGGCAGTCTGTTTTGACACAATGAAATGCCAAAAACACAGGGAGAAATCAGCGCGACTATCGCGTCTAACATAGATATGAGAAATAAGGGAAAAACAATTCCTACACCAACGCTAAGGTCATTTCCATGGAAGAAAAGAGCAAAATCAAGCTGCCGCCAACCGCTGTTCCAAAAACCAGGGTGTTACCATAAAGAATATGTTGAATAGACAATGGGCAAGAAGCACAGTTACCTATTACCTGCCTCCCGGCTAGCGTGTTCATGAATGGCGTCACATCAAAGGCGTACGCTCGACCGAGGTTTGAGCTTAAATGTAGGTTGGAAGCCGGAAATTGAAAAATAAAGATAATAAATGGACTACGTGACCAGAGGACACAGAAACCGCCATCTTGGAAAGGAAATTTCGAACAGAGAAAAGAAAAGAAAACCCAAACCATAAATGTAAACGAAGTGGATAGAGCCAAGTGAGAAGTCCGTGGCATGCAAATGTGTAATCAGGAGACATAGAAAGGACCAAGGATAAATCTGAACAAAAACCACAGCGGAAAAGAAAAAATAAATCTGAATATGTAAAGACATCTAATTCACTGAGTCTTATTAGAGAACAAAAAAGGTCATTTTAAGGTATACAAAGATTACAATAGGGTAACATCAGAGTAAGGCAACATTGAGAGAGAAGAAAAAGAAAAAAAAAAAACAATCTCCCTAGTATGATAACATCAAATGTATAGATCAGCAAGTGGATAAAAACATCACAATGATACCGGTGAAAAGACAATGTACAGTGAGAAGTTCTAAAACATGGTATACTTTAACAAGTTAATTTCTTTATAGGAATACATGAAGGTCTTTGTCAGAATTAAGGCCTGCTTCCACTGCACGTAATTTGACAATCCATCTGCTCTCGAGTTGTCTCAAAAACAGAGTTCTGTTACCTCCTCTGCGACACTTTCCCAGGGTGGCAATGCCATGTGTCTGTATATCTAATTTCTCGTGTAGAGGGTGTGCAAGGTTATAATGAACTGCAAACGGGTAGTCACTGTTGTTGTTTCTAATCGCACGGATATGTTGTTGCAGTCTTTCTTTGAACGGCCTAATTGTGCTGCCAACATAGATTTTTTTGTCGATGCAAATGATACAATAAACAGTAAACTTAGTATTACAATTCATGAATTGCTTGATCATATGTGTTGTTTTGGTGTTATAACAAAATTCCTTTGTCTTATCCAGGGCATACTCACACACATTACAATGACCGCATTTGTAGAAACCCAATGGTGGCGCGGGTAACCAACTATCATTGTTAACCATAGGTAGATAACTATGGCACAATTTATCCCTCAGCGTACGACCTCTGCGATGGATCATGTCTGGTCTTTTTTTAAGATCTTTCTGCAGGGTTTCGTCAGATAGTAGGATGTGCCAGTTACTGTTAAGAATCTTAAAAATATCAGCACTGGCACAAGTGTAAGTAGTAATAAATGCTGGAGCCCTCTTTTTATCACTCTGCTTTCGTGGTTTCTTGTGAAAAAGAGATGTTCTGTTGATCTTAAGGATCCTTTCCCGTGTGTTACTCAACAGTTTCTTAGAGTAACCTCTATTAAGGAAACGGTGTTCTAGTGCATCCAGCTGTTTGTTGAATTCCAAATCATCTTGGCAATTCCGTCTAATTCGCACAGATTCCCCGTAGGGGATAGCTTGAATTTGGGAACGTGGATGTGCAGAGCTAGCATGTAAGATAGAGTTTGAGGCTGTTGCTTTCCTGAATAACTTAGAGCAAATGTGATTGCCTTCAGTGTACAATGTCAGGTCTAAGAAGTCGACGCTCACTTAGCTAGCACAGCTAGTGAAATGTATATTGTATAGGTTGACATTAAGGTATTTGATGAAAATCTCTAATGTGGTTAGATCACTTGACCGAAAAATGAGTACATCATCGATGTACCTGCCCCAATACAGGATGTGTTGTGTGAGCTCTGGGGGGCCATTGATCCACAAGTGATGATGTTCGTAGTAACCCATATATAGGTTGGCAAAAGAGGGTGAAAATTTGGCCCCCATTGCCACCCCCTGTTTCTGTCTATACCAAGTACCCTCGTGCAGGAAGACATTGTTATCCATGACTAAATTAATCAAGTCCATCAGCATATCAGAATGTGCCAGAAATGTTGCTTCTCTTTTGTCCAAAAAATGTTGGATACTGGCCAAGCCTGCCTTTTTGGTATACAAGTGTATAGTCAAGTGACATCCAATGTGGCTAGAATGTGACCTTCCGTCCATTCGTAATCTGCAATGAGACTGAGGAGATGTGTGGTGTCTTTAATGTATGACGGTAGATTACATACAAATGGTTGTAAAAAAAGATCAATAAACTCAAAGTTTTTCCGTGGGTGAATTGATGCTGGATATTATGGGTCTATGTTTGAACATAAGCGCCGTGACCTCTTCTTGGTCTCTGGCCCTCTTAGCCCAGCCCTCCCCTCTCCGGAGGGGAATTCACAACACTGGGCTTCGTGAGAGGTCAGTGTCTTCTGCCGTTACTGGGAGCAGTTCCCCAAAATCTCCGGTCCCCTTTCGTGTCTCTCGGTACCTCATCCGCCGCAGGCCCCTGGGTTGTCTTCCCTGCGGATCCCCGGGGGGAGCCTGAGGTCGAATCTCCCCCTCTCCTTGCACCTTCTGGAACGAGTTCTCCGGCGGGACTCCCAAACCCCCCGGTCGTCGCGACTGGCTGTTCCTCTGCTGACCAGTGAGTGCCAGCCACCGCTTCTCCCCACCAGGGCCCACCGGGACCTCTTCAGTTAACCATGTCCATGCCTGATTGGGGGATTCAAAGAAGTAGGTCTTGTTGTTGTGGACCACCCTTAGTTTAGCCGGGAAGAGAAGGCGGTACGGCACCTCCATCGCCCTCCGCTTTTGTTTAACTTCTGTGAACGAGCGGCGTTGCATTTGAACGTCTTTTGTATAGTCTGGGAACACCATGACTTTAGTTCCATCACAGTGCAGGTCTCCTTTTGATCTTGCCGCTTGAAGTATCGCATCCCTGTCTCTGAAGTTGAAAAGTCTACGGATCACCGGCCTCGGCGGAGAGCCCGGGGAGCGGTTTAGCCTGCAAGGGCAGATGAGCGCGTTCAATCGCAAACCAGGGTGTCAGAAGATCCTGGGGCATCCCGGACCGGAACCAATCCTCCAGGAATATGGCCAGGGAGGAGGCGGCAGTGTTTTCCGGTAGTCCCACAATTCTGAGGTTGTTGCGGCGGGATCTATTTTCGGCATCTTCAGCCCTTCGGTATAGTTCTGCTGTTTGGGTTGTTAGCGTTGATACCTGTGTTTTGAGGGCAGCCAGATCGTTCTCCACCGTGGAGATTCTGGACTCCGTTTCTGCAATCCTTGCTGTAGCATTGCGAAGGTCCTGGCGTACTAGGGCCACATCCACCCTCACTTCTCCAATTTTGGCTTCCACCGTTTCTTGGGATGACTGTATCACTTGAAGGATAGCCGCCAGGTTGCTGTTCCCAGCCTGCTTCCCTTCGCCACTCTCTGCCCTTCGATCATCTTTCGGAGCTCCACCGGGGCCCGTGGCAAATTGGTTGATGCGCGTCTGTGCCGCGGCGGGGCGGGTTGGTCTATCTTTGCCCATTTCAACTGCCTTCTGGAGTCTGCTTGTAGGTTACCCCGATGCCATGCCTCTCATCAACTTTTGGGTCCACTATTGTCTGAGGAGGTGAGGGGGGCGGTGCCCACTTCTGCCGGTGTGCCCTTGGTTGGAACTCCCCTCTCGTAGCACAGATTATGGGGGGGGGAGGGAGCACTCCTCACCTTTTGACCACCGGGACCTCCGTCTCGTGTCATGCCAGAGTCCCCAGTTTGGCCTGCTCCACTCCTCGTCCACCACACACCCCCAGATCTTGGGGCTCCCGGCGTCCGGAGGCTATGAATCATGGGGGGGGAGGGGAAATCGCTCCATCCATCTCCCAGGGCCCCAACATCGTCTCCGTTGTGTCTTCCAGGAGGGGGCCTCGGGGGCGCATCCTGGATCGATGGGGCCGGGGGCAGCAGTCACTCACCAGCACCCCCCGGGTCTGGGTGGGGTAGGGGGGAGTAGGGAGGTCACTGCAACCTGTTTTCCTGTTTTCGCCCTCCGGGGCACTCCCTGGTGCCTGTCGGCCCGCTGGATTCGCCCCAGCCTCAGTGCCGCCCGCGCCCCTTTCCGGACCGGTGTCGCCCTCTCTCCCCTCCTGTCTGCGGGAGCACGGGCTTCACCCAGCCACAACCGCTAGGGTCGGTCACTTCTTGTCATCGGTGCGCCCGCCATTTTGTGCGCGGGCGCCCCATGTGGAGAATCTCCTCTTTCCCCCTCCTTAGTTTTGCCGGGATTGCAGCGCGGACCAGGCGTCTACGGTCCCACGCGCTATCTCTGCGGTTCCCCTTCCCTTCAGGAAGGGCCGCCTGCAGCCTTCAGTCACCGCCAGTCCGCCGGCCGCCTTCTATGCATTCGGAGCGCCTGCCATTTTGGATGCGAGACGCTCCGTTCGTTACTGCTCCTCTTGGAGCTGTGAGCTCCGGGACGCAGATCAGACGTCCCAGGAGCTGCCCATAGCCTTCCGCTGTCTCCCTTCTCCTCTGGGGAGGGCCGTCAATGCGCATTTCTTGAGCGAATGACGGAGGGGTCCGGAGCACCTTTAAGGTGCGGCCGCCATCTTGACGCTCAAGCCACGCCCCCGAGAGAGAGAGACTTTACTATTTATCGGCTTCGGGCTTGGACAGTCCGTTAATGCAATTATATTACATTAGATTGTTTTAGTCTCATTATTAGGCTATCCTTTTTTCGTTTCTGCTCTCCTATTTTATGACTTAAGTCTTTTCTCTTGTCCAATATATATATATATTTTCTTTTCCCCATGCAGACTTTGACTTTCGGCTTATCAGGGCCGTCCATTTTCTCCATGGTCACCTTTAGAGACTCTTTGCACCATAAATACAGGAGACATTACTATTAACAGATTTCTGAAGGTATTTGTAGTACCATGATATACTGGAAAAATGTATGTTTCTGCTTTCTTAGACTTTTACAGTGGCCTACTGTAGCTTTTTCTTAAATTATGAGTAGTTTTTCGGTTTATATTATATTTTTTTCTTTACAGAATATCACTTACTTGCCTTATCTTTGGTTGTTCGACTCTTCTTAACTGACCAGATGGTCTAGGTATATTTACCATTATCTTTTAGGGGGTCATCTTATTATCTCTCTAGCATGCTCTAGCCTGTACACGGACTCAGCCTGCCAACTTTGGAGCACACCCTCACGTTCTTCACTAATCTAGTAGGACCACAGTTATTTTCCTTATGCTTTCATGACTATCTTGGACTTTCTCTCTAATTGCACAAATTGGGCCTTTCTTTAACTTTTTACCGCTCCATGCCTAACCTTTCTTTCTCCTTGTTCACTTGGGTTGTAGATTATTCGCCACTTTCTCTCCCCGTTCTTTTGCACATCTTATGTGCCACCCTTGTGGCACAAACTATACTTTTTTCTAATGATGGTATCGCTATGTACAATGTTTGTCCACATCATTGTTTTGCAGCCTTGATGAAGTCACGTGAGTGACGAAACACGTGTTGGCTGTATTTGAAGAACTCACTATCTGTTTTGGGGCGGACTGTGCCTTCAAATAAAGACACCTTCTCCAACGCACTTGGGACATTTATGCATTCTACTTTGGATTTCATGTTCTACCAGGGTTATATACCCTGTTTATTTTGATTATACTGTTTAGTGGTGTGCTGTGGTAACTTTGTGTTTCTTGTTAAGAAGGTGTTTGGTGGTAGGCTTGCATTGTCTAAGGATTGGAAGATTGTATTGTGAAGTTTGTCATGTTAATGGACGGTGATGGCTTGTCCTGCTACTGCTACAGCACCCCCAGTATTGTAAAGACCCTGCTTACAAACGATTCATCAGGAGACAGGGAAGAAAATGTAAGAAAAATTTAACTCCAAAGGACCTCCTGATACTAAACGTCCTTTTCTCAACACGCAGACAGCTCATTACTTCCGCCGCTGCTGCCTCTGCGGTCCTGTACCCTCCTTAGGATGCACTTTCCCACCCTCCTGCCGCTCTGCTGACTGACCTCTCCCACCTTTTCTTAATGGCGACCTCACTGCTGGCATGCTGAAGGTGTCCCAAAGATGAGCCTGTCTACGCCTGGACCGCACCCAGCGTCACGGACCATGGTCCCTGCACCATCCACCAGTACGACGCCTGCCCTCAACACTGGAGGTTCCACTGCACCTCGCCCAAGGGCACTCCCAGCCCATTCTCCTCCCGCAACTGAACATTTGCCTGTCAACGCACACCAAACCCCCTGCTCCCCATTGCTGTACCACATGGACACCTCAGATGTATGCTACTCAACACTCGCTCCCTCATCAAACACACAATAGAAGTTTGGGTTCTCCTTGACTCCATCACCTCTGATGTCCGCTTCTTCACGGACACCTGGATCACCACCTCCTCGGCACCGGACATCGTCACTGCCTTCTCTGGCTACAAAATCATACATCCAGACTGCATCAGCTTACCAGGAGGAGGCGTCGCCATTTGTTCACAAAAACTCACTCTGCCTCATGGCCAGCGTCTGTGTCCCGACACCGAACGCAGAACCACCTGCACTTTCAGATCCACACAAATTCAAACACAACCCTCTGCGGCACCCTCATCTACAGACCCCCTGGATCCTGCCCACCGTTCAGCGAAGCCCTGGCTGACTTCATCACTACTCATGCCCTCACCTCAACAGACTACAACTCCTTGGTGAACCCTGACTTCCACCTCGACAACCACAGCGACCTGAACACCTCAACCGTCCTGGACAACCTAGCCACTCTTGGACTCAAGCAATTGGTCAACCTCACCACGCACTCAGCAGGACACACCCTCAACCCTATCTTCTCTGCTGGAAATCACATATCCTTCTCATACACCTCCGAACTCCACTGGACACATCACCACTGCATGCACTTATTCACCAAGACAGTTGAACGGCACCACACCATCAACTGCTCCATAGAGACGGCCACCTTCCTGGACACCTAGAAAGCATGCAGAGATAAACCCCCTACTAAAGAAGCCCTCTGCATACCCAATGAAACTGAAAAAACACAGACCGACCTGACTGCTCCCTTTTCCAGCCAAGGCAATTGAAAAAGCAATCAACGTACAGCTCACCGACTTAGACAAACCACATCCTAGATCCCACCCAATCTGGATTCAGGAGCAACCACAGCACTGAAACTGCACTCTTAGCAGCCACGGATGACGTCAGCACTCTACTAGACTGTGGCAAAACAGAATCCCTCATCCTCCTCGACCTCTCTGCCACCCTCAACACAGTCTCCCACACCACCTTATGAACCAGAGTACACAACAGCGGCATCTGTGGCAAAGCCCTGGAGTGGATCCTCTCCTTCCTCACCGGCTGAACCCATAGAGTCCAGCTTTCACCTCGAAACCAACGGAAACCATATGAAGCCTCCCTGAGCCCCACTCTCTTCAATGTCTACATGACCCCGCTTGCCAAGATAATCAGACACCACGGGCTCAACTTCATCTCATATGCTGATGACGCTCGGCTCATTCTCTCCCTCACCGATGATCCATCAACTGCTAAAAAACTTCCACAACAGAATGAAGGCACTCACTATGTCGATGAAACAGCTGCCTCAAGGTCAACTCGTCAAGACTGAGATCTTCATCCTGGCACCACCACTACTTCCTAGGACAATACCTGGTAGCCCAGTGCCCTTGGAACTACCCTGTTTCCCACCGACCACGCACGCAACCTCAGCATCATTCTCTACTCGTCATTGTCCATGACCCATCAAGTCAGTGCTGCCTTATTCTTGTGCTTCCACACACTCCGCCTGCTCCGGAAGATCTTCAAGTGTATACCCAGTGACCCAAGGAGGACAGCCACCCAGGCACTCATCAACAGTAAACTTGACTACGGCAGCGCACTCTGTGCCAGAATCAACAAACTCCAAACTAGACTCCGGAGAATACAGAATCCTGGGGACAGGCTGATCCTGGACATCCACATCTCCGCCCACCTGAGAGACCTACATTGGCTCCCTGTCAAAACGCATCACTTTCAAGCTCTTGACTCAGGTGTACAAGGCCTTTCACAACATCAGACCTTCCTACTTCAACCACCACTGCCTCCTCTTCTACATACCTTCCAGGCAACTCAGCTCTGCTCAGCTGGCCCTCCCCACCATCCCCAGGATCCAGAAGAACACGGCTGAAGGAAGACCCTTCTCCTTTCTCACTGTGCAGATCTGTAACGCGATGCCGCACCACCTCAGGCAGTCCCCCTCGCTGGCTCAGTTCAGGGAGGACCGCAGGAAGGTTTATTAAACATTTGCTCCAACATAATAATAATGTAACTATACCTAGTAACTGTTTTACGATTTCAAATCTCTAAAGCACATCCAATACTCATTTTAACTGTCATTGGTACCTGTGGCAATGACAACTACCTTGTGGCCTTTTAGAAGCAGAAGTAACTATTTAATGACCACTACCTGTATGTGAGCAAAACGCCAGGTTTAAATACAACTAAGTAGTTGTCATAGGCCATTGGAATTTTTCAAGCTGATTTCAAGGACGTGCTTGCAAGTTGGCTTTCCAGCAGAATATTTCGTGGAATGTTTTTGGTGTATTTTTAAAAATGTATATTTAGACCAAACCTGTACCATATTAACCATGCCTTCTGTTTTTCAGTATGCCACAGCTGGATGCCTTTTGTCCCTGCATCATACGGAAAAGCCAGAACATGAAGAAGTTTGTGAGTTCCGTCCATACACGTGTCCTTGTCCTGGAGCTTCTTGCAAGTGGCAGGGATCGCTGGAGGCTGTGATGCCACACCTAATGCATGCACACAAAAGTATCACCACTTTACAGGGAGAGGACATAGTTTTTCTAGCCACTGATATTAACCTACCTGGTGCTGTTGACTGGGTTATGATGCAGTCTTGCTTTGGACACCACTTTATGCTTGTACTTGAAAAACAAGAAAAATTTGAAGGCCATCAACAGTTCTTTGCTATTGTGCTGTTAATAGGCACTCGGAAGCAAGCAGAGAACTTTGCCTACAGGTTGGAACTCAATGGAAACCGCAGACGGCTTACGTGGGAAGCTACACCTAGGTCAATACATGATGGTGTGGCAACAGCCATCATGAACAGTGATTGCTTGGTCTTTGACACCTCCATTGCACACCTTTTTGCTGATAATGGAAACCTGGGAATCAACGTTACAATTTCTATGTGCTGAATGACTTGGCAATTGTGGAGTTGACGTCCAGCTTGCGTGGTGCTCCCTCCACATCCCAATTTTTTGTTTTTAACCATTCAGTGCATGATATGAAACGTCATTGAGGCAAGGCATGTCTAGCACGCGATTCAGAAACATTAGTAATGGGTGTAGTGCAAAATGCCTATTGTGACACAGGTTTGCAGTGTGATAACTGAATGGCGAACACCCCGGTCATTGGAATTGGGTTAAATAAAATGGTTTACTATTGCCATTTTCCTAATTATTGATGTTTGTACATAGAACTTGAAGATCATTTCGGATATAACCACTGTGATGCAGAATAGACGACAAATTGATTTCAAATGCATTGTACAAATATACTTATTGAGTTTTTTATTTTATTTTTTACTTCTGTCTGCTGGCTATCCTATTCACATTACTAACATGAATTTTAAGCTGTTTGAATTCATATTGGTTTCGTGCTGCTGTGAAAAATTCAACTCTTGCTAAGACAGAAACAATGGAAAATGCCTGTCAACTTTACACCAATAAGCGGACAGGTTTTGAGTGGATCTGAAATGGCTATTCATTGTACCTTTGGTTCCTCAGGGTTACGTGTTTTAAAGCTCATCAGTTCTGTTATCTCACTTAAAGCTTCTTTCATTCTGTATGACCTTGGCCAATTTGCAGACATCTGTGGATCGTTTCCTAGTGCCTCTGAATGAGCCTCAATTGTGTTCCAGAAATGGGGACCTGCTGGGACAGTGGTGGAACCAGAAACGACTTCAGCTGGTCAAAACCAGTGCTATACAAAGGTAATACTACCAGATGCACAGTTCTACTTTTGTGCAGTTGTGCTTCTTCCCTTGCGCAGTTGAAATCGTTTTTTTACCTTGCCCAGGTTGCCTTAGTCCATAGATACTTTGGCTTGCTTTAAATAGTTTATACGGCATGCAGTTCTAGTTCTTAGAATATGGTAAAACATTTTACATAATGTCAAAGCACTTTGGGTCACTTGATACTCTGGCAGTAACGTTTAATGACTGGTCCAGGATATTCTGGAAATTTTAGGTCACACCATGTGTGCCCCTTTATCACATCCTGTAACAGAATTTGTACAGCATAACTGCGGTATTGTAGATTATTTTCTATACGATTGTATGCAGTGCCCTGATTTTGCTTTACACTGATTTTTTTTTTTTCACAGAGACAACAAGTGTCATTAGTTGTAGCGTAATAGTGTTAGAGATATTGGAAAAAATACATGTGGGCTCTGCCGGTTTGGAGGTGTCAGTATTTCGTGGTTTTGCCTAATGTAAGTTTTCCCAAGTAACCAATTCCTGTCTTGCAGCAAGGTCAGCATGTTAATGTCTGGCTGTTTGGCAGACCAGGGGTGAACAGATTCATCCAAGGTACTTAAACCAATTTTTGTGTCCAGTTTCCTTATTTTCAGAGTACCTTGCCAAAACTGTATTTACAGTTATAATTAAATGGGAAAGATTATTCCTACCATGGCATAGAAGCCTATAAAGGGGTCGAATCCTATTCAGTAATGGCGGCTGGTAGCACCACGTGTTTCAGATTAGGGAATTCATCATTAAGGAGGATTTCCCTATTGTAAACGTTATTCAGCTAACGGCAAATCAACCATTTTTTTTTTTTTAATGTTTTTTTTTTTTTTACCTAATATTTTAGACATCTTTGAAGCATTGTATCAGGAAGGATGCCTCTGGGATTTGCGATCAGTTCTCAAAGATTGGAATGACCTCTCCAACAATGGCGCATAAATAGTATGCTCGATAGCACTATGCTATACCTTACTCATTCATATGTAAGATCTTGTTTGAACAGACCTGCTGGCAGGACTGCACCTTCAAGATACCATGTGTTTTTCGGCAGTAATGTCATTTGTTTGCTACATAGAAGTCACAACAAGTAAACGGTAATTGTTGGAGGTCAATGCGGCATTCTCTGCATAAGATTACAGAATAGCGGATGGGCAGTTCATCTCTTTAAAAAAATGCTAGGTTCAAAGCTTGGAGCATCCTAAAAGATAAACAGAATTAATTATTTCTTGACTGCAGTTGGTTTCTGGGCATGTATGAAGATTTTGCTAAATACCCAATATGTGTTTTTAAGCTGGACAATGTGGTAACATGGTCACCACACACCCAAGTGTCAGTGTTATTTATGTTGTTGGTGTGATTAAGTGCTAGCCAGTTGAAAGACAGCTTCAATAGTATTGGATCTTGGTGTGACTAGTTGTCTTATACATTTTAAGAAAGGGAGCGTTTGTGTTTTGATACTCTGGACTTGGGTTGAATGTTTTTGATATTGGTATGTAGCATTTTAGGCCTTCTAACATGCTGCAGCCTTCTGCAAAATCCTGTCCAGATGTCTAGATCCATGCATGCATCATTTTCCTAATTGTACATGCAACGTGTAGCATAAGCTGTTTTGAATAATGCTTTGTGATTGTTTCAAAGACTGCGTTGCATGAGCTACTGTCTTGTCTAAGTGCTTGAGACCAAAACTTTACCCTGATGGAGCATGTTTGTGATCAGGTTTGTTAAAGCTGCCGCACTTCTGGCCCATGCTTCCTCTTGGTATCTGTAAGATGTACGACGTAGGGTCTGAACACATCATGACCACTTGTGTTATTTTCACTTCTCACTTTTCATTTTGTAAGCTGACCTATTTGGCACACTTTCCGCGTCACTAAATTCACTCACATGCTGCTCTTTGTTGGGATGGTTTTCTTTCTTGGAAAAATATTTTGAATCTATGTAATGGAAAAAAGATTCTGTAGAAAAGGTATATTATTAATTGTAAGTTTTGGAGTCCTACGAGGTTGTGGTTCTAAACGTTGTGGCGATTTACAGATTAATCTGATGTTTGAGTCAAAGTTCATATATTTTATTGCATTTTTTATTTTGTGTTTTCTAGCCTAGTGAAGCAATAGATATATACACTTGGGTTCCTTAGGTATTTTCTTTTTTCTTTAAGTCAAATTGTGGCGAACCTTCTATAACAATTACGCAAACCAGTTATGAAGTATTTAGGTACTTTTTTGTGGCAGGTTACATGATGATCATAGAAAGTTGGTGCATCCTGTTTCTATAGCCACTGTTTAAACGTTTCCAGTTTTGCTTAAGGTTTAGTTTCATAAAGGATGTATCTGAACACTTGGTATTATTCCAAACGTAACTCTAAGCAACTGCAGCTCGTTGTATTGCCATTCACAGGGTCTTCATTTGCTAAAAGAATAGCAGCTGTACAGTAATACTTTATGAATCCCTAAAAAAAATTATGGGCAGGACAGTACAACTTTCGAGTCTCTTGGTCTCCAAAACCCCCTTTACATACTCCCTGTATTGGATTTAATTTGGAATATTAGTGGTGAATTGAAGAGTTGTCTCCAAAGCGTTGAACAGATAAATGCAACTAAGTGAAGGACTGGTGTACTTTGTCACATGTATACATTAAACTGTAGGCAAGAAGTTTTTATTCCTGTACATTTTTATTGTTAGACTTGTGGTAGCCTGTATGTTGTTTGTTGCTTTCAGTGCTTGCTAGTCCTCGATATTTACACCAGTAGAACGTTTTCGTATGAGAATGAATTTAATGGGTTACCTAAGTCGGTGACTAACACAAAAGAAGCACGCTGCTGAATGCATTGTAAATCAGCCCAAAAGCAATCTATATTGACTGGACTGCATTTGGTCAGCGTGCTTGTTCTCTTCAGTCCATCTAATTAAGTACTGTGATGTTTAGCAGTTTGGCTTTTTGAGTTGTTCCACCGTTCAGGTGCACTTTGCCACGATCTGTTCACATGTTAATCTGTGTTGAGGATAATTGCCTAGATTTAGTTTTACTGAGACAAATAATTTCACAATCTATTTGCAGTTCTGCTTTGCAAACTTAAAGGATGCAATTTTTTTCAGGCAAGTCGAAGGTGAAGCTCACAGTTAGTGTGTGTATTGTATGGACTAAAGTTTTCTCTTGATTGCTATATTTGTTTGATTCTGGCTTGATTTACAACAGAGTAGTGGACAGAAACGTAGGTGGGTGACAAAGCTTGCACTACTTTATTGTGATAATTGCTTATAGCCCACTTGTAATTTGATCTAAGATGACTACTGAACTTGTGGAAGCAGAGCTTTTGTGCCATTAAGCTGAATGGTCTAAACTTGTCCAAAGTGCATTACGTGGTAACATGATTGCATAGTGAAGGCTCCCTCAAAATGTATTTGCTACGTTTGAGAAGCAGTGTTTTTTTTAATTGCTGCTACCTTTTATATGGGACTGGGGTTTTCAGGTTTGGATCAAGTTCTCAACTTCAAAAGGGCAGAGAAATGAAACTTGTATAGAAACCATTAAGAATCATGAAAATAGAAATGAAAAACCTAGATCTTCTACCATACCATAATTTAAAGATAAACGGGAGCATCACATTCATGGCCCATTCAACTCCTACTTTTTCTTATCATTCTCGAGCCAATTTTTGACCCTCCCTCTTCACACATTTACTGGCCTCCCTGGATTGAATTTAATCCACTTCTGAGCCTACTTGGGACCTACACTAACCACTGTCCTTCAGTTCCTCCTCCAAATTATATCTTCAGTGTCCAAACACATTAGATAATCTTGCTCCCTTCCAGACCATATTTCAGCTGCAAAACCATGAATCTATGGGCAAAATGCAATTTGATGCAGAGGTTACTGTGCTAGAGTTAATGTATTTTAAAATGTTTTTTGGGAATTTGATATCCTGAATACTATAGTAATATCATTTTGTTTAGGTCACTCTCACTCACTCTCTGGCGCACTCCTCCTCTGATGCCAGGAGGGAGACCACGCCCCTCAATTCACAATCCAAACAATTATCACAGAGCAATCCATGAACTCTCTTAATTCCTTTTATTTAAAATCAAATCGCATCTACACCAACACGTTTTGACCTGACAGCCAGCCGTGAGAAAGAGAGTCCGATTGAAATGCATTGGTGCAGTTGCAATTTGATTTTAAATAAAAGAAAGTATAGGAGTTCATGGAGTGCTGTGCGATAATTGTTTGGAGATGCATATATATATATATATATATATATATATATATATATATATATATATATATATATATATATATATATATATATATATATATATCCATATCCTACTGGCAGTCGTCAGTAGGTAGTTCTAGTTAGGACCAAGTTTCCATAGAAAGTTTTTTTTTTTGCCTTGTCTATCTTTGGCACCGTTTGATGAATATGGAAACATTTGAAAGAAAAAACACAAATTCATTCATATACTAATTCATTCACTCATACATGAACTCGGAGGCTCAGGCGCCCACTCACACACACCTACCTACTCACCCACCCACCCACTTGCGCATCCACCCACCGACAGAGACTGCCCCTGTGGCCAACCTGCGCTGCGCGTGGCCAAAGGCCATGCGTGATGCGGGGTTGATCGGTTATAAGGGCCTGGCGAGGTTGGGGGGGGTGGGGTGGGGGTTTGAATAACTTATAGTAATTAAATTATGTTAAAATGTAGAAATTCACAGAAAAAAAATAAGGTTACTAAGACGTTCTACTTAGGTACTGAATTTACTCGTACAAAACCATAGAAATTCAGCAGTTAGTCCTTTCAAGTAACTATATCACGCGCCTTAAGGAACTATAACTTGCGCCTTTGCCATGCACAGCTAATTGCTCCACATATTATGTCATTGATGAGATCTTGTATGCCAACTTTGATATCACTGCAATGTTTGCAATAATATTATTGACATGAAAACTGTGTATGGCAAATGCGCGAGTTATAGTTACCTTAGGGCGCAAGTTCTAACTGCTGAATTTCTGTGGCTTTGTACGAGTAAGTTCAGAACCAAACTATAACGCCCCTGTAACCTTTGTGTATGTATGTGTGTATGTGTGTATGTATGTATGTATGTATATATGTATATATATATATATATATATCTCCTCCTGCCACTAGGTAGTTATAGTTGCGACCTAATTTCCATAGTTTAAGCGTTTATTTTGCCAATAACTTTGGTTCTGTTGGGCAAATCTTCATGAAATTTGGAAAAGTATTGTACACCACACTTCAGCTGCTAACTGGAAGGTTTTGGGGTGATTTGTCAAGCAGAGGATGAGAAAAAGGAGGGGGGTGTCCCAAAAGATGCTTTCCCATGAAATTTCCCACCAGGGATTTAGACCGGAGGATGAGGGGGTGGGGGCAGGAAAGAGGGGAAAACACATAAATGTGTCCTGCCCCCATAGGACCCATGGAGGTGTCCCGGAGCGGTAAAAAAACTCCCCCCCCCCCTCCCCCTCCCCCTCCCCTCCCTCCTCTTTCTCTCTTGTTGGCTGATCCACCGTGGAGTTAAGTGCAACCCCCAGTGTAAATCTGCAATGGATCCACAGATCCAAAGCAGACTTAAAAAAAAGAAAAGAAAAAACTATTCACATATCAAAACCCCCGGCCGTGGACAGTGTGGGGTTAGGTTGGCTGCAGCCCGAACAGTGGTGGTTGTATTAACGTATGGTAATTATATAGTACTTTACATTAAAACTATAGAAGTGCACTGAGAAAACCAAAGGTTACAAGGACGTTATAAATAGGTTGATGTTTTACACATACAAAACCATAGAAATTCTACCATTAAAAATATACGTATCTGAAGAATCTAAAACTCGTGCTGTTAAGTAACTTTAGGCCACGTTTTATTTTCTTAACATAAATGCTGAATTTCTATGGTTCCCTGCAATCTTTGGTTTTGTTAGTGAAGATAATAAAAACAAATATATATATATATATATATATATATATATATCTTCCACTGAACACTTGCATGCCTTAGTCTGCCTAAGCTTCCGATCCTAAAAAAATAATAAAAAAAAAAAAACAGAAGAAGTCATGATCTACACTACTCATGCAAAGTCTGTCATCACTCAAAACATTAACTAGTGTAACAGCATTATTACAGCAACATTTTTATACATGTACCATACGTGGAAGTCTCCAAAAGGGCAGGCTTAGAAAAGCTGGATGTAATATTCCTTGCCGCAGTATCTTTAATTGAATTTAAACGTTTTGACGCAATGACAATGAAACCTTTCATTCTATGTCAAGAATCTGAGATGAGGATAATGTACTGCCACTCGACAGAGCAAAATCCTCAATGGCTTAAAAAATAATTGCTTGAAGGTAAAATTAGTAGACCAGTCAGCCGCATTTGTAATATCATTTTCTCTAACCCTAAGGATAAAGGGCTTAGAAGCCATGGCTGCGTGTGTGCCAAAAAAGTGAAAATACCTGTTTGAGACCTGACCCAATAAGCCTGCCTCACAGTTGCCTGAAGAGATTGAGCTGAAAGACTTCCTTTTGGAAATTCAGAGTTCCACCCATGCTGGGCGAATGTAATTGTGTCCCTATCCAGTCCTGCAGGAAGGCATCCACTGCCAAGCCTGTCTGATGTGGGCACCATGGAATTCTACCCTAAACTCCACTTCTGTTTGCTGGAAACATGCATCCTGCTTGATATATCTCCAAGCTAAAAGGAGCTGTTGTATCATTCCCAGAACCTTAACAGGAAAGATGGAATAAGCCCTACCAGATGCTGTGCCTGGTGCGTTGCTTGCCCCTCTGAATGCACTGCAGCCATCTCTTGAGAAGTTGTTCTTAAATCTGAATTGGTTACACATGGACTGCCTTGCAGGATATCCCTCCATGGACTTTGGGAAAACGTGGCCGGCTGAGCACCCTCTACCTCTATTAACTCCAGCAAAAGTTTTAGTGGAAAGCACATGTTTCTTGGGCTCCTGTACCTGTACTGTTGAGGGAGGTGAAAGAGATGGTGAATTTACAGAGTTCCCTCGCCAAAAAGGCCAGCGTCTATCGGGCCGTCCTCAGTGATTACTTAGCCCTTTAGCCTAGGATCAATGTGTATAAGCAGCGACTTCCAGCTCTTATTGGAGAGTGCACAATTGTCATTGCCTAGGATTCTTATCACACACTAGACCTATCTAGACAAAATCTCCAAATAACTTCTCCGAGGCCTTGCCCGCCTCTGCCAGGTCCAGAATTTCTGTTATTGGGCCGGTTATGCCAATTAGCGTAGTCTTCCATAACGTCCAGGATTGGTCTAGCCCCCCCTTAGGGTATTTAACAAATTGAGATAAGAAGGTGGCCATCCTGCCATCTACCTCTGATGTCTCTGCCGCATTGCCGTCTAATTCATAATTGGTGACTTTCTTGGAGCTGCATTCTGAGAATCTGGGGTGGTAAGTAAAGTTCTTCTGGCTCCAACATATCTGAATCCGCAGTGGGTCCTAGAGCCAGGTACAGTTTGTTACTCTTAGGTTGGAGAATGCTGTCCTGGGCGGCTGGGGCCTGACTCTTCACGGGAACCCCAAATCCAATCCTCAAGTACAGAGACTATGTCCCCAACAGCTTCCACAACAGAGGGAACGTTACCTGCAATTCGGGCCTGTTTTAGAAAAGCATCACAAAGGCATCGTTGTTGTCCTACGCTTGCTTGGCCTAAGCCATGACACATTCGTAGGGTTCTAGGCCTCCTTGGGCTGAAGGTAGGTCTTTGCAACTGAGGGTTTCTAGGTGCACAGTTGTTTGGCGCAGCTACTGTCTTTTCAGGTATTGCAGCACATCTCGGGCAGCCTTTTTCCCAGAGGGGTAAAGAGCCCCTCGCAGGGTTTCATCCAGATGTCTCGTCTCTAAATCTGAACAGCAGCAAATTGCTGAACAGGCTTGTGCAATTTCTGCCAAAGTAGGCCACTTGAGGCCAAACAGCTACGTGTACAACTTATTAATGTAAGTATTCTTGGCTCAAGGATAGCTCAGGCTAACTGCTGCCATCTAAGCAACATAATGCCTTTTATCATGCAAGCGCAAACTCAGGCTTCCTATCCTCCACCACCTGCTGGTGGGAGGACTGCACAACTGACTGCTTCCTGATGGGAGAGTAATCAGCACTGAGGAGAGAAGGTCCCTAGAAAGCAAAAACCACCAACCAGTAATGAAAACCAATGTGGACACGCCAAATATCTGATAACCCTTCCTACAAGAAGTACTTTCCTTTATGCCGGAGGTGGAAGAAAAGAAAAACTCTTTGGGAAAGTAGATGCTGTAATACTGAAGGGACTTCTCTGGTGGATTGTCTGGGCAGTTGGTCCTGGGGCTTTTGATTTGTTTGTTTTATTTGGTACTACTGTGACATATCTTTGAAATGTTTTTGTACATCGACACAGTACTGTAGTAGTAAATCAAGTTACTGCATATTCGTCATCTCCGATCCTTACATAGAATTTCAGCATATTTCCTGTGTAAATGATTTCCGTTCAAAGTTTTATCTAAGTTTCTCATTTGAATATTTTAAAGAAATCTGTCATGCTTAGACCAGTTGTCTACCACGCCCCCACCCGAGTCACATTTTTACGTAATTGAATATCCAGCACCTGAAATTCTCACAGCTTTCTAGCAGCAGTGGGTCAGGCAACCCCTGCCATAAAGCTTTGCTGCTGTTACAAACACTTGTAAATTTGCATTTAATAGTAAGCAGGATGATTATGATTATTGCCTAGGGTTTTTTCTTTCACCTTTTCCCCCTTTTCCCCCTCTGTATGCAAAAACGTCCTCATGTAGACTGTTTTGTGTTCATTTTGTGGCATTTTATCTCACTTGAAAGGCCTGTATTAGTCAAAATAATTTATTGTTCCTCATACTTTAGATTGCTATCCTTCTCACTAACTAGGGAAACTGGTTCTTGCTCAACATCATTTTGCCCTGTGTTTGTGTCCAAAGTAAAGTAGAGCACTAATCTGTGTGGGGGGAAAAGGCGTCGCAAGCCAATGAAGAACATAATTATTATTTTTAACTTTTCCAGTACCAAGTAAGGGCTAGCAAAATAAACTATTGCACCCTTCTAATTAATGGTTTGCAGTTTGACCTAAAATGCACAGGATAAAAACCAACCCAGTAGAGGATTCATTTTAATCAGTGCTAAAGTAGAAATCTTTTTGCCGTCTTATCTGTTGCCATATATTTTTATATGCATTTAACAATGAAGATTGTAAGGCCAGTCTGCCGTTCAGTCTGTCCAACATTTTTGTATTTTATTTAGTATCCCATCTCTTCTGACCAGCATAACCTTCAAGGAGGTAGAAATTGTACTGTCTCCTTTACCCATGTCTTCTCAACCCTTTGCAGATCTACATAAATTATTTTGTTGCAGCTGTATTATGCAAATATGGCCATGTATTTGTGCTAACATTTTAATGCACTTCCCTTGATTTTATTGGCGATCACTCCACTGGGAGACGAGATGAAACACACTTCTTGATATTGTTTATTGGTGTGTAGCTCTTCCCTCTACAGAGCTGATCCTTTCTGCTTGGGAGTAAAAGCTGGACTGTTTACATGTGCATTTCCTAGCACTGTAGCTCTTTTTGATAGCCATTTGCATTGTAAAGCAAGTAAAGATTAAACTGCCGACCAAGGGGTTATTTATCCTTGCAAGTTGTAGCTAACCACGGAAATCCAGTGTTCATGGAATTATTTTTCATGTTCTCTCGTGGTTTTGAAGTAGGTTTGTTTTGTATTTACTTCCTTTCATCACCTAAATAAATTCTGTGTTAATCTCATAACTTTATAGGCTTGATAAAATGTACATGAGTTCACATTGCACATCAAAGCTTTGCTTCAGAGTTTCCTATTTTTTTGTACCACAAAGATTATTGTAAAGTTAAAGTGTTGTCTTCGAAAGTATTGTTGATCTTTAAAAGTTGGTTTCTAGCATCCCACATCATGGAAGAAAGATGGTATAGCTGAATGAAAAAGGACTGTTTACCACGATGGTAATTTTGGCCAATTCTTGCTGAAGAAAATTGAATAATGTATGATGGAATACTGTGTATTTCATATTAGGCGGGTGGTATGTGTACATGGGAGTAATTTTCTCGGTTTTCTTCTCTACTGTCTGCTGTTCTCGAACGCTTTGTCCAGCTGTTATTCAGTTAGCCAAAACTGATTATTTGGACATTTTTAAATTTAAAGTGCTATTTTGTGCAACTGTTGTACAGTTGATATTTCCTTTGTATCTGATTCAAAATAAACTGATTTTAATGGCTTGTTGTACTTGGTTCTTAAAACATGATGGGCTTCTTTAGTGCATTGCTTAAACCATGTCATATTTTTCCAGATGGCCTCTGACATTTCACATAGCATGGATGCTATGAACCTTGTGATGCTAATGCAGCAAAGAACCATAGTAAAACCATCATCTTTCTCATAGTAAAACCTTCATCTTTCTTTGTGGGCCTAAATAGTAATCATGTTCACAGACAGCAGGAACTTGTATTTGTCAGTTTTAGTGTTTTTTTTTCTGTAGGATAATCACTCCAGGACTTCTGAAGAGATGGTCTGACTACCGTGAGTCGGCCCCAAGCCCATTACCATTTTGTCCCTTTTTGTTGTAGTTCACATGTAGTGATGGCAACTCGCTTCACTCACCCACTCGCCCACCTGATTTACACAAATGCATAGTAAATATTGAGAAAAATGTTGGTCTTCCCACCTGGAGAGAGCAGAACGTGCTGCACTCTCCCAAAACCTAATGATTTTCCTGTCTATTTATATGTATATAGCATTTCTATAGTGTGAACCTAGCCTTAAGGCAGCAGAATGCCGTACAGGGCCAAAGACGAGCATAAAGCCAATGAGTGGTAGCAGGGTTGTGAACGGTTAAAGCATTGTGATGTAGTGTTCTTTGAGGAGGTGAGTCTTCAACTCTCCTAAATTTGGAGCAGCTTTGGGTTGGTTCTGATGGATACAGGAATGCTGTTCCCTATACTGAATGCATAGGTTGGCGTGCATCCTTGTGTTTTCTTCTTAGTCTGCAGTCTGATGGTGCACCAGCTGCAGTTGTGCTGATAATAACCAGAGTTTGCGAGCTTGCCTGCAAAATAAGTGGGGTATGCTTGTCTTGATTGTGATGCAGCTGGTTTCAAAGATGGTGATAGTCTGCAAGGGGAGCCAGTGGGGTTTCATCAGGACGAAGGTGATGTGATAAAAATTCTTCCGGACATTGAGACATGTTGTAGTGCATAGGATTCCCTTAAGAGGTGCCACTGTGGAGTCTGGTAGGCCATGGAGCAGGGTGTTAACACCATCTAGATGCAAGAGCACGAGGGCTTGAACAGCAATTCTGAATTCTTTCTGGAAGAAGTGTTTTCACTTTCTTTAAAAAGAAAGAGCTAACCATGCCATCTTTGTTTTTATGTCTCGTCTGAGGCAGCAAACATGCCCTGTCTCTTTGAGATCTGTTGTATTTTAAACACAAAAAGAGACTTCGAGCTGGCAGTCACTTACCTTCAGTTGGCTTCTTCATCACTCACTTTTTTTTTGGCTTCATTGGTCGATGACTGCTGGGCCGGTTTCTTTTTGTTGGTGGGTCTCACTCTAGACAGTTTTGGACGGACACACGTGTGCGAACACAAAGATTTTGGGTTTTTTGATTCACACAGACACCAGCTTCGAGCTGGCACCTATACCATGAATCACTCCACACATTGCCACTGTCTGCAACTCCTGTCAACTCACTCTACGGCCCTTTACTCAACTCTCTCACTCGACTCCCCTCCACTATTCTTGCCCTGAAGGGGATTTGTGGCCCCCCCCCAGACTCCAGCGACCACAGAGGACTCCACAGTCCACCAGCCACAGTACCAAGAAACTCAGCTGCAGAGACTGCAAGGAAGGGGCGGGGGCCTCTCAATGTGCAATATAGTACCCTCAGCAGTTTTGCTGTGCGGGATGCGCATGGTCCTACCGCGGGCAAAGCCTGGGCCGCTCTGCGCCAGTCAGAGCCCAGAGGAGGTTGGTCTTTCACCCCTTTACCCCCACCCCCCCACACCAAAGTCTGCATTTTTGGCACCAAATGGGCAAATGGAAATCCAACAACGACCATGGCCATCTCCATCCAAAGGTCCCATGTAAATGTGAGTCCATTATTGCGTTTCTCACCTCAACAGTGTGAGCCCTGATTGATAATCTTAAGTGCTGAGTAACAGTTGGGCATCAGAACGGATACGTGTGCCTAGCTCTTTATCTAGGGAAAGTCCTAAGGTCTCTTTCAATACATCCCTCCCTCCTGAGGAGGAAGGTCCTAAGTCGACACCAAAAGGTTTTACTTCAGCTAAGACTCCGGCATTGTGGCATACTCGTCCCCTTGACCGTACCTCTTTACTTAAGCTAACAATAGACCAAGTCTTTAAATCCAAGGCTGGTAAAAAGAAGTCCATCTGTGTTAAAGGTGTAAATGAAGCTCCAGCTCCTGGTAATTCTTTAGTTGATTTGGTCTGTGAGGAGCCCATATGCTCAGTGTCTATTGTTCAAGAATAAATTAGATTTGGAGCCTCTGATGAACAAGCTTTGGGACAATATTGTGAAGCTGTTGAAGTTTGGCCGATGGTTTTCACATGACATTGAGAGCACTAGAATCTGTTATAGCCAAGTTGACCCTCTTATTGCCAAGGGATGGGAACAGGGTTAGGGCCCTGGTCCTCCATGAGGCGTTCTCTGAGACTGTAGCTAGCAATATGGGAAACCAGCAACTCTCTCCCATTTGCCCCAATACTGCTTCCTATACCTTCACAGAAGCAAGTGCTGGGGGAGAAGAAGAATGTGCCGGTCTTCCCACAACGAAGCCCAATTCCATTAATGTCTTGGCAAAACTATGTACGGGCAATGAGGGGTCTTGTGCCGCCTCTTTTAGGCTTCTTACCCGGGGGTGTCCGAAGTAGATCTGATTGAGCCAACTGCCCAGAAGACGTAGTTGATAAGCAAGGCATCCACTTAAAGTTTGTCACGGAACATAGCGGGGCTATCCAACAAAAGGGACAATAAAAGCTGGATCAGTCTATTATCAGTACAGCTTATTGTGGTCCTTTTTTGTAGATGGATTTGCCTAATTTGTTTTCTCTCTGCTTTACCATTGCAAGCGGGCAGGGTTAAGGGGGGACTTAGTGAGACTGGTCTCATAAAAAATTGAGTGTTAGGCCATGTAGGTGGAAACTAGATCTTCTTTTTTTTGTTGTTTGTTGTTGACAGTTCAGTTAGAATTAAAAATAAAAAACACAAAAAAAAAACTACTGACCGTGCTAGTTATGAATTTTTATTCATCCAGTCCTTTTGAACACTTGCAGGCCTTATAGCTTTTTTAGATTATTATGCTGATAAACTTAATAGGCTGTATGGGGTCTTGTTGGCTGGTGATTTTAACATCCATTATTTCTGTGCGGCCCATCATACATCTCATAATTATTCCCTAGAGATTTTAATCAAGGTCCGTTTAGGAATACGATTCAGGGAGGTATGCTGGGTGACATCCTAGCAGATTTTAACTTGACTTGTGTATTCCTACTTTTACCAGACATGAATTCGACACAACATTTTACTATGTTTTCTTTTAGCCTCCCTTGATCAATATGTGGTGCAGTATGAGGTCTTGTGTAATCAGATAAGTGACCACAATTCCTTGTGTTTGCAATGGAGATGGAATTTATGAGTTCCCTGATTTAGGACCGAGAAACAGTAATATTGGTCACCAGGATCTAGCACTCAGAATTGAATGGTATAAGGTCCCTATTAACTCCTTCCTAACAAACTAACATTAATTGGGCGGGGGAGAGATTGTTTGACCAAAATTACTCAAGGGCTAACCGTAACACACTCCTAGCCCCGAAACCACAAAAAAAACATTCCAAGGGATAGGGATGAAGGCGTCTCATGCAGAAAGTTCTAAATGTGCTATTCTAGTTAGAAAGAAATAATAGGTTGGGAGAATGGTCCCAAGTGTTCCAGATAGAGGTAATAAAGAAATGCTCCAGTTTTTTGGGACATAATCACCCATTTTTTTTTTTTTTTTAAATGATATTGTCAACAATGTGGTGGACTTAGTCATATCCCCAGAGTCTTGGGTGACCCATTTTAGTGGAATTTTTGAGAGCGAGACTGATGTGCCCTTGGTCATTGGGCAGACCAAGCCCCAACGGAGTGTACGATCTGGTGTTTTTGGAGGCGGAATTTATTGAAGCAATACTAACCATGTCAAAGAACAAAGCTCCAGGTCCTGATGGGGTTCCAGCTGACATTTTTAAGACAAACCCTACTAAATGGGCTAAAATTCGAACGCTTGTTTCAAACATCTGGCTTGCCAGGTTCATGATCTACATCTGTAATTATTCCTGCCTTTTAAGAAGGGAAGAAGAGCAGACCTAAAATGTTGTAGGCCCGTTTCCCTAATAGGTTCTGTGGCCAAAGGATTGATGAAGGTTATCAGAGTAATGTCATCTCAAAGCTACAGTATGGCTTTAGGGCCGGTAAGGGTACCCTTGATCCGTGTCTAAATTTACATTTGATCTGTAGGAAGTCCTCCTTTTTGCCCTGGTCACCCCCACACTTTTTGGACAGGTACTAGTGGTTACTGACTCTTGGCTGTGCCCTGGGTACTGCTTACCAGTCCCAGGGCCAGTGCTGTGTGTAAAGTGGATATGCAAATTAGGCTAATTATAATTGGCAAAGTTAACCTACCTATAAGTCCCTAGTATATGGTAGGGCATGTAGGTTTAGGGACCACAGCATAGGTGGTGCACTGCTGAGGTGTCCAGTGTCATCTTAACTGCAGGCCTGCCTTTAAATTAAAGTTATATGCAAATCGACTTTGGAATTAAAAGTAATTCCAAAGTCTTAAACTACCTTATTTCTACATATAAGTCACCCCTAAGGTGTGTCCTATGTGCCCCTAGGGCTGGGTGCCATGTAACTATAAGCAGGGACCTTATAAAATAGTTTTATAAGCCCTGGTGAGGTAAAAAAAAGCCAAACTCGTTTTCCCCTCATTGTAGTAAATGGCCTTCATAGGCTACAATGGGGAGACTTTATTTTAATTTTTAAAGTCCCCTTAAATGATGGATACCAAGAGTTTGGTATCAAATTAATTGTTAAAATAAATCCCACAACTTCCAGTTGTTGGATTTAATATAACTTGTTCAGGTAAAGAGTTTTAATCTTTACCTGAAAAGTTGCCAACTTCAGCCCTGCATTGTTTTTGCTGCTGTGCTCTGATTGGGCAGCCTGGCCAGGCTGCCTTGATGAGGTGTGAAGTGGCCTGGCTTCACACAGAGATGTGCCTGTGGGAGGTAATTCCCACAGGCACAGATGGTGAGGCAGGAAGGGGGAGGGCTGCCAAACTGGTCTTCAAAGACAGAGAAGGACATTTGGAACAACCCAGCAACACCCCCACATCCTGCAACCCCAGACAACTAGGTGCCCCCTTGATTAGATTAGGAGAGAGGTGTGTTTATGATTTTTAGCCACACCAGTGGTTGGGCTCAGCCAGATGTAACCCCCAAAAATCAGATTCAGCCATGATGGATTTTTGAAGAATGTTGCCTCCTGGGATTGATTTTTGCCACACCTACCAGGAAGTGGTCATCCCAGGGGGAAGGACCCTGCACCTGATTGGAGAATCAGGCCCCCCCTGTTTTTCACCCAGGAGCAAGGATAAAACTGGCAGACCTGCACCCATACCTCAGTTCCCCATCAGATTCCAACAAGGAAGAACCAAAGGAGAAGAAGAACTGCCCTGCTGGACCCCTGGCCTGCACCTGGAACCTGCACTCAGAAGGACTGCACCAACTGCACACTTTGGCTTCACCACAAGAAGGACTTTGCCTGGTTTCAAATGGTTCAAGGAGGGACTCCCTGTTTGCTACCGGTGAAAAACTGCTAACCAGAGTCCCCTGCACCAACTCCTGAAGAAATCAACCAGCTGGCCACTGCCCAGTGTCCAAAAAGGAGTTTGTGCCAGGTGCATTATGGGAGTTGTAGTCCACACCCCCAAGGATCATCTAAGAGCTTCTGGACCCTTGGGGTGAGCTGTGGACCCTAAAAGAACATCAGGGAGAAGCCCCAGAAGTTTGGAGAACTTTTGAAAGCTCCATAGAGGGACCGACCCGCCGCGGCAACTCTAGCCTGCTTGCCTCAACCGCGACCTGGCCAGATTTGCAGGTTCGTCCCGGTAAAGAAAATCTCCAAAAAAGAGACTAAGTCTGAAGGTAAAAAGTTGACTGGGACCTCTCAGCCAGCTTATCCGAGGAGGGCTCCATGGACGTCGGATCAAGATCCAGGTTTACCCTGGTCGAAGGATTTTCACCTCGAAAAAAACGACTAAGTCCGAAGGTAAAAATCTCCACGAGGATTCCCGCGACGCGTATCCGGAGAAGGGCTTCAGGAGGTCGGATTGGACTGGCAGGTTCGTCCCTCTGAAGAAAATCTTCAGAAAAGAGACTAAGTGTGAAGGTAAACTTTTAACCGAGGCCTCCCGTGGCCTGTAGCCGAGCAGGGCTCCATCGCGGTCTGCCTTAAACTTTGACTTTGCCCCGGTCGAGGTGCAACCAGATGACCCGATGGGCGCTTTTTGTTTCTAGGTGCTTAAAAAACAATAATTCTTTAAAAATTCATAACTCCGGTTCCCCTTATCTGATTTTATTCGTTTTGTGTCATTTTAAAGATAAAAATATAATCTATTTTCTATAAATTGGTTGTGGATTTTTTAACTGTTTCTTGTGTTTTATTTAATTACTGTTTTGTGATATTTGAATGCTTTACACTCTGTCTCCTAAGTTAAGCCTTGTCGCTTGTTGCCAAGCTACCAAGGGTTGAGCTGGGTTTAATTTACTGAGACCTAACTGGACCTAACTGGACCTAAGTGGTGGTTAGTGGCCTATTGCTAAGTGTAGGTACTTACCTGCCCTTACCAATAACCCATTTTCCAACATAATCATTGAAATATATACGGTTGTCAAGGGAGGCATGTTAGACCCTGCCTTTATGTCCTGACATCTGCATTAAACAGTTAACAGGGTGAAACTCTGGCCTCTACTCCTCAATATAGGTACAGAACAAGACATTGTAAGTTGTTTGCATGATTTATTTCTCAGTCTCTTGGCCAGGGTGCGATATAATGCGAACAGATGTCTGTCTTTACCTATTGTCCTGAACATAGGTGTTAGACAAGGCTGTATACTAGCCCCGTTTCTATTAACCATATTGTTGGAAATGGCCCTTTTTGCTGGGTTATACCCAAACTTTTTGCCTTCTTCCTTCTGTTTTTGCTAGTTTGCCTCTGCACATTTTACCACTGCAGATCAGTGCTAAAGCAAGGTGCACTGGTAAAAAGCTGAGGTGTGTCCTGCATATCCTGATGTTCCTTCCTGGGCTCAGGTGGGACGGAGGAGCTGACACTTGCACCTGAAAGGGCTGTGTCTGTCCTCACATAATGCACCATCGAGTGAGCCTGGAGCCAGGCAACAACAGAGACTTTCCTTTAAAGTTTGCTTACTTCAAAGGCAGAAATGAGTATAAGTAGTGGACCCAAAACCCCAAACTGTCAGAACATTTCTGGGTCAAGAGGAACCTCTGCCAATGAGAAGAGCTGAAGAGCTGTGAGGAGGAGAACTGCTCATCTGCTGTGTGTGCTTTGCTGGGTTGGCCTGCAGTTGCTGTTTCTGCTGTGGAGAGGACAAAGACTGGACTTAGCTGTATATTGTAAAGTTTCTCCAAGGGCTTGCCTCCCTTTGGAAGTCGCAGGGATATCAAAGACTTCAAATTCATCTGCCTACACCACTGGGGACGGTGCGTTTTGTGCTGCAACAGAAGAGAAACCACCACACCACAGTCAATGACGCCACTGCCTGCACCTTGACCTGACGGCGCTGTGCCTAGCTTTGCTCTGCAACGCTGGTCTCACACACACACCTGACTCAGTTACCAAGCCCCTGCTTGCACCATGACCTATGAGCCCCCACATGTCGCATCTCCTTGCACCACAGCCCTGATGCCATTGACGCCAGCGCTCCTGACTTCATCATCAGCACTGAGTTTGAGCTGCAACATGTGTGACTTCCAGGACCCAGTGACCCCTGCACCGATCTCCAGAACCAACGTCTACGGACGCCGCATGTTGGATCTCATTGCAAGGATCTCGATGCCTGTACTGGTTGCCGGTCTTCCCAACACCGTAGCTAGCCTGTGACCTTGCAGTTGGCCTGAACTGTTAGATTTGTTGTTCACAACACCGTAATAGCTCCATCCAGGACTATCGACTTCAAGGAACTGTATTTCTAAATAATTATTGCAAAATTTATATCTTTATTACTGTATGTTGGATTTTTTTCGTTTTGGTCTTGTTTTACACAAATAAAAATGGGTATTTTTCTAAAACGTGTGTGGTGTCATTTTGTAGTGTTTTCACTGTATTACTATGTATTAAGTTCAAATGCTTTACACATTGCCTCTGAAATAAGCCTGACTGCTTGTGCCAAGCTACCAATTGGGTGAACAGGGGATATCTTAAGTGTGTGACTCCCTAATCCTGTCTAGGAAGAAGAATCCCTAATTGGACAGGGTGCAAACCACTGCCTACCATAGACTCACATTTTTTTACACCTTTATATTAATAATCATGGATTGTCATTATCCTCCGCTACCAGTGATATTCCCCAGAATGGTTCACATCTATTCCAGCACTCCTTTACATTGATGACACTGTGCTCTTAGCCAGAACATGGGTGGGGTTACAGCACCTGGTTGATAATTTCTAAGGTTTCATGAATACCATAGACTTAAGTACTAATTATACTAAGTCCCATATAAACATAATATACAGCAAAGGTAAAAACAACAATGTGAAGAGATGTTTTAGGGATGGAGTACAAATTACCAGGGTCAACTCTTTTTGTTACCTAGTGGTCCTCTTTGATGAAAAGGGGTCTTGGACCCCTGTACGGAGGGTTAAAAAAGAACACCATGGTTATAGCTGTAATCTATGATTTTACTTGGAGTGTAGGTGCTAACCCTGTGCAGGCTCTTTTGAAAGCATATCATTCTAAATGCATTTGCCTTGACATCTATGGTTGTGATCTGTGAGGGCATAAGATCCAGTCAGATAAGCGGATAGTGGAGAACAAGTTTCTGAAAAGGCTGATAGCTGTACCGCAATCAACGGCACCCTTTATAGTGCATGAGGAACTAGGTGTCATACATTTCAGGCCTCTTGGCCCTAGGCACTCTATTAAGGTGGCTCAGAATTTGGATGGTTCTGGAACTGAAATTTAATCAATTAGTCATTAAAGACAGCCTATCCTTGGAGAAAGGGAACATTCAATGGTTTAAGTATGTCAGATTGTCTGCCCAAGCTGAGGTAACCTGAACTGAATGCTTCCCTGGAAAAGATTACAAAGAATTAGCTGGTCTGGCTAAAGAAACATTTTCTGTTGATGGTCCAGACTGAGGGAGAATCATGCGAGTTATGTAAGCCCTCGTTCGCATATGTTTTTTATTTTTTTATTAAAAACTTGCCCTAAAACTGAGCCCTACCTACAAGTGGTCCCCAACCCTTAACACAGGTATTTTAACAGATTTAGGTTTACCTTTTGCACTGGCTACTGGATGATCCACCAGGATGGGACACAGTTGCTAACTTGGGCCTATGTAACCTTAACTCAAGACACCTTGCATTTTATCTTGTTTTGTGACATTATCACTTATCAATACCTTTTATTTTGCCTCTGCTGAAAGGGTTGGGTTTCTCACAAGCTTGGCCTGCTGTTTTATATCTCCAGGTCTGTCTAATGGTACAGTCTGTTTTAATATTTATTTTTTATTATTATTGGTGAAGTGAGAGCTAAAAAGAGATTATCAGTGCAAAAAGTGAGCTCGTAGTTATATTGATAATGTCTGGGCCAGGATGACTTCTTGTCTTTTTTTTTAAAACTTGTTTTTACTCAACAACAGCTTGGTTTTTAACTCTGTGTGTGTATGTATATATATATCCCATTGAATGTGATTTTTAGCCTTTTGGTTTGATTGCACCTACTTCAATATTTTTGGAATTTGTATTTGGTCATTATATTTCTGTCTTTTATGATTTTAATTAATGGAATAAAGAATAATTGACTGATGCCTATCCACGCCACTCTCCCCGTTTCAGTGTTAACTAGTTGATTTCCCATTTATCCCCTTGTGACATAATGCGCATTCCCTGTGAAGCTCCTCTGTTAGGTCGTCATGTTCAGTACTTTTTTTTTTTGCTGTTGGATTTTGGAGCACATGCGAGGGCTCAGAAATCATTGGAGGAAAGATGAATTTCATCAAGTCGCTGTCAAAACTGAAAAAAAACAAAAACATGAAGGGAACTGAAGGTTAAGACTGATGTTGGTGATATTGAGTAAGCACCAAGGAAACAAACTTAGTTTTTTTTTTTAATAGCTTTTCTTGGTAAGGACATAGACCATGTGGGTTGGAGAATGAGTTTCGTTCATGTAGCATACCCCATTTAGATTCTGCCCAAAATGCCACCTCAAGATTGCCGTGAAGAACAGCTAAAAAATTTGCAATCTTTTCTTGCTGAAGGACCACACCATGGAGGGCTGAGACGTGTGGGCAGAGTTCCTGCCCAGGACTGAAGACCATGATTAAACCAGTGGGCTCACTGTGCCCTGCCATATAATAGTTACTGCAGAAAGCATTACTTCGAGGACTTTTGAGCAGCAAGGACCCTGATGAAATGTAGGTGGTACAAGGAGCAGGCTCTGATGCTGAGGAGGTTGCCAAAATGGAGAAGCACAAAAGCATTAAAGTAGATCTCAAAGGACAGTGATGTGAAGACGCTCCAGGTAACACTACTGGTACTGTGGTGCTAAGCTAAAAAATTTGGAGTCCAAGGCTGACTTGAAACCACTGGTGATCAGGGGCAAATTAAGCATGAAATGACCCCATGGGTTAAGGTCTTCAGACACAATTGGCGGTAAAGCCACTGAACCAACCTTAGGTCTGTAAGGAGATTTTGAGTGAGAAAGAACACAGAGAAGGAAGCCTTAATTCCAAACAAAGAGCTGTAGAAGTATAGAGGGGAAAAAGAAAAGTAAGCTTAAGCCGAGATGGAGGCCCTCAGGAGGAGCAAGGAATTTGATCCCTCAAGGGACTTCACACTGTACTGAAGCCTCAGAGGTACAAAGGACCAGGAGCATGAATGCATGAAGCTGGAGCATCTAATTACACCGGAACCCCAAGAAGAGGAGAAAAAGGCAATCCCCTCTGGACAAGGGAATCCCAAAGGTCAGTTTGAGACTGACTCTCCTGATAAGGGGTGGGTGGATACCTGACATACTGAAACACCCCAATTAAGTGGTGTGTAATGGCTTGCTTAAAAGGGCAGCAGACACCTATGGAGTCCACCTAGCAGAGGAATAGATGGACCATATACCCTCCTAAAAGCCCTGTTGCCATTGCAGAGGAGACTAGTTCCTCCCAATTCTTCGAGCATCTTAGACCAGAAGTGAGAGGCCTTTAGGGAGAGAGCTTCAGCCAAAGCTGTAAAGCCCAAGGTGAAGTATAGGCTTTCTTCCCAGGATCTGGCCTACATCAAGTTCACTGTAGCAGCAGATTCCATTATCCACAGTATGCAAAAGGGCCAAAGTAATCTGTTCCATAGGACCTCTGCAAGACTACGGTTGTCAGAAGATGGTGATGGTGGGATGAAAATTGGAGAGGTTAGCTGCCACCAAATGGTGCTTTGCCAACTCTAGTGCGCTGCTCAACAGTCGGGGACACCAAAATGGAAGGAAATCGAAGAGATAATGCAGCAGCTCCCCGAGCATTACAGGAAGAGTGTCAAGACGCACATCCAGGAGGGTAGGACCGTCATCAAGACTTGCCTAAAAGAGTTGAGGTAAGGTGAAGGTGGCAGGAGTGAACATGCCCTCCACAGGTTAGAATTTCTTGGGCCAGCAATTGAGGATTCACTGCAAAAGATAAGATAAGACATTGAACCAGCAAAGGTGATGTCTGCCTTGCAGTTTTAGAGCATGTTTTGAGGGTCGGCATCAAGAAAAAAAGGCTGAGATCCTCTTTCGGACGCCAATCACCCCATTTGCATGCTTCACCCCACAATCCAGCCCTTTCTGTTTGCCATCACATGCTTGTGAAGGGTTAGTATACTCTAAGCACTCAAAACTCAAGAACTTTACTTGAAGTTACATAAGGAGAAAGTGGTAATGTGGACAAACCTACAATGTCTGCCATTGGTCATTTTCATCTCAATCAAGCAGTACAGTTACCACTTCGGTTTCCTGAAAACAAAACCACAAGTAGAAAGCCTTTCACATGTTATATGTTAGAAGAGGATACACTCATTTCTTGGAGGAAACGGGTCAAATAAGGAAGGGAAAACAGTTCTTCCTTTTCCCCAGCCACCAAGTTGACTGTTGCAAGGTGGATAGTCCAAAAATAACACACAGAGGATAGTGCTGGGACAAAAACAAAAGCGCACTTTCCAATGAAAAAGGGAGCAGCACTTGCATTCATAGCAAGTGATTTAATAAATGGCATCTGTATGGCAGCCACATGTTCTTTTATACACACCTGGAAATCCAAGCTCACAAGAAGGCTGTAAAAGTAGTTTTGCAGCTTAAAAAACAAATCACATACAACCCTCCAACCTCCCTGGAAATGAGAAAGGTTTTGAAGACTAGACGTGTAAAGAAGATATAGAAGGAAGCTCCAAGAAAAGGAGTCACCAAGGGTGAAGTGACAATGGTGACCATGCAGATATGCTTCTGGAGCACTCATCTGGTGTTACAAAGGGATGAACAGTACACAAAATGGTTCATGTAACCGAACAGCGGAATAAAGCAATAGCAAAACATGTGGGTCTCTTCTTTGGACCTGTTGGCTTTGCCAGTTGCTTTGGGTGATACATCAAGATCAAAATAAAACTAAAACAAAAGGTGCAATAGCGGTTGTGTTGTTGCACTGGTAAACACATTTGGTCTCATGAAAGCATGTGCCAGAGGAATGACATGGGTGTCATTTGCTTTAAGGTTTTAATCCAAAATGGAAAACACCACTTGGATTGGTAAATTAAAATATATATGTAATAATAGCACTAAAGCTCAAATTAATAATGGTAAAAGTCTACAGGTTGGGGGAAGATTAATGTGGAGGGGGAAGGACAAAAGCTGCACATGGAGGGCAGGGTCGAGCATCTCAAGAGTAAAAGAAAACCACAGCAGCACACTGGTGAGAGAGGGTAATGCTGGGTGGGGGCTGTGAAAAGCACATGGGTGAGTGAGAGCAGTCTTTGGAGGGGACTGGTGGCCAAGGGGTCCATGGACGCAAGAGTAGGACTGAGCAGGAGGCACAAGATACGCAAAATAGAAACGAGCTTGAAAATGTGCACTTGTTGAGTGGTGAAGCAAAAACTAAAGAGCAGCATTATGAGGAGAAAAGCAGGAGGATGAGAGAGCAAAACAGGGAGAAAAACATGAGAGAGACAGCTGGAACACTAAAATATAAAAAAAAGTGATGGATGAAATGCTTAAATTAATCTTAGCAACTGGTAATTACTTGGGGCCACATCCCAGTCCTTTGTTATTTTGCTCACTATGCCACCTCAGTTTAGACCCAGCAATATGCAAATCAAAATCAGTCTTGACTTTGCGCCAATGGGAACAGTCCATTCTGAACTGCCAGACCTGGTCCTCCCTGAGCCGGAATAAAAGTAATCCAGGACTGGTTTTGCCCTAGTTTGGGCTCATCAGCTAGGTAATATTAGTTCCAGTGACACAGTGTGCATGGGAAATCCTCTGGGCATAGCCGTCCCACTTAGAGTGACAAACTGAAGTATTGCACAACACAATATGATGGAAACAATACTTTAATTAATCTCAGCCACTAGTAGTTACTCAGGCTGCATCTCAGTCCATCTTAGTTTGCACACCGTGCACCCTCAGTTTGGACCCAAACACATGAACTCTTGTGGCGTGCTTATGAAAAAAAAAAAAAAGGTGATCCCTGAACTGAAAGTGACAAACCTAAGAGAAGGAAGGCATGTAATTGGATAAGAAGCAAGCAAATGAGAGTGACAATAAAGCCAACCAATGGTAAGCAATGTGCAAGCTGGAAGCCTATTGTATGTTCAAAATAGGGCTTTTATACTAGACAGCTTGCTCTGTTTGGTAGGCACAGGCTCAGAAAGGGCTACAGGAGAGAATTCTGGACCCAGCCAGCAGATGATGGAAGGATGCACTGCAAGTGAATCCAGAAAATTCTTCAAACTACAGAACTATTCCAACACGTAAGTAACCATTTTGATACATGGTGATCCAGGGACTGGTGACGTGGTTCCAAAATGAGTGGGATAAGGAGCCTGAGTGCACATATCAAGACTCACTTGCAACAGAACAGGTGAATGGAATAGGTATTGTGTTGATTCTGCAGACTTGATTGGACTCCTTCCCTGTTAAGCATCTCCCACATTTCCAGATGAAACTTGGTTGTACCAAGCAGTCATTCAGAGAGTGACCTTATTCATTTCACAAGAGACCATCTTTCTAGACTAGTTTGATAACTCCATGGGAGAAGAGCAATTTCACACATGAGCCATAAGACCCTGCCTGTACCTGGGGCCCTGTGTCTCCTGATTCACTAGTGGTGCGCTGAACTTGAAAGCGCGTTTGTGCAGAGATTTGGTGATGGCCCTCCTTGAGAAAAGAGTAAAAAGCTTGATAAAGACTTGGTGCAAATGAAAAAAAGACAGACATTGGGAAATAACTGCCTGCTTTGCAGTAGAAATGATCTTTTGTAGTAGAGGTCAGTCTCTCAAGCCAACACCTACTCCTGCATACTCTTAAGTTACAGCAAATATAACAAAGCTGACCAGAAAAAGTAGTTGAAACCTCTACAGAAATATGCCAGAAGATCAAGATTCAATATTTTTTCGTGCATTTTCATATAGTTACCGAATAATAACGCCCATTGATTTCTCCCCTTAGACAGTTACCAGCCTTTGTTCCGAAAGTACATTCTCAGCCCATGAAAGTTCTTTGTCAGTGGGGGTAGCCTCCATCTTCTGAAAAACTGATACAATTTGGAGGGTTCTAATAGAGATGCTCTGTAGTCTTTAGCAAAGAAGTTCAGCATAGGGTTTGAAATTATCACAAATCATTTTTCATCCATATAATTGCATAGGACATTCTTCTTGCCTAGTATGTGTCACAGTTTATTATACCAGTCTTGTAGTTAAGAAACGAACTACTTGAACCATTTTGCGAGAATAGATGATTTTGTAATTAATAGTAAATGAATTAGTAGTCTACCCTGAGACAAGACTTTTTTGCATTCCGAAACAGGCTGATCCGCAGAATCGGCCCGTTTGTGACATCAAACAAGCATTGTGGCATGTTTGAAACCCAAATGGCAATCCTTAATACTTTCTCAAATCACAATGTAGGTTTGCGATCAAATACTGTATTGGAACGGCATGTATTAATAATTTGCGGTCGAATTCTGGTAGCAAAACATTAATAAATTATAAACATGTAGCGGTAACCCATTAACAAATGGAAGTAGGTTCCTCAGGGACCGCTTACCTTTGTGCATCATCTTCAACAAAAAACTAAAAAAACAACTTCTTTTAAAATCCAGACCTGTTTCCTATGAGGGAAATGGGCTGTATTAAAAAAATATTGCTTTATTTAAAAGTAATCATAGACATGGTGGTCTGCTGACCCAAGCAAGCCACCATCCCTGTGATAGCTCCGATTGCTAGTGGATCACAAATGGCAACCTACCTCATTAATATTTATGACATCAGTCTGTTTACAAGCCTTTAGGAATCACTGAATTAACATTTGAATACATTAGAAGTTGGGATTTCCAAATTGTAGTTCGGTAAAAATTTGGAAATTGCAGTTACTAATACTGATACATATGGCCCTCACTGTCTAATTTGAGTACAGCTATAACTTTCAAGTTCCGCAGGCCAAAATCTACCCTTATGTGTTCAAAGGAAGTAATCTTCGGCAGAAAGAAAAAAAAAAAGTCAGAAATTTTAATGCGCCGTGCCTCCCTCCCCTTTCTTATTCTTTCTCTGTCCAGTCCTGGAGTAACATCTGTGTTTGCCAAATAAAGGTGTAAATTGATCCAGGTATTGCATAAGTCCTAAGTGTTCCCTGTAGTTGTTGCACACGTATAGAGTTGTTCTAGTGGAAGGGGCATGTGTAAGGTTGACCACTCTTTACTTTGTTTTCTGCCAAAGGATTAATGAAGCACGAGTGTTGCCTGCTGGTTTGGATCACTTCGGAAGCTCAGAAGTATTATCCGGTGATGGGCAGTAAAGACAGGAATCCCAAAGTCCCCTTTTTCATAAGCTTGTTTCACTACTATTCTAGATTGCTTACCGATTTACAAAGTACTTCCACACTTGTAGTTTCTTTAGAACAATAGTTTTAATTTGTAGTTGAATAGCTTGGAAAATGAATAGCACCTTCAGCAAGATATTAATCTCTCTAAAAGCAGTCTATTCCATGACACGAATGTCCTATGCCGACTTTACAAGTCTCACTCTACTTCCTTCAATAATAAAGCAAACTTAGCATGAATGGCTCTTAGTGTGGGGTCCAGATTTCTGTCCAAATGATGAATGGTACTGATATTATGTAGAAAGAGGGACTTTTCCTGGAGCCATTGTCTGCCCCCTATGGTCAGGTTGATCTTAATTGTTTTGGATTTTGACATCTTGATTTTAAATCCTGAAACAGTGCAGAATGCCTGCCATTTATCCATCCAGTGACCAAGCAAATCATACAGGTTCTTAAAGGACACTAGAATACCATCATCCAAGCAGGGCATTTACATTTACCCATTGTCAACTCCTAGATGAGCTAATTATTGCATATATTTTGTGCTGATGGTTCTGGATATATAGCATGTGGCGACAACAGTCCCATTTTCTGTCTTCACTGCCTTTGAGTTTTGGACTTTCAAATTGATTCCAATAGTTGTGTTCACATAATCAGCCAGTGCCATTCTGACAAATTTCTCACTCTACCCTGTCCTTCACACCTTTCTTGTCCAGTCGACTACGTCGAAGGCTTTCAGCGTCGAGGGTCATGACTGGCATTTTCTTATTGCATTTATGGGCTGTGTCTATTGGTTGCAAAACATTTGTATGGTCTCCCTCATTTCTGCTAGGAATAAACCTTGCTTGAACAGCACGTATCAGATCATGCAATAGGTGTTGTAACCTACTAGCTATTGTTTTCGTTTAGTTTTAAAGTCCACATCAGTGAAGGAACCAGCCTGTGTGAACCTCAATTTTCAGGATCCTTCTCTCCCCTTTAAGCGGACATATACTCTTGCTTCTTTGATTGACGAGATGAAAGCTTCTTTCTCCTCAATATTCTTATAAACACTGGTTGTAAAATGCATCATACTCTGACACATTGATCTTCTCTATACTCTCACACATATTTTGAGCCCATGCCAGTTTTTAACCTGGTGGAAGACACCCCTCCTCAGTGCGTCTGTGGGCCGTTGGCTGATACTAGGGACGGAAGTGGGGTTATAAAGGCCCCTCTGGTGCTTTGTACCAGAGGTAGGCCTTTATTTTACTTTTACCTCTGGCTGTACAGGAAAAGCTTCCAGAGCAGCCGGAGTCTTTTTTTTTTTTTTTTTTCCTCTCTGTAATGAAAACCAACATGCAGGGTGTTGTGGCATCATTACAGTGCAGTGAAAGTAAAACAAGCCGATAGGCTTGGCATCTCTGCCCAGTGGATCCCTGCTTGGGGATTGCCACAGGAGTGTGATTTTCCCAAGCAGGTATTCACCCACTAGGCACCAAGGAAATGAAGGAGCGGCCCCTTGGGCAAGGACTTGTGCTACCCTGAGCCGCTAAAACTTTTCAGTTCTGCTCCCTGAGGGATAGATCGGGTGATTACCCCCAATCTGCCCTATTGTGACAGAAAGGCCACTAGACATCAGGGAATTATTTTTTTATTTTAAATAATGGAGATGGGGGCTGCCCACAAAGGGCATGACCCTGCCGCTACCCAAAAAAAGGCAGACAGATAGGAGTGATCACCCCAATGTGCCAATGTGAGGGTGGATGACACAAGATTGGGGTGATGTTCCTTTGGACATAGAAAGTGGTGGTATACATTTGCTGAGGTGTTGTTGCAGCTGGGGTGGGAGATTTAGGCGTGGGCTGAGTAAGACTCACTGGAGCGGTCTGCCTAGACAGACCAGATGGACCAGGCTGCTCCACATTGTCTGGACTTGTAGGTGTGGTGTCCTCACTGAAGCCTTGATCTTGGCTTGGAGTGGAGGTGGCTTCAGTTGCAGATGATGTTCCACCGGCCCCGGGTGTTGGACCTAAAATGATGTACAAACAATATGAAATTAAAAGTCTCAGTTGTACCTCAAATGTGTGTTCAGTTACAAATGAAGCCACACGATAAGAGAAAATTATATTTAATAAAATGACTAGGCTTTTGTGTGTTTTTTTTATTAATTTATTAATTAATAAATACAGATGAAAACTTCAGTAAAATGTTGATGAGCTGTCCTGAAATGAAATTTTTTATTTAGGAAGTGTACATTACATGTACTAGACATTCAACCCAACACAGTCGAGAGGAGAACTGAGAACGAACCCATTTCAAGGCCTAGCAGGCTAAAACAAGACTATAGTAGAGCATTATTTTTAATGGCACTGGTCATCATAAGAACACTACAAAGTAAATTGCATATCAAAACTACTTCTGTTCAGCATACCACAGAACACGATTGGAAATTTTTGAATTAACAGACTATAAATTATGGAAGCAGTTACATCAATTCAATGGAGTAAAAAGAAGGTGACCGCATACTAGATCGACACAACAAATGTAAGTTTCATACATAGCTTGAAATGGTAAATGACAGAGCATTAACACTTTGACCTATGTGCATATATGGGGGAAAAAAGGAGGTTGAGTAACATCACATTGCACTATTGTTTTCCACAGACAAAAACAAAGCATCTTGGTAGCTATAGGCCTTTGTAAACACTATTGAAAATATTTCTTAAAATGGGAGTTAAACATACCTATTTCAATAGCTACAGTGAAATGAACACACATTTATAATATGTACACACGTATGTGAATGATGTAAATAGGTGAAAAAAACACCTACAAGCACTATTCCTTCATCTGCAAATAGGTGTAGGTTGGAAAGTATAATGAAATAAAGCAAGGAACTAGACACATGCAAAGGATTTCCATTGGAAAACAACACATTTTGATATAACATGGAGCATTGTTAAAAAGAGGGATACAACCATGATGCTAGTAATTTGGATAAAACAAGATATTTTGGTGAATCAAGTTTAGATACATGTTTTAGTAAAGGTCTTGAAACATTCTGAACAGCTAACGTAAGGGCTAAAACTACATTTGTGATAAGTGAGACATTGTTAAGTTCAACTTAGAAGTCTCCACTCCACCTGGGATTCCTGTCAAGCCTTCAGGATGTAGGATCTCCTCCTCCCAGTGTAAGAGTTGTACTTGGAGAGCCACCACCACCAGTCCTCTGGGCCTCCAGGTGAAGCTTGTAGGCCAGTGAGCGCATTCTCCCCTGCAGGTCATTCCACCTCTTTCTAATTTCCTACTGCGTGTGCAGATTGTTTGCTACAGCATTCACTCTTTCAGCTATTCTGATCCACATTTACCTTTTTTCTGAGATATGGTTGTACTCCAAACAGTTGTGACTCTAATCTAATAATTTCATTCACCATTACTGACATTTTTCTCTCTGTAAAACGTGGATTCCTTCTCTCTGCCATAGTGAGCAACAAAAAAAAAAAATATCTAGTGCCTCAAAAGTTGGTGAAATCTTTTTTTTTTAAATGTGAAAGGAAAATTAACAGAGGGAGAAAAAACTGACTTCTGTGTGGCAAATTTGTCAGCAAAATTGTATTCTGTAGTGGAATGGCAAAGGATCATGGAGTGTGTTTTATCCTGTGGTTTGCAGGAGTTCACAATTGACCAATATACATCAGGTGTGTGCTTCTAGCATTCATCCAGTAGTCCCAGCCATAGTACAATGTGAAACGGGTCCCACTACGAACTCCTGATATCAGGGGACTGCTGCTGGTACAATGCCAGCATGACAGTGTTATCTAAATATGGTCGGCGCAATCCCACTGCCCCAATGGGGATAGAGTGCTATACACCGCAGTGGAGTACACGCCATTGAGAAAGGTTCAAACGCCATTAATCCAATTATGGTGGTCAGAACTCTGTCAGTTTGATGGAGTACTTCGGCCCGGCAGGACGGCGGTAGTCCCGCCAATATTTGAATCAGGCACTCTGTCTTTCTGCCGCCCTGGGGGTAGATGGGGATGATTACCTCCCATTTGTTCCCTCCACACGCCCCCGCTCCCCGAGGAGCAAAAATCCCACTAGATACCAGAGATTTCAGAATGGTGTCAAAACAAACAAAATGATAGGGTGGCCTACCCGGGACAGTCTGAGGATTTGCCGCCAATTTGCCCATGGGGAGCAGAAAGCCCTGTAGACACCTGAGATTTAAAAATGACAAAAGATTGGGGCGTGGGCATCGCACTCTGACATTGTGCCACACTTCCACCACAAAGGGGACAGACCAGTGTTTTGTCCTGTGTGGAGGACAGAAAAGGAGTTTGGCCCCAATTTGTCCCTTGGGAGCGGAAAGCCCACTGGATGACAAGACTATTTTTGTCTGTTTGTTTTACAAAATAATGGGGTGGGTAAGGCCCTTCCTGATCCACACTTACCCCTAAAGCCTCAACAGTCTTTCTCTTCCTCGGCGGACTAAAACGTCCCATCCCAATGACAAGTGAGATAATATTTGATTCTTTTGGGTGTTGTTTTTACATATGGGCCAGGAGAGTGTGGCCAAATCCCAATATTGTCCCACTTGCCACGGTGAGTGACTGCATTTTTTGGCCTTGGGTGGGCCATCATCTGGAGAAAACTACCAGACCCAGATGCTTTTGAAAACTAGACACCGAGAGGAGCCCAGGGTGAAATGCCTTGCGTGTATCCCATGGAGTTTTTTAGCCTACAGTGCTCTGCATACCTGAAACTCTGCCTAAAATCATGCATTTTCCTTTCATTTCTGTGATTTATTCTTCAGAATACACAATGATCCACAACATTCCTACTGCCCAGCATTGCCCCATTTGTCAATGGAAGACCCACTGTGGAACTACCATTGACTTTATTTTGATCCATCTCTGTCACGGGCACTAGGCCTGCCACGCAAGTCAGGCAGTGTTTTATTAGGACAGGTCGGATAACACTAGATGGTTGGAATTTTGTGTAGCGTTGTTGGAGTAATGTTGCTGTGGGGAAGGCAAAGGATCAGTTTTAGTTTTGAGGGAGACATACTATTGGTGGGGAGATGGCCCTGGATCTTTGCCACATTTTTTTTTTTTTTTAAGTATATGCATTTCCGAAACACATCTTTCTTAGCGCTTGAAATACCCTAGTTCTCTTTGCCAGTACATTTAGTCTACTGGTGTTAAATGAACTTAATGTTAGATGTCCACGCATAGCCAAGACCCTTTAATTGTAAAGTTGTGCTCTCTGTTAACAACCATCATTTATACCCTCTCATAGGCTTACTTGTGGTTGAGGGGACTGATGTTTGGCTGTCTTTCATCTGTTTAATTCCCGTATTTACGTTCAACACCACTGGAACTTCCCCAGCTGGTGAAAGAACCCATGCAATATGGTGTGCAGTTTTATAGGTGACCCACATTTAACCCCTATTAGTAACTGTGGAACTGCCCTACCCCTTTCGGAACAACTTGGATTACATCTCGGCTCACTCTCCAACAGTAAGAATACCTGGGTTATAACGTTAAACATGTGCTTGTTCCCTCTCCCATGGCTGCTAGTAAACCTGCCACCTTATAGGTCCATAATGTGCTCACAAACTCCTCTGGTCCAGCTCGTAAATCAGTCAGACTCTGTCCTCATAGCTTCTGCAGCTTTCATTGATCAAATGTATTCTATTATTGTTTCACTCTCTTCCCTGGTGGTTTATGTATTTAGTTTGATATTTTGCTTCTGTGTCACAGCTTTCCATCACTCCATCTTTTGCTTTGGTGGGTTTCTCTCAGCTCAATCAGATGAGCATTTTCCAGGGATTGTCTACAATGCCAAATATTCCTCCACTTCTATGATAGACTTTGTATTGAATCGTTGTTCTTTCCAGTCAAAGCATATTTTGAAGGGATATCCACTTGTATAAGGTATCTTGTAATGCTTCAAGAAGTGTGTCACTGGCTTGGATTCCTTTGTTTTAGTACCCCTGCTACATCCTGAAAGATGAGAACCAGGTAGCCTTCAAAGGTGCAATATCTTGCTGTCTTACTGTATCTATAATTTTCTCTTTTACTTAGAAGTGATATATTCCTTTGATGATACCAGGGGTATATTTGCTTGAACTGAAGGGTTTTCTGTCTGGTGTGTACAGTCTAGTTCGATTGGTTTGTCATCAATTTCACCCATAAGAGTGAAGGAGCCTTTCTGCAAAGCCTGTTTAGAATGCCCCTAAGGTATATGTTGTTACTACAGAATATTGTTTTCTTATGTGTTCAAGTTTTTCCTGCAGCTAAATGTTCTGATCTCAGAAAGTGGTTAACTCTCCACTGATGAGTCCCCTCTATTTCTCCCTCTCATCATTGGATTGCTCCAGGCCAACAAATCTCTGGCCAAAATCATTAACATCTCTGTGTACGATCCTACAAGTCCCATTTGAGATCATCTCAAAAAGCTGCAAATTTGCCTCTGGAAGAGATCCTATAGAAATAGACTTGTGACTGATTGATTGTCTGCACTGGGGGTGGAATCCCTGTCATATTGTTACACTGATCTTCACAGTTGTCATGTTTGTTGTCCCTTGCCCTGGCTGATGCCAGTCTATTCAGGAGATCGTTTATCGATTGTTAACGTTTGAAATTAGGAGAGGCCATGATTGGGAATTTGTTGTGGTAGTTAGATAAGGTGGCACTTGAGGGAAGCAATGCTATATTGGTCAAGTGCCATTGACATCTGGACACAGCACTTCAGGCTAGCTGTTGTTTTACCACCAGCATGGTCAGAGTATACTGCAGACTTTCACCACTTGTTTGTGTGTCCTCCAAATCCTCAAGTGTTCCCTTTACTGGGCAAGAAGAACTCTAGCCAGTGACCATCTACCCTGTCCTTTCTGTGGAATTTCCCCATCCACTTGTTAGTGTTGTCATACCAAGTAAACAGGTGCCTCTTATCAACCAGTCTGCTTTGACTTCAGCTCCAAGGGAGTTCCAACCCTGCTCCTTGCAGTGTGAGTGATTCTCAGTCATTGCCCACCCGGGGACCTCCCTGCCCACTCTGGCTGGGACTACTGTAGTGGGTGTGCACCACAAGCCTCAGATGCTCACCTCGCCCTTGTGCCCCCCCATCCCAATTATACTGCCCTGAGCTCCCCTCTTCTAGCCCTAATCTAGCCACGCTACTGTACTGTATCTGTTTCCTACACCAGGGCACCGAAATACTAGGGAAGACCTTGTCTCTTCAGGTCTCAGTCCATGTTTTCTGAGTGCATTGTGTTCTCCAAGCCTTCTATTTTCTGGTCTGGTCTCCAGTGGGTCTGCAGTTCTTCAGATTCGAGTCTGCTCTTTTTGCCAGCAGAGAACTTCTCTGATCGCCTGTGACCACTGCCCAAACCTGTCCCTTCACCTTGTGGTAAAAAGTCGGCATCCGACATAACCATCCACTCCATTTAGGTCTTATTGGGGTCGGGGAATGATAATGCTTCACGGTCTCTTTCCAGGAATCTAGCTGTGGCAGGATAGCTGTGAAACACAGTGTGACCCTTGGTGGAGAGTGGAATTTCATGCCTTACTCTCCTTTCTTCGTCATGACCCTTCTGCCATAGGAAATTTGGGTGCAGTACTCAGTCTTTCACCAGAGACTTTTAATTTACTACTTTTACCACATCCCCACTGCTGTCCTAAATGTCATGTTTTCTTTTCCCCTTTAGAGTCTGAATTCCACTTCTGCTGATGACGTGGTAACTAACTAATTGAAAAGTGAATATGCATGACTAAATCAAATGCACCTTAATTTCATGTTTTTCTGTTCTTGCAACTATGATAATCAATCTTACATGAATATATGTGTAGTATTTAATAATTACAATTTATCACTTCATGTTTTATCACTACTATGGGACGTTCCAAAAGGTTGATACTAGTGTGTTGCATTTTGTTGTTGTTTTTTCATTAGAATGCTGTTGACATAATTAAAATGGCTGAAACGTATTATGCCCCTCACTGTTGAATGTTTTTTCTAAAAGTTAACATACTTCCAAATCTTATAAAAACTGAGCATAGAGAGCAAAAAGTCAGAGGACCATCAAGCCGGAACAAAAAGGGACAACACAGGTGCACACCTGCTTTAACTGACGCTGGGAGGCAGTAGGCCTTCAGTAGCTGTTTGGCCAGCTGCGTTGGCTGTGCTTATCACGTACAGACACAGCTGCCTTTGGAAGCTGAAAATAGAACAAATTGGTCTTTAATCAGGTATGTGGGTGTGAACTATCTTTGAAACTCAGAATAGGCTTTTTATTTACTAATGTGCTACCCATGTCGTAGAACTCTTAAAGTACTTAGGATTAGTAAGTGGGGGTGTTAGTGCTGTTAAATATATAGCAATGATGCTGGATTACTTTCTGTTCAAATTACTCATACATTTCCTTGCTGCCTTAATGTTTTTTTTTTTGTGGTTACAAAACATCTTGTGTGATTAGACTAGGGTTTTAGTTTTAACATAAATATTTTGAAATGTTTATTCCATTTTCTTTTGATCCTTGTGTGCATTATTAATTTATCAACGTGGATTTGGTGTTTCACTAACTGTCATGTCTCATGGTACTGAACATTACCAGGAACACATCTTATGCAAACATTGTTCAGTAGGTAGTATATAGGTTGCAGTCCAACTGGTTTCCTGATTCGGGTTAGCACATTGACTGAGTCTTTAGTTCCAGGGGTGCATGAAAAATTAAGAAAATTCTAGAGAATGCAACCTTTGGCACCCTTTTGCATGGCCTGGATTTTCTAAACATTTGACTAGTTTTGAATGCCTTACTCAAAAGACCAACTATTACAGTTAGCAGAGACGTCCATTGTAATATTGTTACCTCCTTTGGTTTACAAAGGTGATCCTTTTGTTGCTGTATGGTTATCAGCAAGAAACATGCCCTGCAAATGGGACTTAGGTGATATCGCTTCTGGGCAGCGCAGCAGATGTGACAATAGGCTTCGAAACTCAAAGAGCATTTTGTGGTGACTGTGACTAAACACCAGATGGACATTTAAACCCTCCATATGGGGTATATAATGTAGAAATAAAGATTGAGGGGGATACAACACATAGCATAAACACAATATTCTGACCTTGTTTATCATAGGTTTATATCATTCTTGCAGAAGTTGATAGGCCTCTGGTTTTTGTAAGGGAAGTAATCTGAGGAGATGAAGTAATAATGTAAGCATTCTCCTCTTTGCTACCTGAAGAGCTCAGAGAAAAATATGCAAGCAAATGGGTTTTACAACTGGCTCACGTGTACTACAGAAATCAAGCAGGGTAATGCACAGGATTGGTTCCCCATCGTTCCATTAAGGAGTGCAGGCCCACTATCCCCTAAAGAAAGAAATTAAATGCAACATAAGGTCCATTTTGGATTTACTACAATTGCATGTTACAACTGTTGCTTTGTAGTTCCACTATGAACACTTCTCTTTTTCCAATATTAGAACCTGATGGATCATATGGAATAGTTTTAGATTATAGAAATTTAAACACACATGTACTCCTGCTGTACCAAATGCTCACAGTACAGGACTGATGATGAAGGTAGTCCAAACGGACATTACATAACCTTTGACCTATCCATTGGGGTCTCCAGCCAAAATATAGCACCTGAAAGCCAGCATCTAACCACATTCTCATTCAGTGGATTTCAATATTCATAGACGAGATTGCTTTAGCACCTGCCTTCTTACAGAAGTATGCCTCTTTACAACCTCCAAGTACGTTAAGAAAATGTAATGTCCTGATGAGATGATTTCTACACTTTGGGAGAGTTTACTTGCCACATTATGTTGAGCGAGTAAAACCCTTGTATGATTTAATTACTCCCTCATTTTCTGGAAAACACTGGACAAAAGAGCACACAGCTATCTTACATAGACTGCAAGCAGACATGTTAGAGACTAGAGGGCATATTTATGAGCCCTGTGCGTCACCGGAGCATCACTTTGCGTGGCTTTGAATGCCCTCATAGATATGGTGTAAGGAAAGGCAGTGCAAGTCATTGTGTTGCCTTACTCTACGCGAGGGAGGCACTACATGGCGTAGAGTACTATGGGGTTTCCCTATGCAACACCCATGGATTTTGACACATCCCCAGATTTAGGAGAGCCTGTTAACCTGGGGATGTGCTAAAATCTTATGCCTCCCCAGGGCAGGCGTAATGAGGAGAAATAATTTTATTTCTCCTATTTTTTCCTCTTTCCATGTGTGCTGCAAAATGCAGCACACATGGAAAGAGGAAAACACCTCTATGGATTGTTTTAAAAAAAAAACAGTCCTGCCAACAACACAGGTACCCTAGCACCATGGTGCAAGAGTGCCTTCATTGGTGCTAGGCTGCCGAAACGGTGCCAGCGCAAGGGGAAAGGACAGGAATGCAATAAATATGGTGCATTCATGCCCTTTCACTTTGGCATAGGGCAGCGCAGTAAGGTGACTTGCTGCCCTGCCCTACACCAAATCACCATATATTTAGCCCTGAACATTTATAGAATAGAGAAAATGCAACAAGTCTAATAATTAGAGTTGTTCCCATTTCCTCAGGATATACAATACAGGCTGTCCTGTTTTCAGTGTTTCTATTTTTTGTGGATTTCAGTGGTATTTTCTCAGTGTTTTCCAACACTTTTCAAATTAGTGCTTATGGTTTATTCAGCTGCCTTACCTCTGAAATAGACAAAACTGTGTATTTTGTGTGTTTACAAAACATGTTGCTTCTTGTATTGATTGTTATAAAGCACATTTAAAGGTTACATAATGCAGGTCACTTAGTGTTTCCCAGTGGCATTGTTTCCAATGGACTTATGTTGCAATGTATCTGATTTAGACTTCTTGCTGTAGATTCCTTACCTTGGAATATTCTCCAGGTGTCAGACTGGATCTGGAATCTTCTGGTAAGCAGTACACCTGTGCATCTGTTGGTGGTGCCCTGCAAATCCATGTGGAGTTGTTGGCATCATCCTCACCAGAAGTGAGGGGTGCAGTTTCTATATAAGTGCCACCCCAGTGCATTGATGTCAGTTCTTTTCTTTCTGCACCAGTCAGCGCAGATCTGGAGTACCCCCAGTCACTTTATGACTGACCTTTTGTCAAATATTTTTGAGTCTTTGTCTTCTGGTGTGCAGGGTGTCCACCAAAAAGGCAGATTTCAAATCATACGCCGCCTGACCCTTGCTTGGTTTGTCTTTGCCATTTTGAGTGAGATCATGATGCCAAGACATTCCAGGATTGCAGCGCCAAGCACCCTAAGGTACTGAGGGAGCAGTCCCTCAAACTCCTTGCTGCCCAACATCGACCAACTCCATGACGCACCAGATCTCGGTCACGAGGAAGGTCCCAAAATCTTTTGCAAAGTTGTACCTGGTGATCGTCATCCCATTCCAAGTCATCCGGGAAGTCGTGTAAGTCCCACAGAAAGAAAAATAAATCAAAGAGGTCTTCTACTTCGCCACTCAAGTCTTCAGACGAGTTGCTGGGCTATCAGCACTAGAGGCCTAGCTCTTTGGTGGAACTTGGTGCTCGGATTATTTCCGTGCCTCTCTTAATTCCCGGGAACCGGAGCAACCTCTGCCAAACTTAAAGAATTTTATAAGGCCATCCATGTCATCTTTGGATGGCCTGACCTCTATGGAGCCCCCTTCGGCTCAGCAGGTCCCTACTGGACTTCTGTCGCCAGGTTAACCCTTGGCACTAGTTGGGCCTAGGGATCCATAGAGGGATCAGGAGCCATGCTGGTTGAGCGACTTCAACCTTCCTTGGTGCCCACTTCAGTGCTGATGCCCTTGGTGTCACCAACGCCCAGCAGTGGTGCCTCCCAATCATTCCTGACTCAGATTCAGACTGGGACAGGAATTGTCAGGCGCTTGTGCCGACGGGGCAGACTACCCATATCATAGCCAGTGCCTTATTCACATTACAGGCCTGGTTTGGGTGATGATTGCAAGGGGTCCGTTGACCCTTATGGATATCAGAAATTAAAAGCTCCTAAGGACAACTAGTACGGAGATCTGGGGGATTCCAGTGGACTGGACATCTCCCCAGACACTAGTCTGGCCTCTCCCCCTACCATTGTAATGGAGGAGGGTGTCTCATTAATAGTGGTGGTGCGGAGGGTGGCTGAGGTCCTGGACGTTATGCTACCCTCAGTGGCAATCAATACAAATATCTTGCCAGAGATGCTTCAACTGGATTTACCCCCACCAAACCATTGTTCTAATTTAAAGAAGCCCTTACCAACCTCCTACTTGGGGCTTGGTCCAACCCCTGCAGAGAGGCTCCTGTGTGTAAGACAATTGCTTGCCATCATAACCCCACCCCAGGGGGCCTCAGTTTCCCCACCCAGCAACCCACCCTGGAGAGCTTGATGGTCCAGGCATTCACTTCCAAAATTAACCCTGGTGCATCCCCTATTAATCCACTGGATAGGGAATCCAAAAGGCTGGATATCTCTGGGAAGAGGATGCTCTCTTCTGCCAATCTGACACTCCAGCCGGTGAACACCGCTTGCCTCTTGGGCTTGTAATACAATCTGGGACTTGATTGTGAAAGTGCTGCTCATGGTCTTGGTGGCGGCCCCAGTCTTACTCTCTCACACCATTGCTGATGGGTGGTATGCAGCTAAGTTCACCATAAGATGTGGGCTGGACACAATAGTCCTGCTGGGCAGAGTGATTCCATCGTTGGTGGCCGTTAGACACCACACCAGGTTGAGAACCCCTGTGTTTTCAGGGATGTCCAGGCTTCACTCATGGACATGCCCTTCGATGGCTCCTGTTTGTTCGTACAACAGGTGGTCTCAGTGCTGGACCACTTTAAGGACAGCACGGCTATGGCCAGGTCCGTGGGCCTTGCTATGGGCCCTCGCCAACCCCAGTCTGCCTCCCAACCCTTTCGTGGCTACAGTAGGGGGTTTAAATCGCAGCTCCAAACTAGCCACCACGACCAGCAAGTTTTAAAATATTTTTTTGTAGCTAAGGACATGGTTCCCATAGAAAATGAGGGGCCGGTAGCTAGAAATCAGGCCAGTTCACTACCTCCTAGCAACCGCACCCTCCAATCCCCTTTAGTTTCCCCTCTGATCAATATGGGCGTGCGGGGGGAGGAGGTCAGGATACGCCACCACCTGCACCACTAAAGGTAAACAACATCCGATTTTGAAGTTTGTCCAAATGGGTTACTCCCTCCCCTTTGTGACCACCCCTCCACTCATGCACAGACACTTAAGACGAGGAGATAACAAAGGACAACTTCTCTACTCTGTCAGAAAGTGTTAGCTGTCTTGGCCAAGTGAGCTATAGAGAGGGTAGGTTGTCTTTGCTATTCCTCCTACTTTCTGGTACCACTTTCTCAACTTCTTCTTGCAAAAGGCGAAATTCAAGATGTTCATGCAAGTTCTGTCTGTCTTGGACCTGGGAGACTGGATGGTAACATTGGACTTGCAGGATGCATATTTCCACATCTCTGTTCTGCTTGCCCAAGGCATTAACTGTGGTTCCTGGTAGGCCAAGAGAACTTTGTTTGCTCTGCTCCCCTTCTGCCTTACCAGTGGCCCTTGAGTGTTCATGAAGATGATTGCGGTAGTTACATCACACCTCCAAAGAGAAGGGATTCTAGTCCCCCCCCCCCCACACACCTTGACGATTTGCTGTGGAAGTGGGCTCGCTACAGGAAGTTGTCTCTCACCTCCAGACTACGGCGAGTCTTCTGCTGGGATTCAGTATCAACGTCTCAGACACTCCTTTTAATCTGAGCTGTTCTAGACACAGTGCAGTTTTGGGCCTATCTTCCTGAGTAGCGTGCCCAGGATATTCAGGCTATGATACCAACGTTTCAGCCTCTATCCTGGATTTTGGTAAGGTTGCCCCTAAGGTTGTTGTGTCTCATGGCCTCCTGCATCCTGCATGTGACATTGGAGAGGTCTCCAGTGGGACCTAAAGTCTCTCAGACATAGTCTTGATCTCTGTGGTAGCTGATGATCTGTGATTAGGTCAGTGGCAGACCCCTCAGCCTTCCAAAACAAGAACTAACTGTAGTGACAGATGTGCCACTGCTGGGCTGGGGTGGCCATCTGGAGGAGGTGTAGAGCAAAGGACTCTGGTCTCTGGCGGAATCTGGGACCCACATCAATCTGTTGCATCTTCAGGCAATCCAGTTGATGTTAACAGCCTTTCTTCCTTCAATCAGGACTGGAACCGGTGTTCACAGACAACACAAATGCCTGTGGTATTGCAACAAACATGGTGGAGTGGTGTGGTGAACCCTTCATCAAGAGGCTTTCTGCCTCTGGACAGGGCTGAAACACCCGGACATATCCCTAGTGGTTCAACACCTGACGAGCTCTCTGAATGACAGTGCATACAAACTCAGCTGTTCATGCCTAGCGGGTCACTAATGGCATCTCCATGCAGAGGTGGCACAAGCTTTCTTCCAAGAGTAATGAGATTATTGGAGTAGGTCTGTTTGTCTCAGCCAAGAACGTGCAATGTCAGCAGTTGTGTACGTTGGAGTTTACAAGACAGCTCTTGCTTGGTGACACTTTTTGTCTTGAGTGGAGCTCCTGCTTCCTGTACCCCTTTCTGCCAATACCACTCGTGGCCAGAGTTCTCAAGAAAATCAGGAATGACCAGGCCTTAGTCATTTTGTGGCTCCAGATTGGGCATGGGCATCCACCAAGACTGAATATGCCTGGCGTTGGAGAAAGCTTGTGGCCTGGTGTACAGATAAGCCTGTTGACCCTCTGTTTGCACCCCTTTCACAAGTTCTCTTCTTTATTCTTTCTTTAGCCCAGCAGGGCTTTGCTTGGTCATGTTGAAAGGTTATCCTTCTGCCATTTCAGCAGCTGCCATATCAGCCATCTCTTTTCAAAGTACCTACTGTACATAGGTTTCTAAGAAGTCTCCATCACATGCCCCCAGCAGCACCCTTTTATTTATGCCCCTGTGGGGCATAATACCTGGTTCTCACTTTTCTCTTGTGCGCTTCCTTTGAGTTGCTTCACAACTGTCCACTTCGACTTTTGACCATTAAAATGGCTTTCTAAGCGGCAATGGCATCTACCCGGAGGGTCTGTGAGCTACATGCGCTGTCTGCATATCCTCCATACATTATCTTCTACCTAAACAAGCTTGTTCTTCTAAGTAGAGTATCCTTCTTACCGACGGTGGACAATCCTTATCATGTAGGCCAGCCCATCACTATGTCTACCTTTTACGCTCCCCCTCACTCTTCTAGAGAAGAGGAGAGATTCAACAGGATGGACCCAAAAAGAGCATTGGTGTTCTACTTTGAATGTACTTGTGGGTTCCGGGTGAACGATCAACTCTTTGTGGGCTATCTCGCGGCCAAGAAAGGGAAGACGGCGCAGAAGTGGACCATCTCACAAAGGATAGTTCTCTGCCTCAAGATCTGCAACACGGTGGCCAAAAAGCAACCCCCGAGGGCTTGCGCGCTCACTCTACCAGAGCCAAAACTGTGACCACTGCATTAGCCAGTGGATTTCCTGTCCTGGATATCCATCGGGCAGCAAAGTGAGCTACCTTGCACGCATTTACAAAAACTACTGCCTAGACAGTCAAGTCTGGCATGATTGTCATTTTGCCTGTTCAGTCCTATAGGGTTTTCTAGTATAATCTATATCGCAGCCCCACCTCTGGGAAGGTATTGTTTGGGTATCTGTTTTAAGGTAAAAAAATCTGCAGCTAGAAGTCTATATCAGATTAAATAGTTATTTATCTTCCCTAACGCTTTATCTGGTAGAAAATCATTCTAGCCACAGATTCCTTACTGACCCTCTCATCTTCCCAGCTTTGCAACCGGATTATAGTGCTAAGGATTAACTCCTTTAAGGGCCATAGCTTCACACACCAGTGGTCAGTGTTTCTTGTGGCTCTGCTGTTCTGGCATGGAAAGTCATGAAAGAAACTGACGCCAGTGCTCTGGGGTGGTACCTATATAGGCACTGCATGTGTCACTTTCAGTTCAGACGGTGCTGGTGATGCTGCATGGAACCGAACAACACTACCTACCAGCGCGCAAGGGTACAGGTCACCAAAAGTTTCTTGATTCAGTATGACGCCTGGGGAATATTCTAAGATAAGGAATCTGTGGATGGAGTCTCTACCAGATAAGGTGTTACGCAAGGTAAGTAACTTGTTATTTAAGAATTGAACATCTGTGTATTGCACTCTTGCTCACACTCACATCTCATTAATCTCTCACACCTCATTGCCTTTCACACTCAACCCTACTTACTTCATACATTTTTGAATGACACCAGATTCATTTGTAGCACTGCATCCTATAAGCTTTCTAACACACCTGAAACTTGATGCTTTAAGCATGCTTTCACACTTTTTGCCTGACTACATTAAGGTGGCTGTGGTGGAATGCAAAATGATGGGGCCTTCTGGAAAATGTGATGAGAAATCAGAAGTATTGCAGATCGCACAGATATTCATTAGTCTTGGTCTCAGTGGTGGCCCTTGAAAGATTGGAGGTCCCTCTAATGTGCTGGCCTCCCATTTTAGCACAAGGACACCCTAAAATGTTAGAGGGCCCCCTAAAGTGTTACGCTCTTGCCATGGAAATCGGAGACATTTCTGCTCGGCCTCTGTGTGCCAGTGATATTTAATTAACAGTGTTGCTATTCTGTTTCTTTCTGTTCGTAGAAGCAGAGTTACTTTCCTGAGTGTTTAGTTGTTTTTTATACCATACTATTGCACACATTCTGCTGAGCATGCCATGGTATGGCTTAAAGGCTTAGGAGCCCCCTCCAAAACAATAAACCCTGTTGACCACCAATCCATAGCAGCACCCTCCTCTCCACCCCCTCCCCCAGCACCCCTGAGGCTGCAGGGTTCTCCATCAAGCCCCTGTAAAGAGGGGCAACTGTTCTTTTGATAATCATATCTGTCAAGTGTGCCCTTAGCAAATGTCTCACTTTAAGACAGCCCGAACTTTTAATAGACATTACATTGAGATCTAGGACTTGAAAGTTTGTTGTAAACATTGTAACTATGGACCCCAGCAGTAAAGTGAAAAGCCAGGGTTAGCTGATGGTATCACATATAACAATGGAACACCTTGTACCTATGAATTTTGTTGGTATGTGGAAAGTCTTTTGTCATGTTTTTATTACGTTCCCATGAGCATGGTGACAGAACACCTGTACCTGTCATTGCATCTTGCATTGAATGTTTAAGCCCTGGAGTACATGACAGTTGATCTGCTATCACTATTGTCTTGTTAGAAAAGGGGACTGATGTATCAAAGGTTTTCTACCTATTCTGCCTGTGGGTAAATCTGGTAGTACACACTGGCCAAGATTCTTATGGGCCAGCCATTTCACCAATCAGTGAAAGAATTAAACACTGCCAAAAGATCAAATATGATTTTAATATACCCAGATTTACTACATTATATAAAATAATTTGATCAGACCTAAAACATGCTTCTAAGCTCTGCACCTTTAATTCAGGCACACAAAACTGGTGAAAACAAAAGGAAGAATTAACAATGTTTTATATACCTAAACCACAAAGCTCAAGCTGAATAATCTTAGACCAGCCTTTCTTGCTGCAACCTTGCATAACAAATTTACATTGGGCTGGCCCTTTCAGGAAGAAATAAATATGTCTCATTCACTTTCATGTTCTTTTCTTTAAAGGGCATTTCAATTTGTAGTTGTGCAGGTTTTTATCTGTTTATATGTGTACAGTTATACAGGGTGTTTACATTTCGGTGGGGTTTCATCAGTTATTATAGGTTTAAATCTAAAACAGGACAGCCTACTTATGTAGTTTATAATTGAAGACAGAGAACTCCTCCAGCCTATAGCTCACATCTGTACTCTGCCGAGGGGAGATTTACCCAGACAGAATTTGTTTTTATTGTGGTACGGATGACAATATGAAAAGAGTGCCCTTTGGTGCAGGGGAAACAAATCATTATAGTTTCTTATGTACCTACACTAGAGCAGCCACAAAGGCAAGTATTCCAAATGCTTGTGCTTTAAACCTGCTTTGGGTACTGTTGACCTCAAATTTGAATAGTACCCCTACACTCTGATTTAAGATTTCTTTTACAACATACCCAACCTGTTCCACTACACTAACCCCTAATGTTTTACCCGTACATGAGTACAAGAGCATGTTCTACAAGGACAGCTCTGCACAGCCTGTATCTGGCACCTAACAACAATATTCCATGGCTTGTGCTGCAGGGAATCTTTGAAGATGGCAACTTCAAACCGCTATGTATACACACTCGGGGCATATTTAGAAAGAGCTTGCTCCGCTGCTGCGTTAATGTTTGAGGCAACGGCGACGCATTCAGTGCTCCATATTTACAAAGTGACTCATTAGGCATAATGCGCCACTTTTCTCTCTCTACTGTGTCGTATTTCATTTGTGTTACAACTGGCTGCGTTAGATTACATTAATCATATACAAAGTAAGCGTTCCCTCTTAAAATCCTATTCAGAACTGACAAATCCATATTTACACGTTTTTAGGAAAGTGACGCTTCATTGGTAAAAGACGAGTCTAAAATATATCAACATTTCTATGCCTCCTTAACCCAGGCGTAAACATGATGCATTAGCTTTTCAATAGGAATCTGACCAGCTGAAGTCACGTTACAAACTGGAATATGTCTGTATTTCACTTCCCCTGTACTAGTAGTGGGTCTACACATGTGAGAATCATGTTGTAGGACTCCTTGACCAAGCTAGAACCATGATGCCTATGATTTCATCATCCACTGCAGCAAGGCAAAATGGCGCTTACTTTTTGTAAGGGACAGGTCAGGATTCTCACATCTCCATGGAGGAAGGGGTCCCCATGTCCAGGCCTGCATACTGCAAAGGGCAACAGTTAAGTACACACATATAGTAGGTAATACATGTATTGCCACTTCACGTTCCAACACATACTTGTATTCACTTATATCACACTGTCACTCACTATGTCACTCAGACTCAGGTCTCTACAGACACATCAGTAGACTCCGCCGACTGTAATGTGACACATAGACATACTGCATATATACCCTCTTACATCCAGAGCCAATGTAAAAGTGTAGAAATAGATATTCCACCATTTTACAGTCTTTTACATTGGTCCTAAAACCTTAGGGTAGTTGTGTCATTTAAAACTAATGCAGCACCTCTAGATCTTGACGCATTGCAGAAAGTTGCGTCAGTTGTGAGGCCAGCTTCAGCGATGTGCCACTTTTGGGGCTGAATCAGTATGGCAAAGCTCACACAGCTGCGTCAGAATTTCTGGCGCACCTTGAGTCTTTGCACCATGGTACCCTGTATTGTAAATATGGCGCATCCATGGTATCATAACAGATTCCTGTGCTTCATAACTAATTTTGACACATTGGTGCCGCAATACAGAGATGCAGTCTTGTAAATATGCCCCTAAAGTTTTAGATGCTACCACTTCACCTCTAGCAGAAAGGCATGCCCTTTTACTTGCCCACAAATGACTGATCCATTAATTCCCACACTAACAGTGTTGGATTCAGCATTTGTTGGATTCACCATTTTGTGTGCAAGGATACAATGTAGATTTACCGCATTGCTGTTTAAAAAGATTTAGGGATTTAAAAGGGAAGTCCATACAAAATAAGCAAATTTAGCGAAATTTGGCTATCCTCCAGGATAAGCCTCCTGAAGTGAAGAAATTTATGCTACAGGGAATGGTGCAGCAGAATTGGCTGCACAATTAGCAGTCCACACCTGTAAGGTAGCTGCTGTAACTTAAACATTCTGGCGGCAATAAAATCACTGTTAAAAGGGTGAAACATTCCTTCCAAGAACTCCTGCACCTTCACTTAAGAAAATGGTCTCATAGTTTTTATATCTGGAATCGGCGATAAATATATTTCTAATGAACAAGATAAATTATGTTTAATGAGGGCAGGTCATCAGGGTATAGTGTCTACACATGTTGGCATAAGTGTTACTGCATCATTGATATAGTAACTATAGTAGAGGCCATATTCACTAAAGCAAATGAAAAAAACGTGCAGCAATTCACTACTATTTTAAATGGATTTTCATATTTCCATCCTTTAACAAAGTGGGATAACTGTAGACATGGGTGAAAGTACAATATCTCAGTATGATATAACAGTGAACCATTCAGAGAGAGCAATCTAAAGATAACTCATAGCTGGCATTTTCCTAGCATTTCTCATAATACATCCTATTTGATAATTAATACAGGTACGCAACAACATGCAATAATTATTTTAAGGTAACAGTGAGTTATAGTGTGAGGCCCACAATGTATTCTTAGGAAGTCAACGATATGTCTGTTGGACATGATGTTTGTGGTAAGAGTTTGTTGTACACATCTGATCATTACAAGTAGTCATATTTTAAACCAGCTGGTGCAGGTGGGTGTGGAATTATTTTGCCATTTCATAGTTTTTCTACACTTGCACAATTGGACTGTGATGACAGTCACTTTTCAGGATGGTTTAAGGATATCCTTTACATACCCTAGGATGGTGAGGAGGTGGGAAAGCTGTAGTTCCATGTTCGTATTTCAGTTTTCCATATCTTCGGCCAAACAGTTTTCCATATCTTCGGCCAATCAGTTTGAATTGGGGGAGGGTGGAGGGAAAGAGGCAGAGCCACACAATATGTAGATGGTCTGCATTTGGAGTATGACATCTCCAACAACTTGCATCACTCTCTAGGGTATATTTTAGCATGGCAAGGGGCGTGTAATAGGCTCTTCATATGAATTTTATTTGGAACAGTTGGAATTTGCCACTAGGGCAAATTTCTCTAATGTGTGTACAGCAATAAGTCCACTGTTCATACATTATTGTGTGGCCCAAATCTTGTTCCCATCTGCTCTTCATGTTCTATGCACCATGACATGTCATGGACATACCACAGTTATATGTTCTTGTGACTAAATGGGCTTTACTAGTATTTGTTATAATAAAGGTTAATAGTGCTCAATCGAGTGTCTCCTTTGGCATCATAGGAAATAATTCTCTCATGGATTTCTCAGACAATAGTATGTGAGATTGGGCATTAGTGTGCTGTGATTGTTGCCCAGGAATTCAGTGTACGAAAGAAAATGGCCCACCAGGAAGAGGTCGCCTAGGTTTGTCATGTCTCTAAGATGTAGATATTTGGTCATCCAGCATTCCGAGGTCCATGAAAGCCCCGTATGACAATCTAACAGCATGTGAGGTGAGTATATTGCTGTGGTTTTTGATAGTGTGGCCAGTCTAGATGATGCCCATTTGGTGCACTTCACCATATTAATTCCCATGGCAGGATGATACATCTGGGCTAGCAGTGCAGAGTGTAATGGTGTTTGGGAATCAAGACCAATATCTAGAGTTAAATGAGTAGGACATCTGTCTGGGTGATACCAATAATCATACATCTCAAAGTTTGATGCTGTAAAACTCCCCACATTATAAGCCTTCTGCAGTTTACACCAGGCAGTTCTAGGCTGTCTACCAGCCTAAGCAAGTTATACTATTATGGAGTCCAGTTTTATTGAGGTAGAGTATCCTGGGGAGGGTGATCATCTTCCTCAGCTCCACTTGCCCGTAACTGTGAGGGGTAGTTTAATCCATCTCTGCATTGTTGGACATGCATTTCCCATATATCAATATCCCAGTGGTAATGAATACCTAGGTAACGCACCAGGTCCAATTATCACTCTAAAGGATGCTGCACCACTGTTGACTTAGTAATTCTGGTTAGTGGCAGCAGGATAGATTTGGTTCAGTTGGTAATGAGATCTGACTATTTCCCAAAGGTAATTATTTCCTCAATAACTGGATAGAGGTTAAATGAGGAATTTTTTTTTCCTAACTAGAGGACATCATCAGCATACAATGAAAGAATTATTCTGTGGATCCCAAACCAAATATCTCTATGGTGATGATACTCCCATAGTATACAGGCCAGTGGCTGGACTGCGAGGGGGAAAGAGAATGGGGAAAAATGGGCATTCTTGCCTAGTCCCACTTGGTATGGGTATTAGGACCAAGAGTAGGTTGTTTACTTTCACTCTAGCAGTAGGGTCTGTGTACAAATGGGTTATCCATTTCAGTAACACCCTACCCATTACCATATGGTCAATCACTGTTAGCAGAAACATCCACTCAGTAGAATTAAAGGCTTTCGAGTTGAGGACCTATTTGGTGGGCAATGGTAAAAAATGTGCCAAGATTGTCCAACGTTAATCTGCCAGGAATGAAGTCTGATTGGTCCAGTCAGACTAGCACAGGCAGCATGGGGAAAAGTATATTGGCTGTGATTTCAGCTAATATATTATTATTGTTATTTTATATAGAGAGGGGTCTTTAGAAGTCACGGTACCATGGCGCCTTAAAGGGTTCTAACTAGTGTGATGACTTTTGTCTCTTCCATAGATGGAGGGAGGTTTCCCTGCTTAAAAGACTCATTACATACTTTCTGCAAAGGGGAGCCAGTTCTTCTGTATATTCTTTATAGGACTCTGCTGGGAATCTGTCCCAGACAGGGGCTGCCCCTTTTCTCATGGACTTGATCCCTAATGGGAGCACAAAAATTTGTTCCTGCTGGTTTAACTCTAGCTGCGTCAGAGTAGCCTATCTAGATACCCATTTACATCTGCACTAGTCATTGGGGATTTTGTTAGGTACAGTTTGGCATAAAAGTCAACAAAGGCATGGACGATATGTGATTGGTCATGCACCATGGTAACTTTTTGGGTCTCAATTCGGATCACATCCGTAGCTGCCCAAGGCAGGTGGATCTCTCCGACCCATGTATGCCTTAGATGCTCGCCCTCCATATCCCCTTGCTGAAGTATACTTTCCATGGAACCTGATCTCTGGGTCTACTGCCTCACAGAATTCAAGCTGTTGAAGTTGAGCTGTCCCATCACTGCCCGATTGCAATTTGGCGAGTACTCTCACTCCAGTCTAGCAATCTCAGTTTCAATTTTATTAAAGTCTCCACTAAGTGATGTTGGGATGCCATGGCTTTTTGAAATACATTCTTCTTGAATAACAACCTTAAATGCTTCCCAAAAGGTGGCATAAGTCACCACAGAGTCCTTATTCTTAGCAACATATGTGCCGGTAGCCTGGTGTATTTCGGTGCAGAGTCTAGCAATTCATCGGGCTCAGCTTCCATGATCGTTAGGGGAAGGTGTGTTTCGAGATGTTAAGTCATAGGAGAAGTGGTCATTGGGAGATACTCCACAGTCTCCACCCAGCCCATAATGTCCCCAGCCTAGATGAAGAGGCATGTGCCACCGAGCGGTACAAATACATCTGGTATGAGAAATTGGGTTGTTGGTTGACTGAGGTTTGAGCCCTGGTCAAACAACAGCCACAAGCCAATGCAGGGTGAACTGCAAAAAGTCACTAAATTAACCAGTGCTTAACCCTGGATAGCTTTGCACAAAAAACAGTCAGACTTAACTTAGAGGCAATGTGTTAATTATTTATGCAATACACAAACTGTAATAGAGTGAAAATACCACAAAAGAAAAATCCTAAACCATTTTAGAAAAATAGAGTAAATTGTAATACATGTTTGACACCCAAATGACATAAATCCGATTAGTGGAACTGGAGTTAAGAATTGTCAAAGTTTTTTGTAAAAACTAGCACCTAAAAGATCAAAGCGCCAACCGCAGACATCTAGTCATGCGAGACCAGGTCAAAGTCGAAAAAAGTGGCTGACCGTGACAGAGCATGGCTTGAATACAAGAAAGGATTGGGCCCAGCCAGCGGTTACCTTCAGACTTGGAAGGAATTGTGAGAAGGAGTGTCTGAAAAGGTAAAGTTCAGCGTGACAAGGCTACAAGTGTTGTCTGTGGTGTGAACGTCATCGTCAGATGTCCTTGGGTCGAAACTATGGTGGTGATTTATGTGTTCAGACTCATTACGAGTTTGGCGGTTGGACCGCCATAGTGGTGGTCACCTAAAGAAGGTCATATTTGCTGTATTATGAGTTAAACAGCAGGACCACCAGAATCCAGACATAAATGCCAGGCTGCCAGTACCATTGAGGGCAGGAAATAGGCAGTTTGACCACCAGCACCTACATCCCGTGTACCAACCACTGACGAGTCAAAAGTTGCAATGACCATCAGCCATGCCTGTCCACCAATGGTGGTCCCAACCACGGTGGTTCACAGCCACCAGAGTAATACACAACACCACTTTGGATGGATTTGAAAGTAACACAGCTGACACACTCGACACACCTGCAAAGCACAATATAAAACACACCCCTTCACATGCAACGATCCTTGGTATTTCCCACACCAAACACAGAAGCCAGAGCACATCCAAAAGATACTAAACAGCAGAAGAGGCACCCCTCCAATGTTCCGTAAGCACATATCCCACACCCTCAACATACCTCTATTCCCAATCACAACCATTTGCACTTCCCAACTTCATAAACTCACAGTCACCTGTTAACTTGCTCCTTATTTTTTTATCACTACCATGTCACATCAGAAAAATCCTCATTTTACTGAAGATGAGTTGAGTCATGGTAGATGAAATCATAAGAGTAGAGGCATATTTATTTGGAGCCCAAGTCCAAAACACGACTATCACCAGGAAAATGGATAGTCTACAGAGTGAATTCTTTAGGCCCCTCCCTGCACACAAGAAATAACATCAGAAAGAGGTTGAACGGCCTCAGGGGGAAGATCCATTCAATGGCATCCAGGCACCAGCTGCAGGTCCAGAAGACTAGTGGTGCGCCCCCCTACACCTTCCCTTACAGCTCACATCCTGGGAGGAGTAGGTCTTGGCCATCCTGCATCCTGAGGGCTTGACAGGAATACCGGGGGGAGTGGAGTCTGGTAAGTCACAACACAAAAATATCTCACCAAAATGTATTGCCATGCATGCTCCCTACTCACCTTTTGACACCTTCACTGTCACCACATTCACCAGCCCAGTGTCTACCTATCCATAGACCCGCTGTCTGGCATCTCACATGTGAAGTAGACTCACCTGGGGGGAACAACATATGTGTATAGTGTGTGTAGTACAGGGATTGACAGCACTACAATTCCCAACAGACCCTGTTCTATAATTACAAAAACCAGAACAGTGTATCTTTCTATAAATTAATTTGTCAACTCACCATTGATGTGTACTCACCTGAGAGGATGAAATTTGAATAGTGTGTGTGTAGTACAGGCACTGACATGACTACAACTCTCAGCAGGCACTGTTATTTTTCCTCCACTCAGCCAGTCCAGTGCCCCCTGCAACAGAGACCCATGTGTCACAACCCTCATTTGAAGTCTACTCACCTGGGAAGATAACATCTGTATATAGTGGGTGGTATGTTTCACAAATGTTAGGTCACTACAATTTATACCATGTGTACCTGTCACATAAGGGAAACCTGCTAATCCAATGTGCACACAGCCTTTGCTAAATGTCATTGTCAACTATTAGAAGTAGATGTCAAAATAAAACCTGTAACAATAAACTCTCACATCTACAGCTTGAGCTGACACTGGGGACACTGAGACCACTAAAGAGACTGTCACTACCCCTGTGGATGAAGCCCGCAGTGAGGACAACACTCCCTGACGTCTGGATGTTGAGGACGGTTCTGGCCCAGCAGATCAACCTGGTCATATGACAGTGAGCCTCACTGGGACCACATCAACTCCTCCCAGTCTGGTTGCAACAACATCGCAGGCAGACATTTGCCCCCCCTCCCCCACCCACCCACCTATGTCTCTAGGACAGTGACAACAATCTTGCACCCCCCAGTCCAGGATCCAGAGTCACAGCAACATACCTCTGACAATGATGGTCCTGGAACTAGTGGTAGGGGGCAGTCAGTGGCAAGGGTGCAGGCATGTCAGGATAGAGTGCATGGGAGGGATGTTGTGAGCCAGTGGCAGGAGGCCACTGGGGATGGTCCTGGCCAGGATACCATCAGCCAAGTCTTGGGAGCCCATCAAGAATCCCAGGGCGTGATGGAAAAGGTACTCACCGAACTAAGCGAGATGAAGGGACTTCCATTGTGAGTCACAGGAGAAGTGGGAGGTCACCAACTCCATCCTGGCCTCCCTATCAGGGTCATTCAGGGAGATAAGCAGTACCTCGATCAGGGACCGTGAGCAACACCACACCCCTTCCTTTGGCCAAGTAACACCAGTTCCTTCAACATCAGTGGCAGTCACTGGAAGGGAGGTGCTGTCAGGGGAAAGACCTGCCTCAGACACCGCTGCCTCTGTAGCAGCAGAACCCCCCATAAGCAGGGGTGTCCTGCCAAGAAAGAATCCAGGAGCATCAGATGGCAAGACACCAACCACTGCCAGCAAGTGTCCTCTTCCTTAAGGAAATCCTTTGTGTGCCACATATTCACTCTGTTGACTGTTCTTCAACTACCTTCCATTTTCATGGTAGTAGGACACTGGGCTTTGGACTTAAAATCTTGTGGCATCAAATAAAATGATTACATCCATCATGACTGATCCCTTCACATTCCTTTTGTGTTGCATTGCATTATGATTTTCCTACACCTATGTCAATAAACTCCCCTATCAGAAAATCATTACCTGCTTCCTTCTGTATCACATTTTGAAATGTTGAGATGTAAGTCCATGTGATGCACATAAGAAAGACACAAGATGGTAATGGAAGGAGGAATATGTCACAGGTAGTACATTGCTGACGATTACTAGCAACACACTGATACAAGTGTCTGGTCACACCAAACATTTTCTTGCAGTGTACAGCACATAGGCTGACAAAATATTTGGACTGTCATAACCAAGAATAGATGAACCATAGTGAGTCAGGCTAGATATACCAAGGTACAGTCCCCCAGACCATAGAAAAAAGGGCTTTGTCAGATCCTGTCCCATAGAATAGGCTAACAGAACTGTGGATGTTGTCACCAGCTTGACCCTTATCACATACCATAACCAGGTCTGCCAACATAACATAAGCCATAGTACAGAAAAATGGCAGTACAACAGTTCCTGATCATAGGTCCATCCCATTATAATTACCAAGCTTCTGGTGGAATGACACAAACCTATGTCAGTGTTGTGGCACAGGCACTGTGGCCTGCAGTGATGAAACACATCTACAGCTACACACAGGTCATACAAGTTCATTGTCTACACAATGTGAAGGGAAGGAAGAATGCATGGATTGCACTTGATGACAACATATCAACACCTTATGATCACACACACAAGACATTTGGCCCAAAACACACCACATCAAATCTGTTTATTGTATACTTCAGACTTCCATCCACCCACTGTGCAAGCAGGTTTGGCACAGAACTCATACACCTCACATCTGTGACCAACATTACCTGGATCAATCCATGTCCACTTCCTATGTCAGAACAGCATCAGTTACCTGCTAATGTCACAACTGGGAAATGCCCACATGAGGATGTCATGGTGGAGGTACCTGTATAAAACAAATACAAGGAGTTCAGGATGGAAATTCATACCTATGATCAAAAGCTCATATCAAATAGCAGTTGATACACTTACATTGCAATGGGACTGGCACAAACCCAGCAGATCATCAAGGCAGTGAAATGTTCATGTCTGATTTAGCAAGTAACCCTTGACTGTATACTGCAAAGCATGACACCCCCTATCTATTGAAAAGCACCCTATTCCATACACCCTGACAACTACATTTCCTCATACAGTCACAGAAAACACAACACATTAGATATTACACTCAGGTAAAGTAGTGATTGATGAGATCTGCTCACACGTTATCTCCTTTCACCTCATCACTGTCATCCTCACTTGCCATTTCAAGATTCCTACCCAGTGGCACTGCTAGCTCCCCCCCCCAACTGTGATGTATGAGATATTCTTCTGCAGGACAATGTTGTGGAGCACAAAGCAGGTCACAATGATCTTACAAACTTTTTTGGGTGATTAGAGGAGGGTTCCTCCTGTCCTGTCCAGGCACCTAAATCTAGCCTTCAGGAGCCCAAATGTCTGCTGCATGACATGCTGTGTTCTTCCATGGGCCTCTTTGAAGCAGACCTCCCCTGGCATAGTTGGATTCCTCACTGGCATCAACAACCATGGACAGTTTGGGTATGCAGAATCCCTGTGGTGGAATGGGACATATGTGCAACTATGAGTCCCTCTCATCGGATTTGTTGCAGCAGACATTGCACACACAAACATGACAGATGTGACTTACCAACCAGTCAGGCCCTTTCTGGGTACAGTTGTGACATCAGCTGGGGGGGTCTGAGTTGTTGCATAATGAAGGCATCATACTGAACCCGGAAAACTGGCACAGATCTGTGAAATGTAGAGATCCCCAAATAACTTGGATATTGATAGAATGCAAGCTCTTTCTGTTGTGGTACACTTGTTCATTGCCATGCAGTGGGACCAAGGAAACATGTGTGCCATTTTGTTCATTGCCATGCAGCGGGACTAAGGCAACATGTGCACCATCAATGGCTCTCACCACATTTGGGATGTGTGCCAAACCATGGATGTCAGCCTTCATATGGGCGAAATCCTCACGTTGAGGAAACCGGATGTAGCTGTCCAGGTGTTTCAACATTGCTGAGAGTACATCCTTCAACACCAGACTGAACATGGGCTGGGACATCCCAGCAGATAGGGCCACTGTATTTTGGAAGTTCCATGTGGCCAGGAACTGCAAAACTGCCATGACTTGTGCCATGGATGGTATGCTTGTTGGATGATGAATGGCAGGCATCAGATCTGCCTCCAACTCTCGAACATAGGTCCACAATGGTTTGCCTATTCAGACAGTAGATCTGGATGATGTGGCGTTCTTCCATGATCTGAAGGTCTGGCAGTAGAGGAAAGACAGGAGATTGTCTGATCCTCCCCATCCTATGTATGACAAGAAATTAGCATTGCCAGCATCCAATGTGTCCCTTGCAACATACAGGATGCATGTCAATGATAATAGGTGAAAAGGCATGTATTAAGTTGTGAACATGATACTCAGTACACATCAGAACTGATAATCACACAGAAATCACATTTTACCCCCTTGCTTTGCAACATGTGTACACATCATGTATCTGGTATTCAACATTTTGTATGGCGGGGCTGGGAGGGTACTGTGCTCCAATGCAAATTGCCATATGTGCCCAGCAATGTACAACAATGGTGTTTGAGTAGTAGGACCTACATGGTAGGACAAGACAAGCACTTATTAATGCAAATACCGACATTTTCGGAGGTGTGACATATCATTCAGAGCCATGTAACGCATTTCTGGCCTCTTAAATGGCAGCTGCCTGACCTACTTCACTCGACAATAGGACCTGCCTGCGACTGCCGGCAGAAGTAATGATGGCCGTAGGTGGTTGCAACCGTGGTGGACACAGCCATAGGCAAACGTTGTTGCGCATGCCAATGGCTGTATCTGCCGGCGGTGACGGCTGCATATGTGGCGAACGTGACCGACGTGTTCTGCAAAGTCCCTCACTTGACTGTCATACATGGAAGTGATGGGAATAGAGCTTCATGTAGGTTGTCTGCTCAGCCTACAGAGACCAGGGCCTGTCAATTGTATCTCACAGCATGGGTCCAAGTCTAGGTTGGTGTTGAATTATTTTTGCTATGCAACTGTGGTACTGTGCCTACTCCCTGTATCCCAGCATATCCTGTTATGGTGCCATATCTTGGCTCTGTGCTAATATGCAACTTAGGGCCATATGTACGAACACTTTTTCCCATAGACACAGAATGGGTAAAAACCTTTGCTACATCTGGCCCTTAGTGAGGCTCTTTTCCCTGGTAAGAATGTAAATGGTTTTAGGGAAGAGTTATTGATCTATGACTAATGTGCACTTGGCATCATTGTCAATGTGTGTCTCAGACCCGTGACAGGTCCCTAATCCAACAGCCCTGTTGTCACCTTCATACAGGTCACATATTTTCTGTGCAGGTTCATTGCATTTCTGACATTTCACAACTGCAAACTATGTGCTGTTTCCTAGGAACCCATGATATGTGATTCAGTAGACACATTTATTGTTTATTGTCTCAGTTAATTAAAGCCATAACAATTACACAACCCTCATCTTTTCACAAATCCTTTCCCCCCAATAATTCATACAATAATTATGATTAGAGTATTACATTACACTTACCCTACCCATCTAAATTGCATGAGACAATTACAAATTAAACAAAATATATTAATTGCTGTAGAGTAACGGCTGACCTGGGGTACTTATTACAACATCCAATAATCTAAATAAAGTTCTTGTGAAATCGAGGGCAATCTATCTAAAATACGTGAGATATTTGCAAATTAAAAAACACATATACTAAGAGTACCTATAAGATAAAATCTGCGCTAAACCACTTGTTAAAGCATACAATACCCATTGCTTCAAGAACGCCTGAGGATAGATTCAATTAAGATGGACGCATGCAAATTATACCTAACGGTCAAGAATCTTAAGTCTCTGGAAAGTTGAGTGCAAGCTATCTAAAATGCGTGAGACATATGCAAATAAACACATATTTACTAAAAGTTATTATAATGCAACAACTAACCTAAAATACTTATAACAACATACAGTAACCTGGAGTGCCTATAGGGTCAGGATGACTAGGGTATAGACATAATTGAGAAAGGGTCCATCCAGATTGTACCTGGCCGATGAAAGCTCAGTAACAAACATAATTGAGAAAGTCCCACGCAGATTGTATTTCACCCACACATTGTTGCCACTTAAAAGAAATGTTCTTACCGCTGAGTTCCACACATTATTGTCAGTTAGAAAAAATGAGTGCTGTTATCAGAGAAAAATAATGTTACACAAATGCTTTCTGCAAGAATACAACAAATTTACAGTTTAGCTGTGGATCATGCGGGTTGAGCACACTATTATAGCTGCCGTACAGGATCGGATGAGTCTCTTGTTAAAAGATATTTTAAGGAACTTGCACCTTGGGCAAAGCAAAGCTGGGCACATGCAGACTATATGGATGAGATTATCCTTGTGCTGGTTACAATGCCTGCATATGACCGTAGCACTAGATCTCCATGATGGTTAATGCCCAGGCATATCAACATTACCATTTGCTTTATTTGCGCTGAAAAGGGGCCAATTTAGAGTAATACTGTATAGTCATCCAACAGTGGGAGCGAGCGCTAAACCTTGTTTTGTCTTCTATGAAGGACAATAATTTAGCAGCTCTATTAGGACCATTTTTAAATGAGTCATACGAGGGGTCAGCCTTCCATAGATCATGGAGATATAGTTGGTGAATAGAAGACTGTGGGGCATATTTATACACTGTCTGCGCCGAATATGCGTCAACAATTTTGACGGACATTTGGCGCAAACCTTGCCCCATATTTAAACTTTGATGCCCGAGCCCACGGATGTCAAAATCCCGCTGTGTGCGTTATTTACTGGGTGCGGGAAACCACCTTGCATTAATCATTTGCAAGGATGACTAGGGCAAAAATCCTGCACGGCCGGGAGGCAGAGTCAGAAAATGACGCACAGCCCGATTTGCGTCAAAAATTAACACCTGGGTCAGGGCAGGCGTTAAAATGGGGCAAACACACCTGTATTTAATCAGAACTTACAGAAGCAACAGCAGAGCAGCAAAAGGAAGACATGGGGGTGCTTCTCATCCAGCATGCACGCAGACGCAGAGCACAGCAACAACAACAATAGCAGCTACCACAACACCGGCAGGGACCCCAAAGGCAACGCAGAAGGCAGGAGAGGATATTCCGCACCAGGACAACCCTTCATGGCCTCAGGGAACAAGACATTATCCAGAGGTACAGGTTGAACTGACAAGCTATTCAGCAGCTGCTGTGCAACATTGAGCCACAGTTGGCACCCAGCTTGCTGAGACCCTACACCATCCCAACAGAAACCAAGCTGCTAGCTGTACTACACATGTTGGCAAGTGGCTCCTTTCAAACCACTGGTGCCCTGGTTGCTGGGATATCATAGCCATCATTCTCCGCCTTCCTGCCCAAGGTACTGGATGCCATCATCAGACTCACACCAGCCACATCTGCTTCCCAAACACACAGCAGAAGCAGCAGGAGACAAAACAGGGGTTTTACCTATTTAATGGATTCCCACACGTCCTTGGTGCCATTGACTGCACACATGTACGCCGTGTGCCACCTGCAGCAACTGAACACCTATACCGCAACAGGAAGCACACACATTCCATCAATGTGCAGGCCATTGTGGATCACCAAGGATTGATCACCAATATCGTGGCAAAATATCCTGAGAGTGTACATGACTCATTCATCTTCCGTCACTGTACCATCAATCAACACTTCCAGGATGGACCATATGGAAATTGACCTCTTGTTGGTAAGTACAGAAACCTACTTATATACACACTGCACAGCAGCCCTCTAGGACAAACAACACATACACCACGACAGCAACATGTGAACAGGAACACACTGAGGTCGTGACACCGCTAGGCATGTTTGATAGGTCTGCAGTGAACCTGTCACACATCTGAAATTAGTGTACAGTCTAATGCCAAGACATCAATGATCACAAAGTATGGAGAGGTTTGGCTAATTGTCACCTTGCAAAATGTAAGCTGCTCACTGATGTTTAAATTAATCTATTGCATATGTCTAAAAGTATGAGATGCCCAGGGTACATAGATGCCAACGTGTTACCACCACTGTCAAATTGATTTTGTGTATGGAACTATCATCTCACCCCCAGTGAAGACATAGGAACACCTGTATCACAAGTCACAATGCTAGGTAGTGCACACTGTACTGCAAATCCCAAAGGCAAACACTTGTTCAGCCAAGGAAACGACCCAATGCAGATGGTACATCCTAGAAACCTAGGAATCAACACAATAACACAAAAGAGTCACAGACAACACAAGACAACTACTGCTATGCAAGGTGATATTAATGGGGCAAGCTACATCAACATGATCCCAATCATTTTCTCTTTCAGCTGATCAGGGGTATGGGATCCAGCCATGGATTATAACACCATTTGGCAACCCAAGCACTGCAGCAGAGCATGCCTACAATGAGGCACATAGGAGGACACGCACTATAGTCGAGAGGACCTTTGGCATCCTCAAGTCAAGATTCAGGTGCCTTGACATCACTGGTGGAAGCCTCCTATACTCACCAGAAATGGTCTGCAAGATCATTTTAACATGTGTCATCCTGCAAAACATTTGTGTACGAAGGAACATTCCCCTATTAGAACCAGAGCCACAAATGCCTGAAGAGGAGGACGAGGAGGATGCTGGCCTGCAACATGAGGGGGAACAACAAAACACAGCTGCTGGATTGTGTAGGCGTCAACATATTGTGAACAATTTCTTTTGAAACAACTCACCATCACCACGGTATCAACATATGTAAATAAACACCGATAATAATCACCATATCATGGTCTGGGTAATCATTTCTGCTCACCTTTATCTCTAACTATCAAAATAAGAGTGTAGCCTCATGGAGCATTGCTGACATACCGATCAGGATACAGAAATGTCCAAAGCATTTGTGATGCGTATTATACAACAGTCAGATTCACACACACTGTAAATGACATATATCCTGTACATTTCATCTTTGAAGGGCAATAGCAGAGGACCACACCTATTTCACACATACATGTTGGCAACATGGTTCATCGCAGCATATGGCACACAACTAAGACACTATCAGTCAATAAGGGAAAAAAAAGGCTCATACATGAGGCAGTGGATGTGCTATTGCATTGGTAACAGGAATGTATGACCAGACCCTTGTCAGCAGTAAGTCGTACAGCACCTATCTTTGCAAGGACTATCTGTGACTAGAATTCCATCTAAGCAGAACATAGACAGCACAAGTGCCACACCTATGACAAGCATTGCGCACATGACATTCCATGTACATGTCAGCCCATGTCCTAAGTCCTGACACACCCATGCTCCTGGTCTCACCCCACCTGTCTTAAAAGGTACCTGGAATGGTAATATGTGTACCCAGAAATTCCCTCCTCTACACACACACAGACTAACAATAGTAATCCAGTGTGCTTCACCCTTTCGTATGGTATGCCATAGTCATTGTACATCTGTCTGCATGGACGTCAGGTTAAATTATGCACTGACTTGTAGTCTCTAAGCCCTGTTATCACCTGTAGTTTGCTTCCCATGTGAAAGGTACTGTTGGCCATTTGAACTAGAATCTCACCTAAGGGACTTGTGAGAAACTGATGCAGCACACACCTGTGAGCACCTCCATGCAGACCAGCCATTTGAACATGCACCGCCCTTGCAGATGCTTGGAACAGCATAGAAGCTGCCATTTTGTCGATTACACTGTTATTAATTGCTAGAAAAATAAGCTGTGTAACACAGCCCTTGGGTTTATGTGTCACCTTCCAAAACACAGGACAAACACATTTTTCCATGTCAACTGTCTTGTTCTTCCTCCAACCGGTCTTAGTCAGACCACTGAGTATGTACCTTGTGAAATTGCTGGATCCTGATTGACCCTGCATCCTGTCAGCCTGACTGGCACCTGTCTGTGCGTTACCCTAAAAGTTTCTTGTGGCTACATATGTATCATACTTGCTTTCCCAACCCTCACATTCCTCCGGGGGTATTTTGTCAGGTGGTTCTTCAATGCATAATCAAATAAGTTACTTAGCAAATTCTGCTTATTTATCGTACCATAATTGGGAACTTGTCTCCAAATACCCAAATCATCACCTATCCCTTGTCTGGGTCTCATGTATCCATGAGCGACAAAGTGTGACAGTGTATCATGGCCGTATGCAGATTGGGTATGGTGGCTCCAGCAGAACCAGCAACATCAGATAATGTGCATGAAAGGTCCACACATGTTAGGACCCTGACAGTTCACACGTGGAATCACATTGCTCACAACATATTGATGGGCTGTGTGTGCTGAATAGCTGCAAGATTAATCAACACAGAGGCTATGATGTCCCCAGATGCAGTGGGAACTTTACAGGCCAACCTGTGTACAAATGTTGTAACCACACCTGCCGGAACATGACTCCTGAGATATGATCTCACTCAGCACACCAAGGTTGCCCTGTTGACAGTCTCATAGCACGTCTGCAGTGACAGGGTGGGACCATCCCCATGTAGGTTCTTATGTCTTCATCAGCTTTACTTCCATTGATCCCCGAAGGATACTCAGTAGATACAGGAATAGTTGCCACTGACTCATGATGAGACCTGGACGTAACTGTGACAACATACATAAAAATATACAGGATCAACATTGGACCACACACATGAACCAGACACCTCTGTGCAATTGATCACTGGAAATATGTAGCCACGTGCTGCTTCATCTGCTGATCCACCACTGCCACAGGAGAGTTGTGGCTCAGTCATATGACCACAACTGTGGCTTGATATTACATTTGTGGTTCACCTTTGGCTTTCCGTGTCAATAACATGGTACCAACTTAGTCTGTACATGTGCCTGACTCATGGTGGGTTCACCAACAAATGCCTAGGAAGCAGTATCCAAATTTCCAGGCAGGTTTTGGACCATTGACATGAACAAGCGTCTGCCATCTATCCGGTGCATGCTTTGTCATTTGTGGTGTTTACGTTACCCAAAAACTAGGAAGTGCACACAACAGATGTTGCTTCATGTATGACTAACACATGTCCTCTCTCATTTCCACACTGACGTGCATCTGAGGGTTGGACACATTGACTTCACATTCATACAAGCATATTTGCAATGATGCATCTTGTGAGTCACACACAGTGGGTCAACAACTACATTAGTAGCCAATGCACACACATTGAGCCATAGGCATTGAGGTATTGTACTTTTGTGCATCACCTTGCTATCCTCTCCTGACGCCAAACATGCCCAATTTGTGCAATACAGATATGTAGGCCACACGTTTGGCCATCTAGTGCGTCAGTCAAGAGTGAAAATCCTGTAAATTAAGTAGCAGATCATGGTCCGCAGTAGTATGATGTCTCACGTGCCCATACACCATCATGACCAAAGTGAGAGCAATCAGCCTATCTCAGTTTTGTCACAAATGTAATATAACATTAAAATGGTAAAATGACCCAAACCCAGTTAATGACTTGAAATTTTGATGCATACGCGTCAGAAAATGACCCACAAGCGTCAAAAAATGACGCTTATGCCTGAAAAACGACGCATAATGCCCTGAAAAAACCATTGCCTCTTCCACACTGTACCTCAGAAAATTGGTTAAGTGTAAAACTATTTCCAAATATATGGATGCGGGCTCATTTCTACTCCTGTGCATCGAAAAAAATGACGCCCAGACTGTATGCGTTAATTTTTTTTAACGCATAACGATAAAAACGGCCGCCATTTTAGGCAGGAAGTGATGTAATAGAATATCCTGTTTACAGATTGTGTACAGTGGGTGTACTTTCACTTTCACTTTGCAGTCTGTGATACTTCCTGACTGTGTGGCTGTGTTGAGAGTTTTGTCTGGTCAAAGTTTGCTTTTGTCTCCCGTTTGGTCTATATGTTGTCTTTTTGTGAATAAAACATTGTTGTTGTATCCTGTCTGAGTGTTTTTGTGTGTACAATTGTGTTGTATAGTATTGTCTTTGTTTTGTTGGGAGTCTGTTGTGGGTAGTGTTAGTTTGGGGCTAGTTGGGCTGTGTTAGTTGTTTAGTTTAAGTTTTTCCTATTCTACTTTCCCCCTATTCTCCTTTGTTCCCCTTTATCCCCTATTTATCTTTTGCTGCTAAGATGTTGGATAGGCCTCGTCTTGGCAAGATGGGTGAGGAGGAGCTGGGTGGTTTTATATGGCCGGTGTGCCATTTCCTACCCCTTATAATTGAGGCAGGTGGGCGGGTGATACAGGGGTATCACACTGAGGCATGGAGGCTCCGGTGGGCAAAGGTCTTGCATCACCTGCAACGCATTTATCGGACACCGAGGAATGACCATCAGCTGAAGTACCGCTGGGCTGACCTTATCTCCAGGGAGCAAGATCTGCTGGACCACCTGGGGATTGTGATTGGTGGCCCTGTTGGTGAGTACAAAGCATGTAAATGTGCACGATTAAATGCTCTGTAGTGACATCAGATGAGTTGTACATTATCTCCTGGGAATGTTGTTGAGTGTGTGGAATGCTTCTGAAACATACAGGGTCATATATCTACTTTGTTAAGGACCACAATTGCCAGCTGTTAGGAAGCAAGAGCTCTGCTAACTTACTGAATACTTTTGCATTTTGTAAGTTAGTGCTGCCTTTGTGTCAAACAGCAACACAAATCAGGAGCCAATTATGTATAGGTAAAGGTCACGTTTGCCTGTGAGGTATAGAAATTTCCAATTCATTACCAACATTTGCTTACGCAACAGCTAGACTGACTTTTGAAACACTACATGAGGCTGAAAATGAGTGCAGGCTTCACGTCAATTGATGATAGCAATGTGGCCCAAACTATGTCTCATGTGTGTCTGGTGAGTGTGTAAGGAAACCGATCACGGAAATTCCAAAAATCTTAGGGATTATTGTGGCCCTCCTTCATTTCGGATACATGTCAGATCTAGATTTGGACACATAGGGAACAAGTTCTAGCTGCGCTCAGGCTAACATCTTAGACTGGTATTTGGAGTTTGGGATGGCTGGCCAAAGGTATGCACATGGGTTCATATCTCTGTGGTTGGTGCAACTCATCCTAGCTGGGCCACATCAAATGAAGAAACTGTAACAACATGAGGGCTAACAACTGTCCCTGTCCCTCTGTACATTGTACCTGTGTGTCATATATTTGTCATGGTCACAATGGCTGGTTGACTGGTAATGCAGTCCTCACCGAAAGTGGCTTTGGATGTCTCTCTTGGATACACATGATGAGACGAATACTCTCCATTATTATGTCTGCTCACTAATGAAGGAGCATGTTTGCCACCACATGATAGTTAGGGCCACTGCATGTGTGCAGATATGTATGTAACATTCACTGGAGACCCATGGTATGTACATGTTATGCGTGCTATATCGGATGCAGTATCATCATGTCTGAGTGGCTTTACTTACTTATGTAATCTTAGACATAGTATTTGTCTTTGAAATTGTTGTACAGTGCACAGAAATTGAGCACATTTCTCCCTTCCATGCCTTACAGGTGGACCGGCACCCTACACTGTTGGCGAGGTGGCTAGATTCGAGGACCCAGACAACTCCAGTAAGTGTTGAAATGTCTGTTATGTGTTGTGTTTGCTGGTGATATGTGATGGACTCCTGTGTGCTGAACACATAGCATGGTGTGATGCGCTGGGCAATCTTTTGTTTTGTTCCATGAGTGGAATTTCATTTTATCACCATCTTTGAGTTGGCCAATCCTTATCCTATTGTCTTATTTAGGGATTCTAGGTTAGTCCTGTAGGCCCCGCAATGTGAACAGGGATGAGTCATGTGGATAACACTTGTATCAGAAAGAATCACACTGGACCTAATTTGTGATTTAGTCAGCCAGTCAGACCCAAATTCTCCCAGAATGGGGCTGCAAAAAGCTTACCTTTAGACTTCTGCTTCCCAATTCACTAATGTACTGATTAAACTGTAGGTTGAACTTCCTAGCAGCATGTAGCTCCACATGTAGTGCTACAAGTATGTGGCACTTGAGTGCAATGGCCTAGGTGTGCATGCAACTCATGGCCAGGGGTGTTCTTGCATCTCTGTGTTTGTTGTAAGTCATGGCTTACTGGTAGTAAATTATGTGGACAAAGGTCTGCATTTCCAGACATGCGCAGCACTGGGATTAGTCAAGGGTTTGCTGCCTCCTGTTTGGCGATACTCCTTACCTGTGGTGTGTGTGTTGAGCCAAACACATGTCCAGCTTTCCTAATCTTCCTGGGTGTACTGGTTGTTTGAAATTGTTAGTTGTTAGTCCACCCCCCCACCCTCAAACACATGCATGGGTTTGTGAATAATGTACCTAGGATTGATGATACAAGTTTGGTACACAGACATGTAAATCAGTGAATCTTTTGTCTGAACCTAGTATACACACTCATGTTTCCCACATGAGTACTATACTAGCAAGTCCATTTACAACTTGCAGATCATGTGGCCCTAGATTTCCATCCCGTACAATGACATTTGTAGCCCTGGCATTGGTGGAGGATGTGCTGCATGATTGTTAGCTGACAACTGGCAGAACATAGATGTCAAAATCATGCCAGTTGTTACCCATCTTGTAGGGTTTGGATGTGCTATGTGTGGTAGAACCTTTGTAGGCTGGCTTGCCATGTACTTCCTCAGGGACAATCAATGATCTGTATGATGATATGAGCTGTTACAAGTACAATTGAGGTATTGTCTGATTTATTTCTTGTGTCATTTCACACAATGCAGTTCCTAATGTTAGATTTTCTATTTCTCTTCACAGCTGCAAATATAACACCCATCCAGGTCAGGGAGTTTCAACGGCGGGCAATGAGGTATCAGCACATACTTCAAGTCGAGTCTGGGTACCTAAAAATGGCCCGCAGATACCAGCACGAACGGGCCTCCGGAGCCTGGAGGGCATTTCCACAAGGCGGCCCTTCTTTGCTCACCACAGCCACCACCACCACTACCACCCAGGTGGTACCACCAGCAGCTGGGACCATTGCGGCAACCACCTCAGCAAGTGCTCCAGGTCCAAGCACAGCACCACCTGCAGGGCAGCCCACAGCCATGGACACTACATGGCCCACACTTCCTCGGCTGGCACCCAGACCACCCCAGCTGCAACCATTGACCCTGCTGCTTTTGTACAGATGCAGCATAAATTGGACCGTGTCCTGTGTAAGATGAAGCGACTGCGGCAGGAGGTGCGACATGTAAACTGGCAGGTGCGGTCAATCTAGAGGACCCTCCGGAGGGCCAACCTGTAGCAGTGTTGACGGACATGATTCTCTCCCCTTCCTTCTCTTTCCTGATTCTTATACTTTGTGGGTTTAGGGGGCTTAGTGTTAGGTTAGTATAGGATGTTAGTTTAGTTAGTGTTAGTGGGTGGGGGGTGTTGGGGTTCTTGTGTGTTTAATATATATATATATGTGTATATATATATATTTTTTTTTAGTATAGGATAGCATGTGTTTAGGTTAGTGTCTGTTGTCCTCCATGTGTCCCGTCTCATAAGGGGGGTGGTTGGTTTATGTTTAGAACGTTTCGTTAAATGTGATAAGTAAGTTTAGCTTAGTTTAGTTAGGGACAGTTGTGGGTAATGAGTAGTTAGAGTAGATTAGGGTAGGTAAGGCTTTCACTTCCGTTTTTACTGTTTAATAAATATGTAGTAAACCCTTTACAGTATCTGTGACATGCTTGTAGATCAGTGCCTTGGCATGAGTGTACAGTTTTTCTTTAGTATTACATTTTGTGTCCTATGCTGCAAATAAATCCCAACTGAGCTGTTACATTGGCAGCTACCCCAAAGCTACCTTGCAAAGATTAGACCATTCATTGCAACCACCAATCACAGTTACTACGGATCCCAGCGTGTTTTTTTCATTAAGTATGTTTTCAATGTCACATACAGTGCTTCTAGATTTATGATTGGGGACACTGTGTTATGTCTGACTGCAGTCTGATGTCCAAGGAACCCTTATAAGGTGAGTGGTAGTAAGCTCTCTGGTTGTATAGTGTACATAACTCACATAGATCATTTGTTACACTGTTCAGCAAGATTACTTATTTGGATGTAAACTCATACACCTCCATTCATGCAGTTTGGTGACTGTTCGCTTATATTTGTGGGCAATGTTACATGTGGTAGTTTTGCATTGAAGCAACATTTTGAAGGCACTATTGTATGGTTTAGATGCCCCTTGAGGAAGCATTATTCTGTCCAACACAGCATTATGGTGTATAGTTTCTCTTTTCCTCAGATATTACCCTCAAGAAGGGCAGAGTATGGTAGAATCCAGGCCACTGTGCATAGTTATCAGACTATATTATTTCAGGACAGTTGAATTGACAAGCTATGTAATTTGACAGGAGGCAAAATTCAGTGATCTACTGCACGGTTGATGTGTCACATTACACAGAGACAAAGTGATTGTGTAAGTGCTATTTATTGAAAAGTGCTGTAGTGCTATATGCACATTGTCCATGATTGTGAGTCCATTATAGAGACATCTTCCATTGTGATCCTACACAAGTGCAAAAGGAAATTTCATTGGACATGCTGGGGTGAAGTGTCAGACAGTGCAGAGGGACAGGATTTGCCAATGCGTTAGTGAGAGACAATCACAAGGCAGGCTGACAAGATAGACAGTGGTTTGCAGAACAGTGCTTGAGTACAGTTGTTGCAAGACTGGCATGTTACAAAAGCGCAGGACGTTGGTAATAGGTGGCCATGTGGCAGGGACTAGTGCTTCCGGGTACTTTTACGTGTGAAGGTGATCTGTCCCATGTCTTCATCTTCTGATGTGTGTGTTGCCTCCTCTGCCCTTGGTGGTAGTGGTTGTGAAGGAGCAACACACACCTCAGTGTGTGTAGACGTGGAGTCAGACATCCCGGTACCTGCTACCTGTGGGGGTCTTAAGGGCAGTACTGCTGCAAGGAGGATCTGCTGGTTCTTAAGAATAGAAGCCACATTACGATGGTAGGCAGCCAGGTCGGCCCTGAGGGGGTCATGATTGCATTCATGCATGCAGTGGAAGGTTTGCGGTGCGAGGTGTTGTGGCACTCCCTTACTGCAGTGGTGAATTCCTTTACAGTTTGTTGTAGTACTTGCAGGATGGATGTTAGCACGTGCATGGCTGCTGCCTGATCTGCAGATGACATCATACACGAACGCATCCCCTCAAGGCTGGCTGCCATATTTTGCATCCCCACCCGCACCTCCTTGGCCAGCTCCCGCTGTACTCCCACTACAGTTCTCTCAAAGCTGGTGCCTGTGTCGTCTGAGTCCTCAGCTGTATTGGAGCTGGCAGGTTGTACAATTGGGGTTGTGGGTGGGTCCTCTGTGATGGCTGCTTGTTCTGTGCTCCTCCTTGTGACTGAAGGTGGGGTCTGGAGGGTTACAAGGACATCTTGGAGGGTCTGGTGGCTGATGTTTGTCAGCTTGGCATCAATGTCATCAGGGTAGTCCTAGACAGGCATATCCGCAGGAGATTCATCGTCCTCTGCAAAAATGAAATAGGGTACAATTAGTGTGTCTGTGTTGTGGCATTTGTGATGTGACATGCCTGCCTTGTGATGATTTCACATTGTGATATTGGTTCCTGTTCATTGATCCAGACTTTCAGATGGGCATTCTCTCAGGCCTATGCCCCACCTGCATGTCACATGTATTGTGGTCAGTTAAGTAGACTTGTCAGCATCACAACCTCTAGGTTTTGGTTTTGGCCAAGTAGTGAATTGCCACCTTCTTGTCCTACTCAACCCTCCGTCTACTTCCATTCTCATGATGAGACCTTTAACTGGCTGTGGGTGCTCTGATGGCACTAGCAGCACACTTAACAATCTGGACCTGCCCCAGTCTCTGATCGTTCACATCCACTTATATGTAGTTGAAATGTAGCGTATACTATGCATTGCATTGTTGTGGCACGATATGGATGTCAGCATTGGTAATGTGTGCAGCTGATGTTGGGGAATGTGTGGTACATTGGATTGCCCTGATTGTCGTAGCAGTGTCCTATTTTCTCCTTCTGACTGTGCAGGTGTATTTCAGTGACCAGTTACATGTGTCCTCCCCCTCAATGATGTTGTCTGAGCAGTATGACATTTGGGATGTTGCATTGTGACCTAGGCACAGGATGGACCTTGACATATGCAGCATGAGTGTGACCTTAGTGCTGTGTAGCTCCTAATGTTGATGACATTGGCTGATGTTTGCGGCAACTATGGGCATGCACATTTGACAGGACTGGAACATTTGTCTTGTTTCAGGGGATTGTCAACGTTGTCTTGCTATACCCTCTAATTTAGGTGTGTATGATCCATGGGGACGTTACTGCCATTGGCTACTTGACCAGCAAATACAGCGGAGGTGGTAGTGACAACTGTTGTCAGTGTTACATTCCAGTTGTCGGTATGGCTAGAGGTTGTTAATTGGGCCCTAGTTAATGTAGGGGGTATAGTGGCTGACGTGTGACTGGATGTCAGTTTGATGTTGTGCCCTTCCCTCCTGGTGTTTTAGTTTCCCATGTGACTTACCCTGCATGTGCGTTGTCTCCTGGTAGTCTGCGCTGTCCTGTCCTTGAATCCCTGTGACGATCTCCTCAGGGATGACGGCTGCGACCATCTCCTCTATGTGGTCCAGGGGCTCCTGGTGTGCTGGACTCCCACCTCCAGTCTTCAGTGCTGCCTTCCTGTTCCTGGCCATCTTTTCCTTTGTCCTGCGCTTGCAGTCATGCCAGCGTTTCTTGCACTCGATGACTGTTCTGCGTACTTCTGCCACACTGTTAATCTTGTCAACAATTTGTTGCCATATTGCCTCTCTCCTACTGATTGGCAACTTTTAGGTGACAAACAGTTGGTGCTGGTGTTCCGTCCCCTCTTTCACCAGAATTTCCTGCTCCTCTGCACTGAAGCGACACTTTATTTTCTTCTTCTCCCTGTCCTGGTTCTTGTGTGGGTCCTCCTGGCTGGTTCCTGGTCTGTTTTCATCTTCCTGGGGTCTGTACAGGCATCTGGAACCCATTTTGGCTCTACTCTGCTGAAATGACTGTGTTTGCGGGGAATTTTGACGCTATTGCATCAAAAAACGCTGCATATCCGGTTTGCGATGTCGTAAATTGCTCACAGTCATTTCCGTCGCGTTAACGTCGTTTTCCTTCACGACGTGACGATGCAGTGTGCTAAAAAAAAAGACTTACACCTGTGGTTTGCGCCGCTGTGCGTCAAAGTATAAATTTGACGCTCACACGGCGCACAGAAATGGCGTTAGCCAGGGGTAATATTTTTGATGCAAAACTGCGTCGGCGCAGTTGTGCATCAAAAAGTATAAATATGGCCCTGTATTTGTTATAAACAGACTGATGATCTTCCTCAAGGGCTGACCAAAGAGCTTTATTTAAGACATCTTCAGCCCAGCAGATTTTATACCAGGTCTCTGTTGCAGCAGCCTTCCTGTTGTAGTCTTGCCGCATTGAGCCAAATTCCAGACATAGCTGCGCTGGAGATATAAATTGAGGGAGAGACAAAACATGCCTGAACACGCTAAGCTGGATTTTATCCAGGAGTGATACATCTAAACCATGCACACACTGGCATATGTAATAGAGGGTAACAGATTAGCCGCAATGACTTTCTGGAGCAGGATTTATGAAGGACCCTGCACCTGATGAGCCAGAACAGTGAAGGCTTTTTTTAATGCTGTGGCCTTTTTCTCTATATATTGCTTTTGTTGCAGAAGCGGACCCCGAATATCCAAGTATGTGCCTAGGTATTTATAATTTGAGACTGTGTTCAATGTTGTATTACTTAGAACCATTCTAGTTAAAGATGGATGACCAAACCCAATCAGCATTGTTTTGGATTTAGCAAGATTTATCGCCAGCTCGTTGAAATTTACATAATCAGCCAGTGTATTCAAGGAATTTTGTAGGCCCACTTTTTGTGTGCCTGAACAGTATTTGGTCGCCCCGTATAATAAGACAAGCACTTATTACTGCAAATACAGACATTTTCGGGGGGGTGAAATATCATTCAGAGCCATGTAATGCATTTCTGGCCTCTTAAATGGCAGCTGCCAGACCTACTCCACTGGACAATAGGAACTGCCTGCGACTGCCGGCAGAAGTCATGATGGCGGTAGGTGGTTGCAACCGCGGTGGACACAGCCATAGGCAAACGTTGTTGCACATGCCAATGGCTGTGTCTGCCGGCGGTGATGGCCGCATATGTTGCGAATGTGACCGATATGTTCTGCAAAATCCCTCACTTGACTGTCATACATGGAAGTGATGGGAATGGAGCTTAATGTAGGTTCTGTCTGCTCAGTCTACAGAGACCAGGGCCTGTCAGTTGTATCTCACAGTATGGGTCCAAGCCTAGGCTGGTGTTGAATTATTTTTGCTATGCAACTGTGGTACTGTGCCTACTCCCTGTATCCCAGCATATCCTGTTATGATGCCATATCTTGGCTCTGTGCCAATATGCAACTTAGTGAGGCTCTTTTCTGGTAAGAATGTAAATGTTTTTAGGGGAGGGTTAATGATCTATGACAAATGTGCACTTGGCATCATTGTCAATGTGTGTCTCAGAACCGTGACAGGTCCCTTAATCCCACAGCCCTTTTGTTTTTTTTTAAACATATTTTATTGCAATTTTTCAATCAGTCAATTGGCAGGTAGTTAAAACATCATACAGTATTACATGTAACAATCTAATTATCCTATGTCTACCCAAAATCTGACCTTTAGTGCCCTATTCTAAGGAATCCTGAAATCGCCGCCAATCCCCTAACATCCCTCCCGCTGCCCGCCCCTGCTACCCCTCGCCCCAGGTGAGGGTTATGATGTACTGTAATTCTCTTAGTGGACCTGGATGTGCTGTGGTTAGGTGTGGTCATATTCTCAAGACTGAAGGTAAAATGCTACTCCCCTATCTTACTTGTCTCTCCCAGTATCCGGGTCCCAAGGGAACCGTAAGTAGTCAGAACATGACTATGGCGGTCATTACAACGTTGGCGGTAAAAGCCGCTTACCGCCGTGCAGAAAACCGCCAACACATGGCTGCGGAATTCCGCCACAGCTATTGTAACCCACAGTTCGGAATCAGCCAAAATTCAGACACCCACACAAGTCCGCCACACCAAAGGTCAGTGATAAACTGGCGAAAACAAAACCTCCACCGTCACGCCAACAGAAATATGCCCACACTATCACGACACATGAATCCATGCAGCGGTCTTTCAACCGCGGTATTCCATGCAGCGGTACACACCGCCGCGCTCAAAATACACACACTCCTAGAAAACACTACCACATTGGACAATTCCAAATACACACACCTGATACACATACACACACCACTCCTACACACCCAATACAATATAAAACACACACCCACAACACCCACAAACCCCCACAACAAAAAATTCCGAAAGAAGGCCAGAGAGAGAGCACCAGCAAGAACAACAGCAACCACAGGCACACAACACCATCACCCACAGAACGTCCACGCACCTCACACAACACACCACTACATATCACCACACATATCACCACACACTCCACCCCACACATCACCTACACCACCCCATGGCACGGAAAAGACACCCCAGGTTCTCGGAGGAGGAGCTCAGGGTGATGGTGGAGGAAATCGTCCTGGTAGAGCCACAGCTATTCGGATCACAGGTGCAGCACACCTCCATTGCAAGGAAGATAGAGCTATGGCGAAGAATAGTGGACAGGGTCAACGCAGTGGGACAGGACCCAAGAAATCGGAAGGACATCAGGAAGAGGTGGAACGACTTACGGGGGAAGGTGCATTCCGTTGTCTCAAGACACCACCTGGCGGTTCAGCGGACTGGCGGTGGACCCCGCCTCCTCCCCCACAACTAACAACATGGGAGGAGCAGGTCTTGGAGATTCTGCATCCTGAGGGCCTCGCAGGAGTAGGTGGAGGAATGGACTCTGGTAAGTCAAATCTTAACTATTACAACGCCCACCCTACCTGCATGCTATCACATACCCCCACCCTCACCCTCACCCCTAGCACCCCAACTCCTCACATATGTCCCAATATCACAAACCACCCATCCCAACACCAAGCCCTGCATGCAACAACAAAGCATGGACACCCATCACTAAAGCATGGCCACTGCACATACCCATACAACCCCCTAAACCATCCTCACACAAGGTCTCACACAGGAATGCAAGCACTGGGGTACACGGTCACCCACCCATTGCACACCATGACACACAGAGATGTAATAACCATCCTTTTATACCCCTGCAGGACCCCTACCCAACGTCACCGGACAGGAGGGTCCACACATGTCCACACCACCAACAGAAGAGGCCCACAGTGATGACAGCACCTCTGTCCATCTGGATCTAGATGACCAGCCCGGCCCATCGGGGACCTCGGGAAAGTCTGTTCCCATCACCCAGTCACAGGCCACTACAGACCTTCCACCCTCTGGAAATACCAGCACAGCACCCACCCAGCGGCCCATACCTCCGTCCCCAGGACACGTCAATCAGCTGTGTGTCCACCACTACAGGGAACCCAGGATAACCCACCACCCCAACAACAACAGGGACCTGGGGGCAGTAGTAGTGGGCACACAGTCCAGGGGACGGAGGCCCAGGAACACTGGGGAACTGGGAGGGCTGCTGTGCGACAGGAGGCGGACAGGCCAAGGGAACCCACTCTCCACGAGGCCCTGTCCTCCATCATGGGAACCCACCACCACTCCCAGGAGACGATGGCAACGGTACTGGCCAAGTTTCAGGAGACCCAGCGCCTGCAGGAGGAACAGTATATGGGCTTCAGGAAGGAACTCAGAACCATCAGTTCCACCCTGGGCACCATCGTAGGGGTGCTGAAGGAACTTGTGAACACCAGGAGGGACACTGTGGCACTTCAAGGGGCCCCTGACACTAGCATGGACGATGAACTGCCCACCACCTCCGCCGGCGCAAGTGGACAGGATGCCCCGTCACGGGACCCCCACACCAGCACCCCACCCCCTGCAGATGGAGAACCACCCCGCAAACGGTCCCTGAGATCCAGGACAAAGACAGAGCACGATGCCAAGACCCCCGCCAAGAAATGAGACCACCCTGATTGTCATCCTACTGTCCCACTTTGTTACCCTGTCCATACTGAAACTGCCCCAGGTCCACTTCCTATGCCCATATGGGCAATGCACCTGTGAGACTAATAGACTGGACTCTGCCATGGACATTCCTCCGCCAACACCCCTCACCATTTCACTACCCCCTCCAATATTGAGCACTTAAATAAACACACTTAGGGGGTCATTACAACCCTGGCGGACGGTGTTAAAGCGGCGGTAATACCGCAAACAGGCCGGCGAAAAAAAAAGGGAATTATGACCGTGGCGGAAACCGCCACCATAGACAGCCACTTTAACACTCCGACTGCCACGGTGGTACAGAAAAGCAGCGTGGCGGTCACCGCCAACAGACAGGCGGAAGACAAAGTACCGCCTACAGTATTACAACAGGCCAATCCGTCACCTTTTCCGGGGCGGATTTACCGTGGATAAAAACACTGCAGATACAGCCATTTCAATGGGAAAACGCTCACCTTAACACACTCCACGAGGAAGGAGGACACCATGGAGCAGGAACTCCAAATACTCCCTGCGATAGTGTTCCTGCTCCTCTACAAACATCAGCAACGCCAGCGCCGAAAACAACGGTGAGTACTGCACCTACGACATAGGGGAGGGGGAGGCAAAAGTCAGGGACACACACACGAAACACCCCCACCCACACCCCGACCCTCGCACACTACAACACACACACCAATGCATTTCCAAACATCACAGTAACAACCACCAACCCCCCCGGAAGAATGCAAAGACAAAAGGAAATGAGTACAACCATTGTAATGTTTCAAAATACAGTAAGCTAATATATACAGAAATATATACACATTCCAAAAATATACATCACGATTAATAGTGCAGGTATGCACCATTCAATGTCCGTGGACCACTGGGCCCAAAATGCATGGGCGAGGCCCACACACGATACCTGTCCAGAAACGGAGAGAACACTGCAGGGACATCAGATAGAAATACAACAGGCACCTCAGGGGGAAGGGAAGGGGGGGCACCTCAGCCGGATGACAGCACCACGCCAGATGCACGACAGGGCTCCATGCCCATTGATGTATCCTGGGGAGTGCAAAGCCACAGTCTCACATGTCTTTGCAGTGGGTGGTTTGCCCACTGTACCATCCTGGGGAGTGCAAAGCCACAGACTCTCAAGTGGATAACAGTCTCCACTGGTTCTGGAGGGGGACTGGTGCCCAGAGTGCTTCATCCTGTTAAGGACTCAGGTAGTGGATGCTGTTCTTCACTGGTTCTGGAGGGGGACTGGTGCCCAGATTGCTTCATCCTGTTAAGGACTGAGGTAGTGGATGCTGTTCTCCACTGGTTCTGGAGGGGGACTGGTGCCCAGAGTGCATCACTCTCCCCGTGACGGTCCCAGTTCCATCACTGCCCCTGCCGCACATGGGCTAGCGATGCTTGAGTTGGCGGTGCTTGCCCTGTTCAGCGGTGCTTGCCATGGCGGTCTTTGCCCTGTTCAGCTGTGCTTGCCCTGTTCAGCGATACTTGCCATGGCGGTCTTTGCCCTGTTCAGCGGTGCTTGACTTTGCAGTTTCTGACCTGTTCAGCGGTGCTTGCCCTGTTCAGCGGTGATTGCCATGGCGGTCTTTGCCCTGTACAGCGATGCTTGACTTCGCAGTTTCTGACCTGTTCAGTGGTGCTTGCGCTGTTCAGCGGTGCTTGCCATGTTCAGCGGTGCTTGCCATGGCGGTTCTTGCCCTGTTCAGCGGTGCTTGCCATGGCGGTCTTTGCCCTGTTCAGCGGTGCTTGCCCTGTGCAGCGGTGTGTGCCATGGCGGTCCCTCATTGCCCAGCGGGGCTGTGGCTGCCGGGGCCCTCCTGGGCACTGACTCTGGCGGTGGTCTCCTGGCAAGTGATGATTGGGCTGCCCTCCTGGGCACTGACTCTGGCGGTGGTCTCCTGACCAGTGACAATTGGGCTGCCCTCCTGGGCACTGACTCTGGTGGTGGTCTCCTGACCAGTGACAATTGTGCTGCCCTCCTGGGCACTGACTCTGGCGGTGGTCTCCTGACCAGTGACGATTGTGCTGCCCTCCTGGGCACTGACTCTGGCGGTGGTCTCCTGACCAGTGACGATGGGGCTGGTGGTGGCGTCCTGGGCAGCGGGGATGATGGCGTCCTTCTCCGCCGTGCTGCTCTTCCCAGACTTTGGCGCTTTCTTCTGCCCCTTCCCCACCTTGGGAGGAGTCACAGCTGAATCGACACTCCCCCCGGGATCCTTGTGAGCAGCTTTGCCGGCAGGAGTCTTCACCCTCTCCCGTCGGGCACTGTCCAACTTCTGGTGCTTCACAGGGGGGGGACTGGCTGTGCTTTGGCTCCGTGTCACACTGGCTGCCCCGGTGCCCGGTGCACTCCACATACCTCTAACAGGCACCACTGGTATCGGACATTTTTTGGCTGATGTGCTACTACGGGACCTATGAATTGGAGGTGGGGTGGTGGGAACGAGGTCAACGTTGCTCAGGAAACGTTTCTGATGAACACTGGGGCGGGTAGCTGGAGGGGGTCTGGGAGTGGAGGAAGAGGAGGTGGTTGTAGGAGGTGTAACTTTTGATGATTTGGGTGCAGGTGCATGTTCTGGAGGCTGTCGTGAAGTGGATGGATGTTGGGTGTGTGTGTGCCCGCGTTTGTGTACTTTGGGAGGGGGCGTCACAGACACACTGGGAGAGGACACAGGGGACGTGTAATTGGTAGTGGGGGTGGTGAGTGCAGGTGAGCGGGGTGTGGTGCTGGGTGTTCTGGTGCAAGTCCTAGTGGCTGTAGTGGTAGTGCATGCAGGTGAGAGTGTAGACGAGACTGGGAGGGAGGAGGGAGACGACGAGGAGGGGGACACAGTGGAGGCAGTGGCTGTTGCTGTGTCTGTATGTGGGTGATGCTTGTGTGAGTGCCTGTGGGATGTGTGGTGCCTATGTTTGCCTGAGCTGCCCTTGTGTGTTGAGGTGTGTGCAGGCTGGTCTGATGGTGTGCTTGGGATAGGCTGAGGTACAGGGGATTGGGTCTGGGTGGAGGAAGTTGGAGGGGGGAGGCTAGACACAGGGACAATGGCTGCTATCAGTGCTAAGGCCAGAGATTGCAGGGTTCGATGATGGGCAGCCTGACCAGAATGAATGCCCTCCAGGAATGCATTAGTGTGTTGCAACTCCCTTTCTACACCCTGGATGGCATCACAATGGTAGACTGCCCAACAGTGAGTGACCTGAGGAGGTCAATGGCCTCCTCACTGAGGGCAGCAGGGGTGAAAGGGGCAGGGGCTGAGGTGCCTGGGGCGAAGGTGATGCCCACCCTCCTGGGTGAGCTGGCACGGGGCGAAGGCTGAGTGGCTGCTGGGAGGGTGGTGCTGGTAGGGGGGGTGGCGGCTGTACCTGTGGGGGGCACAGATGGTGCCGCCACCACAAGGGAGCTCCCATCGGAGGACGAGTCTGTGTCGCTGGTTGCTGATCCGGTGACCGCCGTGAAGCTCCCCTCGCCCTCCGTCCCACTGGTGTATTCTGAGTCCGTGGTGTGGCCCTCCATGGCCATGTGGGATGCAGCCCCCTCGTGCTCCGGTGCCACTGTATCTCCGCCTGATGATGCTGATGCACAAAAGAACAGGGAGAGCACAAAAAGGGGTGGGGAAACAGAAGAAAGACAGGTTGAGTGCATGGCTTACCGCTACCGTTGGCGGACAATACAGACAGCAGCCCCCTGCACTACGCCGCGCTCTTGGGCTCTACAGATGCAGTTCCTGGGATATGGCCTACATGGCTATGGTGGACATCTGCACACATAAGATGACACAGGGGCGTGTATACCTGTACTTGGCACTCTACAGAGGTGGGGTGGAGTGGCACATGGCCTGCATTACGGAGGGGCCTAGCCTACGGAACTTGCCCTGGCCTAGGGAAACCCACAGCCCTCCTCCCCCACCCAGACCCCTCCACTGCACGCAAAGTCAGCAGAATGAGAGTGTACTCACCCCCTTGTGTCTGCTGTGATGCCCTCATGCGCCCATCCAACTCAGGGTAGGCCACCGCCAGGATCCTGAACATCAGGGGGGTCATGGTGCGACGGGCACCCCTCCCACGTTGAGAGGCCATCCCCAGCTGAGCCTCCGCCGTCTTCTTGCTCCAGCAGCGAATGTCCTCCCATCTTTTACGGCAGTGGGTGCTCCGTCTCTGGTGGACCCCCAGGGTCCGGACGTCCTTGGCGATGGCACGCCAAATATCCTTCTTCTGGTGGGCGCTGACCTACATCACATGTACAGGGGAAGAAGAGAAGTCATTACCAACTGCACCGTCGAAGTGAGTGGCCCACATCCCTGCCCTTGCCATGTGGCTCATGCATACACACTCCTTCATGCTTGCAGAACTCTGCCCCCTTCCTTCTTACATCCAGCCCTCTCCACCCAGGCATAGCCCATACAACTTGCACCCTATGTACTCAGCTGTTGGTCTGGAGGACCGTAGAGTAGCGTGTACTGGGGGAGGACCCCGTCCACGAGCTTCTCCAACTCCTGTGCAGTGAAGGCAGGGGCCCTTTCCCCAGATGCAAGTGCCATTGTCTCTTCCAGACCGAGGTCACAGCAGCACTTGCAGTGTAGGTCCTCTCCTGTCGAAGATCAGGTATCGAGTGATTGAACAGATAGAAATTGGCGGTCACGTCCGCAGAGGTGCGTATCATCACCACCGGCGCACTTCGTCATTGGCTCCTGGGACCCATAGGGTCCAATGTTAACCAATGCAGCATTGTGCCGCGGTCTACGACCGCCTACCGCGACGGTGTACAACGCCAGCGCAGTTACCTCACATCCCATTGTCCCACTTTAGAGGTCAGGCATATGCCATTTCAGGGGCCCACATGGCTTCATTTTCAACCGCGTCACACATACCTAGGCCTGGACTCAACACACATAAAGACAACTTTTTGGATTTTGTTTTGTGTTCTGTGTAGCTGTGGGTACATACCTCTGAATTGCTTGACTCTGTGGTCGCTGTTGTCCTTCCTAGGCACCGTCAGCTGGGACATGTGAGGAGATGGCGGAATCCTCCGGTGTACTGACCGCTGGTGGACCTGTTGACAATGGAGGAGCGACATTTAATCATCACCTACAGGTTTGACCGTGCCACAATCCAGGAACTGTGTACCCAGTTGGAGCCAGACCTTATGTCACCAATCCGCCATCCCACAGGAATCCCCCCTCAAGTGCAGGTGCTATCAGTGCTCTATTTCCTAGCAAGTGGGTCATTTCAAACAACAGTGGCCATAGCATCAGGGATGTCCCAGCCTATGTTTTCCAACTTGTTATCCAGAGTGTTGCCTGCCCTGCTGAAACACATGAGGAGCTACATCGTTTTCCCTCAGGTGGAGGATTTGGCTACAGTTAAAGGTGACTTCTATGCCCTGGGACATATCCCTAACATCATAGGTGCCATTGATGGGACCCATGTAGCTCTGGTCCCCCCCCACAGGAGTGAACAGGTGTACAGGAACCGGAAGAGTTATCTTTCGATGAATGTACAGATGGTATGTTTGGCAGACCAGTACATCCCGCAGGTAAATGCTATGTTCCCTGGCTCAGTGCATGACGCCTACATCCTGCAGAATAGCGGCATCCCTTATGTGAATGCATGTGCCACATGGCAAGGGTAGGGATGGGGGCCAATCACTTCGACGGTGCAGTTGGTAATAACTTCTCTTTTTCCTCTGTACATTTCATGTAGGTCAGCGCCCACCAGAAGAAAGATATTTGGCGTGCCATCGCCAAGGCCGTCCGGACCCTGGGGGTCTACCACAGACGGAGCACCCACTGCCAGAAAAGATGGGAGGACATTCGCAGCTTGAGTAAGAAGACGGCGGAGGCTCAGCTGGGGATGGCCTCCCAACGTGGGAGGGGTGCCCGTCGCACCATGACCCCCCCTGATGTTCAGGATCCTGGCGGTGGCCTACCCGGAGTTGGATGGGCACGTGAGGGCATCACAGCAGCCACAACGGGGTGAGTACACTCTCATTCTGCTGACTTTGCGCGCAGTGGAGGTGTCTTGATGGGGGAGGAGGGCTGTGGGTTTCCCTAGGCCAGGGCGAGTTCCGTAGGCAAGGCCCCTCGTATGTCAGGCCATGTGGCACCCCAGCCCACCTCTGTAGAGTGCCAAGTACAGCTAGTCATGCCCCTGTGTCATCTATGTGTGCAGATGTCAACCATAGCCTTGTAGGCCATTTCCCATAAATTGAACAGTGGAGCCCAAGAGCGCGGCGTAGTGCAGGGGGCTTCTGTGTCTGTCGTGTCCGCCAACTGTAGCGGTAATGCATGCACTCAACATGTCTTTCTTCTGTCGTTCCCCTCCCTTTTTGTGGTCTCCCTGTTCTTGTGTGCATTAGCATCATCAGGCGGAGGAGCTGTGGCAACGGAGCACGAGGGAGCTGCATCCCACATGGCCCTTGAGGGCGACACTACGGAGTCTGAATTCACCAGTGGGACGGAGGGCGAGGGGAGCTCCACGGCGGGGACAGGAGCTGACACCAGCGACACAGACTCGTCCTCTGATGGGAGCTCCCTTGTGGTGGCGGCAACATCTGTGCACCCCGCATCTACAGGTACAGCCGCCACCCCCCCTACCAGCACCGCCCTCCCAGCAGCCCCTCAGCCTTTGCCCCGTGCCCGCTCACCCAGGAGGGTGGGCATCACCTTCGCTCCAGGCACCTCAGCCCCTGCCCCAGTCACCCCTGCTGCCCTCAGTGAGGAGGCCATTGACCTCCTCAGGTCCCTCACTGTTGGGCAGTCTACCATTTTGAATGCCATCCAGGGTGTGGAGAGGCAGTTGCAACAAACCAATGCATTCCTGGAGGGCATTCATTCTGGTCAGGCGGCCCTTCACCGAGCTTTTCAGACTCTGGCCTCAGCACTGATGGCAGCCATTGTCCCCGTCTCTAGCCTCCCCCTCCCAACTTCCTCAACCCTGAACCAATCCCCTGTACCTCAGCCTATCCCAAGCACACCTACAGACCAACATGCACACACGCCAACACCCAGGGGAAGGTCAGGCAAACATAAGCACCACACATCCCACAGGCACTCACGCAAGCATCACACACATGCAGACACACCAACATCCACTGCCTCCACTGTGTCCCCCTCCTCCTCGTCTCCCTCCTCCCTCCCAGTCTCGTCTCCTTCCTCCCTTCCAGTCTCGTCTTCACTCACACCTGCATGCACTACCTCTACAGCCACTACGTCCCTCTCCAGCACACCCACCACCACACCCCGCTCACGTGCAGTCACCACCCCCACTACCATTCACACGTCCCCTGTGTCCTCTCCCAGTGTGTCTGTGACGTCCCCTCCCAAGATACACAAACGCAGGCACACACCCACCCAACAGTCATCCACCTCACGACAGCCTCCAGCGCATGCACCTTCACCCAAAGTCACCAAACGTACACCTCCTAGAACCACCACCTCTTCCTCCACGCCCAAACCCCCTCCAGCTACCCGTCCCAGTGTGTCCCAAAAACTTTTCCTGTCCAACTTTGACCTCTTTCCCACACCTCCCCCACCCCATCCGTCTCATAGGTCCCGAACTAGCACCTCAGCCACAACATCTCCAGGACCAGTGGTGCCTGTAGTCACCGGAATCTGGAGTGCACCGGCCACTAGGGCAGCCAGTGTGGCACGGAGCCACAGCACAGACAGTCCCCCACCCGTGAAGCATAAGAAGTGACACCTTCCAAGGTGGGAATAGGCCACAAGAAACCTGGCAAGTCTGGGAAGAGCTGCACAGCGGAGAAGACCGCCATCATCCCTGCTGCCCAGGAGTCCACCGCCAGAACCAGCCCAGCTGCACAGGAGGCCACCGCCAGCACCAGCCCAGCTGCCCAGGAGGCGACCACCAGCACCAGCCCAGCTGGGCCATGAAGGACCGCCAGCAAAAGGCCCGCTGGGCCATGAAGGACCGCCAGCAAAAGGCCCGTTGGGCCATGAAGGACCGCCAGCAGCTGAGACCCTGCAATGGAGACCGCCATCTGAAGCACCGCTGAACAGGGCATCACCATCTCAAGCACCGCTGAACAGTGCACCGCCATCTCAAGCACCGCTGGACAGGGCACCGCCATCTGAAGCACCGCTGAACAGGGCACTGCCATCTCAAGCACAGCTGAACAGGGCACCGCCATCTCAAGCACCGCTGAACAGGGCACCGCCATCTCAAGCACCGCTGAACAGGGCACCGCCATCTTAAGCACCGCTGAACAGAGCACCGCCATCTGAAGCACCGCTAGCCCATGAGCGGCAGGGGCACTGACGCAACTGAGTCCGTCACAGGGTGAATGATGCATTCTGGGCACCATGCCCCCTCCAGAACCAGTGGAGACTGTCATCCACTACCTCTGTCATTAACAGGATGAAGCACTCTGGGCACCATGCGCCCTCCAAAACCAGTGGAGACTGTCATCCACTATCTCTGTGCTTAACAGGATGAAGCACTCTGGGCACCATGCCCCCTCCAGAACCAGTGGAGACTGACATCCACTTGAGAGACTGTGGCTTTGCACTCCCCAGGATTGAACAGTGGGCAGACCACCCACTGTAGAGATGAGAGACTGTGGCTTTGCAATCCCCAGGACTGAACAGTGGGCAGGCCACCCACTGTGGAGACTTGAGAGACTGTGGCTTTGCACTCCCCAGGATTGAACAGTGGGCAGACCACCCACTGTAGAGACTTGAGAGACTGTGGCTTTGCACTCCACAGGATGGAACAGTGGGCATGTGGCCCCCTCGTGGATTTGGCGTCGTGCACTCAAGCGGCTGAGGTGCCCCCCCCTTTCCCTTCCCCCTGAGGTGCCTGTTTTATTGCTATCTGATGCCCCTGCAGTGTTCTCTCCGTCATGGTCGGGGATCTTGTGTGGGCCTCGCCCATACCGTGTGGTCCCAGTGTTCCACGGACTATCTTAGTGCACTACCTGGATTACTATGCTTGGTATTTATTTTGTACATGGTGTATATATATATATTTCTGCCTACTTGTTTTTAATATATTACAATGGTTACACTAATTTTCTATTGTCTTTGCATTCTTCCGGGGGTTTGGGGGGTGTTACTGTGATGTATTGATATACATTTGTGTGTGTTGTAGTGGGTGAGGGTGGGGGTGTTGCGTGTGTGTGTCCCTGTTTTTTCTCTCCCCCCTCCCCTGTGTCGTAGGTGCAGTACTCACCGTGGTCTTCGCTGCCGGCGTTCATGCTCCTGGTAGAGGAGCAGGAAGACTATCGCACGGAGAATTTGGAGTTCCGGGTCCATGGTGTCCTCGTTCCTCGTGGGGTGTGTAGAGGTGAGCGTTTTCCCTTCGAAATTCCTGTTTCCGCTGTGTTTTTATCCGCGGTGAATCCGCACCGGAAAAGGTGGCAGATTGGCCTGTCATAATAGTGTGGGCATTACATTGTCTCCCGCCTGTCTGTTGGCGGTGACCGCCGCGCTGTTTGTTTCTACCGCCGTGGCGGTCGGAGTGTTAAAGTGGCTGTCTTTGTTGGCGGTTTCCGCCACGGTCGTAATTGCACTTTTTGTACCGCTGGCCTGTTGCAGTTTTACCGCTGCTTTAACACCGTCCGCCAGGGTTGTAATGACCACCTATATCTTTATTGCCTATTGATCAATAAGTCGGTCAAGTGGTCGGCCCAGTCTGGGTTTCGGCACCATCTTCCAGCCCTCTGCTACTTCAGGAGGTCTGATTCCTCTCTTGGCCTCTCGGTAGAGAATGTTCCCCTCGCTGCTAGCCCATTTAATCAACTCTCTTTTCCATTGGGATATTTTCGGTCACCCCGGGTTCTTCCAGGACATCGCGATCTCTCTTTTTGCCAGAGTAAAGGCCAAGTCCTGAAACTTGCTGGTGACTTTATGTTTGGCTGTATGCGGAAACCAACCCAACAGACAGTGACCCATGGTGCAAGCTATATCTCTTTCTATGGCCCGTGCCACAATTTGGCTCACCTCTGCCCAGTATGTCCCCAACCTGGGGCAGTCTCAAAACATATGTTTAAATTCCGCCCCTATCAAGTCTCATCGTGGGCAGCCTTCGCTCTCCTTCCCGAAGTACTTATTAATCCGTGCAGGTGTTAGGTATGCCTGGTGGAGCACATAAAAGTTTATAAGCTTGAAGCTGGCGTTACGTGTCATTTTAGGGAAACCCCCCAGGATGCGCTCCCATTCTTCCTCAGTGATATCAGTGCCCAAATCTCTCTCCCAGGCCAGTTTAAGAGGGGTCAGAGGAGAGGTCTTGTCAGTTCGGATCCTACTGTAAAGGGTTGAGACTGCTTTATGTTTGCCAGCTGATGACGGCAGATATGAACACGTCGCCTGTGCAGGAGGTTACCCCCCTCTCCCCCGCCAGTGCCTACGGATACTGGCCGCTAGTGAACCGTGCAACAAGAAGTGTCCCCTTGGTAGCCCGAATTCTGCTCTAAGAGCCTCAAAGGGTATTAATGTCCCTTCTTTAAATAATGTTCCCACTGTTAGGATTTTGGCCTCTACCCAAATCTGGAGTCCACTCCAGGCACCTCCATGGGGCAAAGCCCGCAGCGACAGCAAAGGGAGTTCTGGTGAGTAAGGGGCCCTTATTTTGATTTTGCGCAAGAAACCTTTCCAACATTGAGTCAAGATTTTTAGTTCTGGGGAGTCTACTTTCCTCCGGTAGTTCTCAATAATACTTTGAATAACCTAGACCCAGGTGAGGTGAATGCCTTCACTCTCGCCCCTGGCTCTACTTTGCTTGTTATCCATTGTGCCAGCCACTGGAGTTGCGCTGCCAGGTAGTAAGTTTCGAAATCGGGGACCGCTAGTCCTCCATCTGTGGAGTGTCTCTGGAGTTTGGTCAAAGCTACTCTCCTCCGCCCATCGCCCCATAAGAATGTCACCACCATAGTTTCCAGCTCTTTAAATGTGGCCTTGGGTATCCATATTGGGAGTACTGTAAAGTGGTATAATAGTCGTGGAAGCACAATCATTTTAAGAATCTCTATTCTCCCTGCGACAGATAGTGGCAAGGTTTGCCAAAAGGTCATGCTGGACCTTAGGGAGCGTATGGAACTTCCTATATTGCCCTCTAGGGTATCCTGTGGATCGTGATAGATTTTGACTCCCAAATATGGGAGACAGCTCGGGACGCATCTAACCAGGCCTAGTCCTAGAGGTGGCGCCATGGAGGACCTCAGAGGGAACAATCCGGTTTTATCCCAGTTCACTCTCAGGCCAGAGTGTCCCCCAAACTGAGACAGCAACTGCTGCGCCCAGGGCAAATCCCTGTCGACATCCTCCAAGAATATCAACAGATCATCCGCATAGAGAGCTATCCGATGCCTCTCGCCTCCTGCCAAAACTCCTGGGCCACTTTCTCCAGCTCTCGCCGCGGACGCCAGTGGTTCCATTGCCAAGGCAAATAGCAACAGTGACAGGGGGCACCCCTGTCTGGTACCTTGCTCAACTGTGTAACTTACGGATATTGTCCGCCCTGTGCGTACTCTAGCTGTAGGCTTGGTATACAAGAGTCTTACCCAGGTGATATATTCGGGTCCTAGTTTGAGCCTGGACATCACAGTGTAAAGGAACTCCCATTCTAGATGGTCAAAAGCTTTTTCTTTGTCCACTGCAAGGACCCCGGAGGTCGTGTCCGCAGGGCTCTGATCTCTCATGACTGCCAGTAATCTACGAACATTGTCCGCTGGGTTTTGCCCGGGAATAAATCCCGCCTGATCTTGGTGTATTGGTGTTGTCATATATGGAAGGAGCCTAGTAGCCAATATCTTACTGAGGATCTTATAGTCAAGATTCAACATGGATAATGGTCTATAGGCCCCAGTTTCCATTGGGTTTTTACCTGTTTTTAAGAGGGGGATTATTATCGCTTCTTGCGCTGTTGGTGGTAACTCACCTTGCTCTTTAGCAATCCTATATACATTTTCCAATCTTATTGTGAGTATGTCTACGTAGGTAGCATAAAATTCAATAGGAAGCCCATCTGCCCCCGGAGTTTTCCCTCCAGCCAAGTCCCTTATGGCTCCCCTAAGTTCTGGCTGCATAATTGCCCCTCCCAACAGTTCTGTAAACTCTGGTGGGAGCGATCCGAGATGTAGCTCGGATAAATAATTCTCAGTGGCGTCCCTGTCAAAATTGAGTTTACTTTTATACAGCTGTTCGTATTAAGTCATGAACTGTGAGTTATTTGCTCCTGCCCATATATATGGCCCCCTTGCTCTGTTACCAAGTCCAATATGGCTGAGGTCCTATGAGACTGTGATACAACCCATGCCAGCATTTGGCCCGCTTTGTCTCTCTCTCTGTTCGCTCGTGTAAGGTAGTTTCTGTAATCAAAGCGCCGGAGACTCTCTATACAGTCTGCTACTACTGCCCTGAGCTCCAAAATGGGATTTTGTAGGTGCAGGTTTCTGGGTCTATTTTTCTCAGCCTCTCTTAGCTTATCCTCTGCCAGCTCAGTATCCCTGAGAAGAGTCCTGCGCACTCCCACCACTCCCGCTATGCACCTCCCCCTCATCACCTTAAAGGCGTCCCATTCAGTCAGGGGGTTATTAGTAGAGGCCTCATTGTCCTCAAAGAACTGAGTGATATGCTGACGCAGTTCCCCTTGGAAGAGTGCATCCTCTAATATTTCTGGTCTGAGTTTCCAAGTGGGGATCCGAGGGGGGGAGAACCCCACTGCAGCGACATTAAGAGGGGGTTATGGTCAGAGAGTGTGCGGGCCAAGTACTCTGCGTTGTGGATATGCGGGTAAATGTCTGGCATGCAGAAGAACGCATCCAATCTGACATGCAACTCATGCAAGCGGGAAAAGAAGGAGTAGTCCCTATCGTCTGGGTGTAGTCTACGCCAGGCATCGACCAGCCCCCAGTTTTTTTGCCTGGTCGAAAATTGTCACGCTACCCTCATCAAAGGGGAATCATTTAGTGGCGGGTGTGAACGGTCCATAGTGGGGTCCCCTACACAGTTAAAGTCGCCCCCCAACACCAAGGGGGATTGTAGATACGGGGCTAATAGGCCTGATATGCGTGTGAAAAATTTGCCCTGGTCCGAGTTGGGTGCATAAACGTTAACCAACGCAAGCTCTCTGCCCTCTAATCGTCCCCGAATTGCCACAAATCGGCCTTCTGGGTCTATGAGGCTATCTAACATCTGGAATAGGACCCCGGCTCTAATCCATATTAGTGTTCCCCTTGCATACACTGAATATGAAGTGTAATATGATTGGCCTCTCCATCGCTATTAAAGCGATTTCCCTTCAGCTTGAGTTAGGTGTGTTTCTTGGAGCATTGCTATCTGAATCCCCCTCCGCTGTAAGTAAGAAAAGACCTTATATCTCTTGGCCATCGAGTGCATGCCCCTTATATTCCACGTGAGAAATTTATATGAATCTAACACTGCCATATCGGAGTTTCTCTCCCCGACTGGTTACGACCCAATCTGTGCCACCAATCATTTCACGTATCTCTACTATCTCGCAGTTCAGCTCCGATTTCCCTGTCAATTCCCTTTGTAGCTCACCTATCCCCATAAACTGATCCCAACGAATAACATCCCAACTCCCCATCCCCAGGACAAAAGTATGAACGTCTCTCAACCAAACTTAAAAAGTAATTTAACCAGTCTATTGAAGTAGGGGGTGCTCCTAGTTTGTGCAAGGAGTGTATCGCCACGCCATCCCCCAATCTCGGAATAAAAGGTTCTCAGGGGTTTTGTGGACCCAGTCCTCTTGTAAATGATGCAGTTCTCCGCCACAGGGCCGGCCAGTGTTTCCGTGTTGTCTGACGCGGTTGTACCAGTCGCAATGGTTTTCCATATCCGATCTCTTTTTTCTTTGTGTGATTTCGGCAATCAGTCCCTCAGATGATACAGTCTGATGTGCCCGGTGTCACGTCTGGGCCTGTCTTATCTGATGTGTGTGATAGTTCCGATTCTTGTTCTGACTCTGATTGTTCCAGTTCTTCCTGTATCCGTATATAGGATCCAAGGTCGGAGCCGCTTAATGACGCAGCCGCTTCCATTGCTTTTTGTCTTTCCTTCTGCATCTCAATGGGGGAGGGGCTACCCACTCTACAGACCTTACTGTGCCTGCTTTTCCTTTGACGTTCTGTATGTGAGCTCCCTGTCATGTGTATACTTTCCACTGGCGTTTGGGTATCGATCCACTGCCAAACTTCTTCTGCTGAGTTGAAAAACTGTATGCCGTCCTTAGCCACCACTCTCAGTTTTGCTGGGAACATCATCCCATATTGGATCCCCAATTGGCGCAGTTTTTGTTTAGCGTCTCTGAAAGAGGCTCTTTGTTTCTGCAACTCTCCGGAGAAATCGGGGAAGATACGAATCACATGATTGTCCAGCGTGCTGTCTCCTTTTTTCCTACTTTGACTGAGCAGGTAGTCTCTGTCCCTGTAGTGGAGTATTCTAGCTATTATTGGTCTTGGGGGGCCCCCGGTGGAGGGGGGTGAGCTGGGACTCTATGTGCTCTTTCAATCGCATAAAAGGGAGTTAATCTGTCTCCAGCTACCTCCTCTTTCAGCCAGTGTTCGAGGAACTCCACCAGGCTGTTTTTTTCAGTGCGTTCGGGCAGGTCAATCATGCGGATATTTTTTCACTGTGATCTGTTTTCCGCTTCTTCAGCTTGCAGTTCCAAATCTCGAATCCGCTTCTCCATTTGTTGCGCCATCTTGGCTGTATCTTTAATTTCTGGACGAAGTTCTTCTATCTGTCTATCCGCAGTGGCAACCTTTTCAGCTAGGCGGCGGTGGTCGTCTCTAAGTACTGTGAGGTCCGTGGCCAATGCATCAATTTTCCCTTCTAGTGCCACCCGGGAGGCTGTTATGGCCTGCAGTATATCCTGGAGGGTGGGGTCTCCTCGTTTTTCCCCAGAGGGGGATTTTGGATGCCTCCCTGGTCGGTCATCTCCCCTGTGGTTGGTCCACTTTTTGGTTCTGTTTCTTTTTTGCGGCCAGTTTTACCCATCTTCTGCGACATCAAGCTTGTTCTCTCCAGGTGCCTTTGCCCTTTCTCTCCTGGTCCCACTTGTATATTAGGCTGGGCAGGGTCTCCGGAGGATCCGTCTCCCCAACCCAAGGTCGCCCAAGTCAATATTAAATCTGAGGGAAGGGCTCAAGATCCACTCCTCGGGGTTCCGCTCCGTCCCAGGGTGTATATATGGTGCTCACGGTTTCGTGGGGCTTCAATAGGGCTCCCTGTCGGAACCGTCTGGGTCTCCCCCTTTCGTCAGGTGGTTTTGCCACTATGAGTGGAGAGGGCGCCCCGCCGTCCTCCACTTATGTGTTTCACTCGTCAGGGCCTCCACGCTAGACGGGGCCGCCTCGGAATCACCAGGGCCCAGGACAGATCAGGATCCCCATCTCGCCCTCCTCGAGTGAAGTCTGGCTCCTCCCGGGGCCCTGACACCTCGCGGCAGCCCCCGCTGAACCTATTGGGGCTGCAGCTCCGCTTAGGGCATCTCCCAGTCCCCTCACCTCAGCTCAGGGGGCGATGAACACCTTTGTTCCCTCCCAGGGGGGTGCCGGCTCCGTCCTCCTGATGGCGGCTGCCATCTTGTTTTACTCGTGGCTCTGTGGCTCTTTGCCTTTTAGCCTCTGGTATCGTGCCTCGGGCTGGTCAGATGTCTTCTGACCGGCCCGCAGCTTCCCCGCACCTTCAGCCACTCTGTTGGCTGGTTTAGGGGTCCTACGACCTACAGGATGTGCAGAGATGGGGGATTTAAGACGGGAGCCTCACAAGGAGACTTCCTCCACCATTGGCGTCCGACCTCGCCCCCATCCCACAGCCCTGTTGTCACCTTCATACAGGTCACATATTTCCTGTGCAGGTTCATTGCATTTCTGACATTTCAAAACTGCAAACTATGTGCTGTTTCCTAGGAACCCATGATATGTGATTTAGTAGACACACTTATTGTTTATTGTCTCAGTTAATTAAAACTATAACAATTACACAACCCTCATCTTTTCACAAATCCTTTCCCCCCAATAGTTCATACAATAATTATGATTGGAGTATTACATTACACTTACCCTACCCATTGAATTGCATGGGACAATTACAAATTGAACAAAATATATTAATTGCTGTAGAGTAACGGCTGACCTGGGGTACTTATTACAACATCCAATAATCTAAATAAAGTTCTTGTGAAATCGAGGACAATCTATCTAAAATACCTGAGACATTTGCAAATTAAAAGACATATATACTAAGAGTACCTATAAGATAACGTCTGCGCTAAACCACTTGTTACAGCAGACAATGCCCATTGCTTCAAGAACGCCTGAGGATAGACTCAATTAAGATGGACGCGTGCAAATTATACCTAACGGTCAACAATCTTAAGTCCCTGCAAAGTTGAGTGCAAGCTATCTAAAATGCGTGAGACATATGCAAATGAACACATATTTACTAAAAGTTATTATAATGCAACAACTAACCTAAAATACTTTTAACAACATAGAGTAACCTGGAGTACCTATAGGGTCAGGATGACCAGGGAATAGACATAATCAAGAAAGGCCCATCCAGTTTGTACCTGGCCGATGAAAGCTCAGTAACAAACATAATTGAGAAAGTCCCACGCAGATTGTATTTCACCCACACATTGTTGCCACTTAAAAGAAATTTTCTTACCGCTGAGTTCCACACATTATAGTCAGTTAGAACAAATTTGTGCTGTTATCAGAGAAAAATTATGTTACACAAATGCTTTCTGCAAGAATACAACAAATGTACAGTTTAGCTGTGGATCATGCGGGTTGAGCCACACTATTATAGCTGCTGTACAGGATCAGATGAATCTCTTGTTAAAAGATCTTTTAAGATCTTGGTAAAAGTAAAGCTGGGCACATGCAGACTATATGGATAAGATCATCCTTGTGCTGGTTACAATGCCTGCATATGACCGTAGCACTAGATCTCCATGATGGTCAATGCCCAGGCGTATCAACATTACCATTTGCTTTATTTGCGCTGAAAAGGGGCCAATTTAGAGTAATACTGTATAGTCATCCAACAGTGGGAGCGAGCGCTAAACCTTGTTTTGTCTTCTATGAAGGACAATAATTTAGCAGCTCTGTTAGGACCATTTTTAAATGAGCCATACGAGGGGTCAGCCTTCCGTAGATCTTGAAGATGTAGTTGGTTAATAGAAGACTGTATTTGTTATAAACAGATTGCTGATCTTTCTCAAGGGCTGACCAAAGAGCTTTATTCAAGACATCTTCAGCCCAGCTGATTTTATACCAGGTCTCTGTTGCAACGGCCTTCCTGTCGTAGTCTTGCCGCACTGAGCCAAATTCCAGACAAAGCTGCGCTGGAGATATAAATTGAGGGAGAGAGAAAACATGCCTGAACACGCTAAGCTGGATTTTATCCAGGAGTGATACATCTAAACCATGCACACACTGGCATATGTAATAGAGGGTAACAGATTAGCCGCAATGACTTTCTGGAGTAGGATTTATGAAGTACCTTGCACCTGATGAGCCAGAACAGTGAAGGTGTGTTTTAATGCTGTGGCCTTATTCTCTGTATATTGCTTTTGTTGCAGAAACGGACCCCGAATATCCAAGTATTTGCCTAGGTATTTATAATTTAAGACCGTTTCCAATGTTGTATTACTTAGAACCATTCTAGTTAAAGATGGATGACCGAACCCAATCAGCATTGTTTTGGATTTAGCAACATTTATCTCCAGCTCGTTGAAATTTATATAATCAGCCAGTGTATTTAAGGAATGTTGTCGGCCCACTTTTGTGTGGCTGAACAGTATTCGGTCGTCCCCGTATAATAAATGGGTCAGTCTGATGTAACCCAGACGCAGTGGGTGACGATTGGCCTCATCCAAGACCGAAGGGAGGTCAGCCATAAACAGGGTAGTAAATGGGGAGTGAGCACGTAACTTTGCTTTAAACCCAAATATTTGGGAATTTTCCTTGTCAGTCTTGACCCATCTCCTAATTTGACTTGCACCAATGTATTTGTATATAACAAAGTGATTGCCTTCAACAGTGGATTGGACAGACCCAACAACTTTAACTTGCACCAGAGCAGTTGCTTATCTACCCAATCAAAGGTGGCCTTGAAGTCAATGAAAGCAAGATATAATTTTCTCTTTTGAGGCTGGCTCTGCTCTGCCAAAAATGCAGTCACTAGTGTGTTTGTTGTTGAACCCGATATTTGAAAACCAGCTCGATTTGGTGGTATAATGTTATGCTGAGTGGTCCAATCTACTAAGTAGGCCAGAAGCAGTGAGGCAAAATTCTTGGCTTCTGAATCAAGAAGGGCTATGAGCCTATAATTTGCAGGATTTCTTCTATCTCCGTCCTTATGAATTGGAATAAATATTGAGCAGGGCCAACTTTCTGGTGCTGAGCCACTCAGTGTGATTTCCTGATACAAACAACTTAGCACATCTGACCAGAAATCTACTTTTCCTTAATTATGGCTTGCAGTATGCCATTTGGGCTGGGCACCCCATCATGGCGGGCCTTCATCAAGACCTTCCAAACTGTGGCTGGAGTTATAGAGCTATGAGTGGGTTTTGCCAGCCTCTTAGCCGTCCTTATTACTGAAGTGGAGGAACTACTACTTATCAATTTTATTGAGAAGGATACTTTGAGATGGTTCACCCATTGAGCTACCGAAATGTTTGAATAGATAAGGGGCTGCCCCTTGCTGTTTAGGCGGTTGACTATTTCCCAAAATGACCTTGAATTATTCTGCTTTGCAATATACATTAATTTATCCAAGAAGAAATCCATTGCTTCCAACTTTTCCTTCCTTTTTTGTTTATTGTATTCCCTCTTTGAGTTCGTCAGAGATTCCCATAAGAGGAGGTTAGGTGGACTTGCTCTCAGATGCCCCATCAATTTCTTCTGCTTCATTTTGAGGCATCTGCAGTGTTTGGAGATTGGGACAGAGCTAGCTGTGACGGAGTGAGGATGCGGCTGGGACCGTGTAGATTTAGTGTGTTTGTGTAGTAAGGCTTATGCAAAGTGGTCCCAAGCCTCTAGCATGTGGGGGAAGATGATTAAACTTTCTGTCATTAACTATTTAGCTAATACAGAAATATCATGTATTGATTACGATGTCCAGCTCAGTCGATTTAAATTAGCTGATTCAATGCTACCTACCTGGGCAGGGGCCCGAATGCGCACTGGTGGGGAGGATCCCAAAACAAGTAATTGACACAAATGATCACTTTGTGTACTGTATTTTATCTCAAATCGTTGAACCAGTGAAATCAATGGTAGAGTTACCAATGTGTAGTCAATAATTGATCTTGATTTGGGGCTGTGGTATGTGAAACATGGTGGAGAATCACCTAGGAATCTCCCGTTTAGCACTCGCACTTTTTGGTATTATAAGGAAGACACTAGATGTTCCCCTTGAAGGCCATAACATTTTGAACTCAGAATTACCTGTGGAGGAACATCTCAACAGAGATTGTCAGTGTTAAGAATTTTGTCATCCTCACGTTCCTGCAGTAAGTTTGAATTGAAGTTGCCTGTGATTATTATATCCCGGTCGGGGGAGGATTGCATATAGTTGTCAACAACTGACAGTAACTTTTCTATTACATCCCTTTTCCGGTAGGGACTAGGATGAATAAATAAGTTTATCAATAGCAGGGGAGATCGTTATCCCGATGCCCAGTTAGTAAGTTTTATAATTTGAAAATCCAGATGTGTGTGTGGAAGTTGTTCTGTGGTTGCTTTGAAGTGCAGGACAATATGAAAAGCTAGGCCACCACTGGACCTGCCCATCTGCTTGCACTTAACTGCCTTGGTCTGGTGAGGGATGTAACCCTCTAAAGGCAGATCGTCCAGAACCCAGGTTTCTTGGAGGGCTATGATATCCTTATCCTCCCACCTTTTAGGTGGAACACCATTAAGCAGCAGTGTCTTTGCGCCAACTATATTCCATGATAAAAGACGCAAGGATTGTTGCTCTGAGAGGACATCATTGGACTTTCCTGTTCATGCCACAGAGGGTTGATTTAGGACCTGAGGGAGCCAATCCCATTGGTCAGCATTACGAATCGGACTAGTTGTCCCAGTAGTTGGTTCTTTTGTATGTTTGGCAGGCTGCCTTTTGCATTCATTAGTACTGAATTGCTTATCCTGGCCGAAGACTGATGGTACCTAACTGCAGTTGTAAACGATAGTGGTATCTACCTAGTTGAGGTCTACTGAGGATTATTCCCCAGCTTTCAAAGATTGAAGAACAAGCTAAAATTCGATGTACTATAAATTCCGACATCCAGATGGTTGAGAGGTTCCGGCATACTACGGGTAGGAATTCATCTTTGATTAACTCTGCAGAAGTTAGTTCTTTCAGTGCTGTAATTTTAGTATATTACCCCTGTTAAGGACATCATGTCGCCCCTGCGAGATGTATTCGGGCTGGAATAATAGTTTGGCCGACCTTTTTTGTTGGAGTGAATAGATTGCGGCCCACTGTAGTCTGGTAAGCTAGCCTCTAATTGAGGCATGCAGAACGGGATAGCCTCAGTCTTAACTGGGTTCCAGATGCAACTTGTTTCGAAGCTCATGATTTCTCCAGACATGTTTTTGCTTTAGATGCTTTTGAGCTACAAAGTGGCTGCATGTGCACTGAGCGAGAACTACTGCTCACGATCACCATCAGACGGCGATATTAAAGGTGGCAGAGTTTTGGCCTTGGCTCTCCACCAATATCATTTGCCCTACAAGGCTGGACTGTCCTGGTTTTTGATGACCTGCTGATATAACTTGCGTTTCCTTAGCAAGCAAGACTGGAAAAATCTCCTGCTAGGTCCAGTCTGGGCAGCCCGTACCTTCTGTTCCCTTGTTTGGTTTAAAGCCCCCTCATATTGGGCAGCCCTTGCTCCCTACTAGGCAGACAGCACCTGACATGGCATGTCCGGAATGCTGTTCCGACTCATTGATTAATTACGGCCCTCTCGGGTGGGCAGCAAGTAGATCCCCGATTAACCCACTCATGGGTTGGTATTTTCTTGCTTGCTGCTATGTTGGAGAGGTGCGCCCTCGTTAGGAACGGCAAGTGATACTTCTGTTTGAAGCAGATCACTATTAGATGACTGAGTACGCTCATCTATCTTGCCTGTTGTTTTTGCGAAAATTGGGTAAAGGTTCTTTCTCATCACAGCTTTAGGTTCGACCTGCTTATTTCGAGCTTTCCTTATACGATTACATTGTCTCTTCGGTAATTTTGGAGTTGAAGAACTTATGGTGATATTGCTCAAAGCATCATTATGTGATTCCTCCACTTTTCCACTAAGACGTGGCTTTGCTTGATCAACAGTTTGACTCCTTGCATGTAGGCAGGGCCGTCTTTAGGACTGGTGGCGCCCTGTGCGACAGTTTATTGTGGCGCCCCCTCCCCATGACCTCCTCCTCGGTTTCACTCACTACCACCTGGCAAATGTGCCCTCATCTCTCCATCGCTCGCCTTTCACATACATTCATGCGTTTTAAAGCACTTGTAAAGGCTGGCTTTCTATCCACTCAGCTAGCCACTCAAAATATAGAGGCATATTTTAGAGCCCCTAGCGCCACTCTAACACCAAATTAGTGTAATTTTTTACGCTAATATGGCGTGTCGAAGGCAAAAAACACTGTGCCATATTTACAAAGTGGCGCAATGCATGCATTGCGCCACTTTGTATCCCCTTGCGCTACATTATGCCTGCGCCAGGAATAATGTTTGCAAAGGTGGCATTCCCCCGTTAGGGTGGGGGGACAAAAATATATGGCAAAGAAATCTGCCATATTTCTTTGCGTAATTTTTTACGGCACTTATATCGCTTGCTCAGAGCAGGGCCTCTGGGCGCTTTGCAGGATTAGCATAAACATTTTTTACGCTAATCCTGCAAAAGCGCCAGACTAGCATAAAAAATTCTGACACTAGTCCCCTAACTACCGCCATGTTGCACCGTATTTTAAATACAGCGCACACATGGTGGCATTAGGGGAGTGCTAAGGGGCTAATGTGGTGTTAGGCCAAAAACGCTGCACATATTTACAAAGTAGAGCAATGCATGCATTGCGCCACTTTGTAACCCTTTGCCGTACTTTATGCCTGCACCAGACATAATGTATATAAAGGGTGCAATCCTCCTGTTAGGAGAGCCAAAAAAATGGCGCAAAGAAATCTGACAGTTTTCTTTGCATGATTTTTTCCCTGCACTTTTAACCCCTGCTCACGGCAGGCATTAAAAGGAGGCTTCCATTGGTTACAATGGGCCTCTGGGTGCTTTGCTGGACTAGCATCAACATTTTTTATGTTAATCCTGCAAAGCGCCGGACTAGCATAAAAAATTCTGACACTAGTCCCCTAACTACCGCCATGTTGCAACGTATTTTAAATACAGCGCACACATGGTGGCATTAGGAGAGTGCTAAGGGGCGCAAGAAAAGTGGTGCAGCACTGCTTGCAGCGCCACTTTTTTCAAATATGCCCCATAGGGGCATATTTAAGAGCCCCTAGTGCCATTCTAACGCCACATTAGTGTAATTTTTTTAAAGCTAATGTGGTGTTAGGCCAAAAACGCTGCACATATTTAAAAAGTAGAGCAATGCATGTATTGCGCCACTTTGTAACCCTTTGCCCTACTTTATGCCTGCACCAGACATAATGTATGTAAAGGGGGCAATCCTCCTGTTAGGATAGCCAAAACAATGGCGCAAAGAAATCTGACAGTTTTCTTTGCGTGATTTTTTCCCCAGCACTTTTAACCCCTGCTCACAGCAGGCATTAAAAGGAGGCTTCCATTGGTTACATTGGGCCTCTGGGTGCTTTGCTGGATTAGCATCAACATTTTTGATGTTAATCCTGCAAAGCGCCAGACTAGCATAAACAATTCTGACGCTAGTCCCCTAACTACTGCCATGGTGCGCCATATTTGGGGGGGTGCTAAGAGGTGCAAGAAAAGTGGCGCAGCACTGTGTGCAGCGCCACTTTTTTCAAATATGCCCCATAGGGAAGTGCTTAATTTGTAAATAAAAAGGTGTTGGTGTCCAAAGTTAAACAGGCAGCTGCTGCAATTAAATGTGTGAACACGGAATACAGAGGCAGCGTAATCCTGAAGCCATCTCGGGCCTCTTCAATCCATTTACATACAGGCACTCCCTGCCCCTTCAGCTCACTCTTGCGGATTTCTGCTTTTCCCTATTGTGACACTTTTTCGTTTTTCTCTTCCTCCGTCTTTCCCATATTTGTCTTTTTCTTGCAGTGAATGCTTGAGGCAGAAAAATAAGCGCCAGCCCTCAAAAATAAGTGCCGGTGCTCCGCACCGGAAACAACAAGCACAAATTAAGCCCTGCCATGGGGGCATATTTAGGAGCCCCTAGTGCCATTCTAACGCCACATTAGTGTCATTTTTTGTCACTAATGTGGCGTTAGAAGGCCAAAACCGCTGCGCTGTATTTACAAAGTGGCGCAGTGCATGCATTGTGCCACTTTGTAACCCTTTGTGCTACATTATGCCTGTGCCAGGCATAATGAATGCAAAGGTGCCTTCCCCCCGTTAGGGGGGCCAAAAAAATGACGCAAAGAAATCTGACAGATTTCTTTGCGTCATTTTTTCCGGCACCTTTAATGCCTGCTCAGAGCAGGCATTAAAAGGATGCTTCCATTTGGTTACAATGGGCCTCTGGGTGCTTTGCAAGATTAGCGTCAACATTTTTTACGCTAATCCTGCAAAGCGCAGGACTAGCGTAAAAAATTCTGACGCTAGTCCCCTAACTACTGCACCGTATTTTAAATATGACGCACACATGGTGGTGTTAGGGGGGCGCTAAGGGGTGCAAGAAAAGTGGCACTGCACTGTGTGCAGCGCTACTTTTCTTAAATATGCCCCATAGTTCTGTTTTTTGCAGCATGCATACTAACCCTCCATACTACTTTATGTTGAGTCAGCGCTGCCACTAGGCAAAACTCCCATCTCTCTGTAGCAGGAACATTAATCACAAGAGGTATCTTGACATTTTAATTGTATCTTGAAGGCTGTTCGCACAATCAACTTTTCAGCAGGTGCTTTGAAATCTCAAGTCTCCTTAGTTATTGCTAAACACAGTGCCCCCCAGAGGTCAGCGCCCGGTGCGGTCGCACCGCTCAAAAGCTGGCCCTGCATGTAGGGACCGACTGTTTCGCTTCTCTTCTGTAAATGCTGGGCATAGCAGCACATTGAGCCCTCGTGCTAGAACCATTTTTCCATTTTCTGACTGAAACTTGGTGAACTGCAGTGTTGCTTGACAGGAGTTCCAGAAAAGTAGATAGTTTTTCTATTGTTGAACCGCAAAGATATTGTACAGGGGATGGTATATAGTCGACTTGGGATCTTTTAATCAGTGAAGATAGTAGCTTCATTTTTTGATTAATGCCAGCAATATGTACTGCAATTATATTAATAATATCAATCTGAGCTTCCAACTTGTCCGATTCGAAGTTTGGAACTTCAGTTAAGGATTGCAGTGTCGTTATTCAACTGTCCCACCAATGCAGCCTGATTTGTGCTTGTACTTGGTTCCAGGCGTGGCCCTGTCCTTTAGGGTGGAGGGGCCACGCCCCCCATCTGTTGCCCCTCATGAAGAATGTCTGTCAGGCTGAACAAAGGTCAGCCTGACAGACACTCTTCATTTTCAGCTCAGACAGCCAGGAGTGAGACATGCGCGATTTGCCAGACTCCTGGCTGTCTGAGCTGAACTTTGCTTGGCTGAGGATGGTCACAGCTGCTATGGGCGTGACCTCCTCGGTTTAGCAATGGTGCCTCGAGGCCCTCCCCTGGGTGATGAGGAAAGCGTCACCCATTGACTTCGACCTGGGCGCTTCTGGTTTAAGCCTTGAAGCACTGAGGGTGAGTGTCAATCAGTGACACTTTGTCACAGAGTGGGGTGGGGTCCGCAGTCTCACTGACTCCATCCCACTCTGACGAGGCTGGGACTGCTGCCTTCCCTTAGGTCAGCCAATGAGGGAAGGCAGCAGTCCCAACCCTCCCGGGACCTCGAGGCTGAAGGTAAGTGTGTGTGTGTGTGATGTTTTAAAATGAATGTTTGGTGTGTGCATGCATGTTTGAATGTTTTGAGTATTGTTAATGGATGTGCGTGCGTGTGTGTGTGAAAGAATGAGTGTGTGTGATCTTTTACAATGAATGTTTGGTGTGTGCGTGCATGTTTGAATGTTATGAGTGTTAATGGATGTGCATGTGTGAAAGAATGAGTGTGTGTGTGATGTTTTAAAATGAATGTTTGGTGCATGTGTGCATGTTTGAATGGTATGAGTGATGTTAATGGACGTGCATGCATGCGTGCATGTTTGTGTGAAAGAATGAGTGTGTGTGAGCTTTTAAAATGAATGTTTGGTGCGTGCGTGCATGTGTGAATGTTATGAGTGTTAATGGATGTGCGTGCATGCAGGCGTGTCTGTGTGTGAAAGAATGAGTGTGTGTGTGTGTGTGTGCTTCCTGACCGCCCCACTCCCTCCTAAAGCTGCCGGCCACTACTGCTTGGTTCATCTCTTGGTAGGGGGGCTCCTGGCCACTTGCACTGAGTTGGTTTGACACAGTGGAAGTTGACATAAAGATTCTTTAACATCCATCCTCTGTAGTCCGCAAAGCTTGAATTGGGGAGGACACTGCCAGGGCTTTATAGGTGGCGAGCGCTTCATCTGCCCCTGGACTGAGTGTATTTGTAAAATCATCTTTACTTTCATCCTCTTGTAGGGAATTCTGTGTATGATTCTTAAATTTGAAGTAGTAACTTGTGACAGTGCGCCACCTACCGAGGGAATTTGCAATTCTGGGAAATAGATGATTGGCTGCTCTGTATTTGGTGTCTTGATTTCCAAAGCGTGTATCACCTCAGCATTGCTTGAGGTTTAGAGTGAACAAGACCATGACCCATCCAAATGCAAGTCATTCGCCGCGTTGGGGAGCTGCTCAGGTTGTGGCCCTAAATCTTCATTGGCAGGCTTGAGACCTGTTACTGAGCTGACTGACCCATTTCTTGGCCACTGTGGTGACCCATGAATTTGCGCCTCCACTTCCACAAAAACCTTAGTGCTGGAAACTTCAGTGGGTTGGGCCACTGTTCTTAATGGCGTGAGCCCATTTTGCAGCGGTTTTGGTGATGGTTGTGAAGTTGCCAAAGATGAATTTCTACTTAAAAATGGATGGCATTCCAGTTGATTTAGAGCCATTGCATCTAGTTTAATGTCCGTTTTAAGAGGTGGTAATCGGGCATGGCAATCCCAGAGCCCTAGCCAGCGTGGCTTATATTGCTGCTTTCGGGTCTTTCAAAAAGGAGAACATTGATTTGGCAGTGTTCACAGAGTTTACTGCTATGTTGTTAAGTGTAGGGACCTCAACTAAGCAACTCTCAGTTGCCTTTTGCCGCTTATTAGATATTGTTGGATCATTGGAAGACGGTCTGTTACACAGCTCGGTCATTACCGGCTGAGGGGACTTGCTAGATCTCATTCTTCCAAGGGATTCTCGGTATACATGCCCTTACTGGTCCTTATATAAATTGCTGCAGTGTTACCTGATCTTCTCATTCTTCTCATTCATTTATTTTTTGTTTCCCAGTAGGTCAGTATTTGCAGCCCTATGGGCACACCTGAGTTTCCTGATATTCCAGATTTTTAAAGTTATGGGGCGTGTTAGGGTGTATTGGGGCATATTATATTGGGACGTGAACAAAGGGTGCTTTTCACCGCACCTGCCATTCTTCGGACAGCACTCTATGCCGTGTACTCCGTGCCCCTGTGCAAACCCCCTACAATCTCACCGGTCCCACAAGACACTCTCTGACACTTCCTGGAATGTCCTGGCCCTTTCCTGGCACTTCAGGATCTTCAATCCGCCGTCGCACAACCACGCAACTTCGCTCACCTTCTCTATGCTGAGTCCAACCAACTGGCAACCAGGTGGTGACTGTGAGGTGGGCCAGAGGTTTGATGGTAGTTTAATAGTGATTTTATTGGTGCTGAGGTAGTCCGGCATGAGCAGGGCATGGCAGGAGCTCCTGCAAGCCGCACTCGGTACTAACCGAGCCTCTTCCGCATGGCCGAGGGGCACGTGCTTCGCAACAGCCTACTAAGGCGATTGCCCCTCATGGTAACGTCCAAAGGGAGAAACCAGGTTCCGAACCCAGCGGCAAAAACCTGCTGACACTGCAGCACCATGGCACTGGTACAGCAGAATGCGTTAGATTGAGTCAGGAGGAGTGGCAGCAATGCAGGGGTCTCTGGCTCCAGGCTCCTGGATCCCCGTGTGGCCTCCTGGTGTGCCTCATACCTTGCCATTCGGCCCGCAGCTCCAGTCCAATGGATCCGACAGAGATCCTGGATCCTCCTCCTTCTATGCCTCCTACATGTACGTCTATTACCTACGTGTTACTTGCAGACCTCAGCCAGGCTAGCTTCTGTGATTCAGTAGTCTAGTCACATTGCTGGAAACGGACAATGCATGTCTATGTTGTTTTAGATGCAATCTATGTTATATGGACACATACGTCCAAACGTGTGTTATGTGTAAATGATAAGACACACAGAACCCCACCCCATTAAGATGGAATTAGTCTGCATTTGTATCTTGTACCCTGGCAGTAGCCTGTAGGGACTGTATGCAGACTCTGAGTGTTTTGATGCATTCATACCTAATGAATCTACCTTTCAGAAGCCAGAGAGGTGTGATGTATCACATAGTTTCTCAGACCTCAGTCGGATTGCATGATCATGTCCCACAAGATGTAAGTTGACCTACTGAGTCAGCGAAGGGCCTGAGCAGGGTGGTGGGTTGGTCTGAAGTTTGGGAAGTGTTTGTAGTCATGCCCCTCTACTCAATGGCTAGTAGGTTCCCATTTTAAAAAAAAGCAATACCCTAGACCCTAGGTGTTATCGGCCAATCTTGCTGCTCGATGACTCCTTAAAATGAATGGGGAGGGTAGTTTTGGAACGTTTCATCTCTTGGGTACAGGAGAAAAACGAATCTTTCTTGGGCTCAATATGGTTTCAGGAAAGGTCTGGGTACTATTGAGCAGTGCCTGAACCTTTACCTTCTTAAGGCAAAGTACAAGTATATGAAAGGTGGGTCCATTCACTTGGCCTTTATGGACTTGTCTAGCGTGTTCGATTATGTTAATAGGGAAAAGCTCTGGGCAATTCTTCAAAACATGGGTCTTGAAGACGGCCCAGTAGATCTTTTGAGACTCCTTCACCTTGGCCAGATAACAAAAATAAGGTTGGGTTGAATGGCAAGACCACCTCCCATTTTGGTGTAAGTCTGGGTGTTCGCCAGGAGTGTGTCTTTACCCCATTCTATTTTTTTTTATACATTAATAACCAAGAGAAAACATTGGTTTTATACAGGGGCAGATGTGCCCCGCATACACAATAACACCATTCCAGACCTACTGTATGCAGATGATGCAGTCTTACCGGCAAGGACTGCAAATGTGCTCAAACTGTTCGTGGATAGTTTTGTTGAGTTCATGAAAAATTTAGACCTGGAAACCAACTGCTCGAAGACCTTTGTAATGGTTTGTGGCCCTAAAAATACCAATATGCGCCCTGTGCCGATAGGAGAACGAACTTTAACAAAAGTAGGTTCCTTCTTGTATCTGGGGCTAGAGTTTGACGATGCATTTAGTTGGTGTCCCTGCTTAAAAACAGGGTTTTACGCATGGTGCATACAGTAGTTATTACCCACTCCCTGGCCGCCAATATAGGGTGGAAGCCGGTTGCCCCATATTGGAGAAATTATCTGCCGGCTATGACCAATGGCATGGGGTTGTCGGGGTATTAAGATGTTGGGAACCTTCAGATAGAGAAAAATCGATTCTGTCGCAAGTTGTTGGGTGTCCCGCCCTCTACTCCCCATTTTTCGGTCCACCAGAAATTGGGTCTTGAATACTTACAGGATAGAATTAGCATTGCCCCGTTGGAGCTGCGGTGTGCAATTTGGCTTAATAAAGAAGCCGCCCTCAACCAGCTGATAATTCAGGATTGCCTTCTTAGTGATCCCGCTTGTTCAATCAAAGGAGTTCTGAATGAAGTGGGTTGCCCACATTTGTTTAAAAATCTGGATTTGATTACTAAAAAGACAAAACGTGCATTTGACCACCTCCTTGAGTTAAGGCGGGCGGCTCGTGAATCAAATTAAGTGGTCAAGGTAACTGTCAAAGGTTAATGTATGATACAAATGTGCCTGGGCCCAGACCCTTATTTATTGTTTGTACATAATGTGTATGAGAGATTGCTTTTAACCCGCTTCAGACTAGGGTCCCTTCACTGGTTACTGTCATTTCTCAAAGACAGTTCTCCTCCAGCACTATCTGTATCTGCCCCTGTGATGAGCACTCCCCACAAACGCTGCTACATTTTATGTTCTTCTGTAAATACTATGCGCCTTTAAGGAAATTGCACTTGGTACCTCTGTTAAGAAATTATAGCTTTACCAATTGCAGGGCTGCTTTGATTTTTCTTCACCAGTTAAATGATTATGAGGTATGTAGCTCCGTGGGCCATTTTTTAAAAGGAGTGGTGGCCTGGCGTAAGAGGATGCTGTTTTAAAACAGTTGGGATGATTTGTTCGTAGGCGTGAACCTGTAAGTGGTCTTAATATTTTATACGTTTTTACATTTCATGTGATAGGTGTTTGTTTGAATTGCATATAGGGGAAGACCCGTAAGTGTTATTTATATTTTATATGCCTCTTTATCTCGCGTGAATTTTAGTATCATGAACTTATGTAGGGTCTCAGTGGTTTGCCTGTATGTTTTTATTGGTGTTTCTTTTGTGGATATTATTATATCCGAATAAAGATTTTACTACTACTACAATGGCTAGTATGTCCCACACTTGGGCAGTATGGGCAAAATAGAATATTCTCATCTTGGTGTATTAACATGTATGTGACTCAGACATTTTGGATGAGATCTGTGGACAATAATTCTTGGGTTGTCTAATACATCCATGTAGGTCAACCCCCATCAGAAGAAAGGGATATAGAGACCCATCGCAAAGAAAGTGCAGACCCTGGGGTCCAAAGCCAGAGTAACACCCAAGAGGTGGGTGGGAGGATCTGAGATCCTGGGCGCGGAAGACCGTGTCGGCCCAGCTGGGGCTACTCTCCCAATGTGGGTGGGGTGCCCGTTAGACCATGACCCCCTTGTGGCCCACATTCTGGCTGTGGCCTACCTAGAGCTTGATGGGCATTTGAGGGCAGCACAGCAGCCACAAGGGGGTGTGTACACAGCAGATTCCTGCCTGTTCTATTGCCAGGTGATTGAGTGGGGTACATATTGCTCCCCCAGACAAAGAAGGATGAGCCATGTATCACACAGTATATGGGAGATTGTGTTGACATGTAAAGCGTATTAAACTGGTGTGCCTAGCCTTTGGACCTGGGCCCTAGGACAAAACTGGGGTGAATCCACAAACCACTTGCTCTGCAGAGAGCACAAATGGCTGTGTACAGTGATCATTCATGTACTCTTTGTAATTACAGGCCAATGGTAAGTAGGTTATAGATCACTGTACTCTGCCACATGTCTATGTATTTGTGTATGTAGACATCTGCCACCCAAAAGCTACTTATCTTCAGTGTGTGTTGGGTGCTGGTGCCTCATTGCACTCTGTGATGTGTATGTGTCCATCATACATGTAACATGGCTAACTGTTTGCTGGTGTAGCAAAGTACTTTCACTTGGTAAATGGGGAATATCAGTTGGCAGGCTTTATGTGCCATCACTGTTTCCAATGTTCCTTGTGCCTACATGTCAGCATGTGTCCCTTTTTCTTTAGAAAATATTAGTAACGCGCAGTTTCGTGCACGTTCTACCTATGTTGATGGGATGATGACTGTATTCCCTCAAATATATGTGCATGGCAACCTGTTTGTGGAATTGCACATTTACAATAGGGTTACATTTCATCTTGTGTCACAGACAGGAGTGTGTCACCATAGTTTAGTGTCTGACAGATGACTTCCTGCATCATAGTATGTCATTTGTCATGTAGAACTTTAGTAGCAATGATGGACAGGACAGGTAGGCCCAGAGTGTGTAACCACTTTGTGTATATCTATGCCCTTGATGTGGAATCATGTGGAAAGGTGCACTGCACATGTGTAATGGTTAAGGATTGTGCCCTGACTGTTGGCATGCATCATGGAGTGACTTGCAGTGATGTTGACATAACATGTGTTTGGGTACAGTCATTCATCCACAGACACCAAGGTTGCCATGTCCAAGATGTGGATTGTGTTGCTGCTTCTCATTGGGCAACAGGATTAGGGCCTTTATTAGTCCTTGTAACCTCTGTGTCTTTCCAACATGTGAAGGACCGATGGCTTCTACATAAACACTCAAAGGATGTCATTGTAACAGGTGTCAGACATTAGTGCTGACTATCCTGGGGCTTGCTGATTCATTGTTTTATGTATTATGGAGACATCTCTCCCTGACATTTTGAACCTGACCTCAACAGTGTTCCTTTCAATGCCTCATGTGTGGTCTGTCTTAGTGACTTGATACTACCTCTTTGAATCTGTTGGGACAAATGTCACCCGGAGAAGTGTACAGTGTTGATATGTTTCCAGTGTTACATAGGTATTTCCATGTCACCTACTCCAGGATATTGTACTTTTGTAAGCAGTATTGCAGGATGTCAGGGCATCATTTCTCATTGTTGGTTCATTACATATGTGTCAGGGAGATGTGTGCATGCCCTTTGTGTGGGATACACGAAAATGGACTATACAATGGGATACTATTGTTTGCCATTAGTTATCTGAGGTCTGGTGCATGTGGGACAGCTTTGAGGATGAATAGGCCTCCTAGTGTTGCATAGTTTTTGTGAGTCCAAGGCTTCAGCCATGCAATTGTAGTTGTCTGAGATCCTGATTTTCCTGTGTGAAACGTTCGGTAATCCACATGGCATGCATTCATATCTTATGGCACATGTATGTGCCACTCAGGTGCAAGTTGTTGCTGGGGCCTACTTGATATAATGGTATTGTTTTTCAAGCAGAGTTGTGGGTCAGGTGTTATCATGGACATGTGATGCCCCATTTCCTCTTTGTCCTTGCAGCATAAGCACCAGCAATAAGAGGAGATAGGGCAGAGCCAAGTGGGGAAGCATCTGTCCATGAGACCTTACTGAAACAGAGGGACCAGTGGCCTTGAGGGCAAGGGGAGTGCCACAGGGGAGACCGGATATACATCCTCATCATCCTCAGATTTCTCCTCCAGTGGCCACTCCCTAGTGGTGGTGGACCCATCGGGGCAACCCCCTTACCATCTTTGTCCCCCACCCCATTCTACTGTTGCTCTCCACCCAGTTAGCCGTTTCCTCTCACATAAGAGGTTGGGCGTCTCCTTCACTGCAGGCATCTCCACCCCAGCCCCTATTACCTCTGCTGCCCTCAGTGAGGGGACTATTGACCACCTGAGGAGTATCTCTGTGGGTCAATCAGCCATTGTGAATACCATCCAGGGATCGGCAATTCAGCCCCAACAGACATATGCATTCCTGGAAGGCATTCATGGTGCAATGGCTGGCCTACAGAGATATTTTCAGGCTCTGGCCTCCTCACTGATGCCAGCCAGTCACCCTCCACCTTCTGTCCCCCTCCCCCTCCACCTCCCTCTTCCCAATCCAAATCCCCTCTTTCTATACTGACTCAAGGCACACAGATAGATCTGGCGACATCCACCTCAACACCCAAAGTAGTTCACACAAATATAAGCACCACAAAACACACCGGCACACACACAAACAACATCCACCTACAGATACAACAACACTCCCTACTTCCCTGGACACTCCCACCCCCACCAGCATCACCAACACTACATCAAACATACTGACAGGCACAACATCAACAGTCACAGGCACACCCAGTACCCCCATCAAACCTGCAGACACCACCCAAGCAGACCTACAAACATCCACCACTAGCACCACATCCGCAGACACCACCTGAACACCCGCCACTCCCACCTCCCCCAGCACCTCCACCTCCTGTCCCACCAAGACACACAAACGCCCACACTCACCACGTACAAGCATACCTCCCAAAAGCCCTCATTCTCCAAATCCCAACCTCTTTTCATGACCGTCCCCGTGTGTCCCAAAACCTCTTTTGACTAACCTTGACCGTTGGACCTTCTCCCCATCCCAGATCCAAAAGGACCCCACCCAGCTCCCAGGGCATCCCTTCCACCTCCAAGGCCTCCCCCAATCTCCCTGCAAGTAGCCATATTTTCCTCCCGTCGAAGAAGTCCACCTCCCCAAGAAGAAGGCTACCCCTCCCAAGCCCAACACCCCCCGTTCCAAATCTGGTCCCCCCAACCCGAATAATCCCTGAGGTGCCTGCCTGCCCCCTTGATGCCCCTACCTGTAGAGGTTCCCTGGCAGTTAGAAGTCAAGTTTTGACACCATACTGTGCTACCACTGGGACCATATATATGGACTGGCCAATATTTTTATATTGAATAAATCACAAACAGTTGGTTATTTTGGGTATATATTTGTCCTGCAATTCCGTTTCTACCTTGATGTTGCACCTGATTGACTAGCATTGTATGCCTCCAATTGTGTGTGTTTGAGCCTGCTTGCTGCTCCATGTGCTGTTGTTAGCAGTATGTGAGTTTGTGAGAAGTGCTGGTGTCCCACAAGAGAAGGGTATATGTTGTCTGTATGTGTGTGTAATTGCAAAGTGCGAAGGGTATGCACAGATGTGGGTCCCGTGCTCATTGTTGGGCAAAAGAATAATGGATTGAACCCATAATTTTGTGACTGGGGATGAATGTTTGCATTATTCAGCATTCCGTCGATCATCTGTTTATTTTTTGTTGTTGCTTTTGTCACCCTAAGTGGAAAAGGTATGCCCAGATGTGGGTCCTGTGCTCACTGCACCACTGGATTCAAGGTAGACTGGCTGATGAAGGGTAATACCCTGAATCCAGACCCAGGATGCTTGTTTCCAGTCCAGGAAGGACCTGGCTTTGCATTTCAGGCTGGACTGTTCCCATCGGGAACAGGGTCAAGCATGATTTGCACATGGCTGGGTCCAAACTGGGGTGGCGTGGTGGGCAAAAAAAATGGATTAAACCCAGATCTTTGTGACTGGGGGTGAATGTTTGCATTGTTCAGCATTCCACACAATATCTGTTTTTTTGTTTTTGTTGTTGTTGCCCTAAGTGGGAAGGTATGCCAAGACATGGGTCTTGTGCTCACTGCGCCACTCGATTCAAGGTAGACTGGCTGGTGAAGGGTGATACCCTGAAACTGGTCCCGAGATGCTTGTTTCTGGTCCAGAGAGGACCTGGCTTGGCAGTTCAGGCTAGACTGTTCTCATGGGGAGCAGGTTCAAACCTGATTTGCGTATGGCTGGGTCCAAACTTTGGTGGCGTGGTGGGCAAAAAAACAATGGATTAAACTCAGATTTTTGTGACTAGGGTTGAATGTTTGCATTGTTCAGCATTCCTTCCATTGTTATTTGTTTTTGTTGCGTTTTGCCCCTAAGTGAGAAAGATATACCCAGACACGGGTCCCATGCCTGTGCCACTTGCTTCAAGCTAGCTTGGCTGATGAAGGGTTATACCTTGAAACCAGTCCCAGGATGCTTGTTTCTGGTCCAAGGAGGACCTGGCTTGGCAGTTCGGGCTGAACTGTTCCCCTGGGGAACATGGTCAAGACTGATTTATATATGGCTGAGTCCAAAGTTGGGTGGCGTGGTGGTAAAAAAAAAAACGATGGATTTAACACAGATCTTTGTGACTGGGGTTGAATGTTTGCATTGTTCAGCATTCTGTCCATTATGGGTTTTTTTCTCATTTCCAAGAGCAGTGTGCTCATATCCACTTTTTCTGGGTTATGGGGTTCAGTTTTTGTCCTTTGGCCCATGAGTGAAGTTTGTGGTGGGCCATGGTATTTTCCAAGAGTCCTGGGTCCTCTCTTATTTCCGTTGAATGCAAGTTTGGATTGCTTCCCATCTGATTTGGCCCATGAGTCAATGTAGCACCCTCACCTGACACCTGTCAGTTTCACATCAGTCAAAGCTGGCCAAAAATGTCTGCTAACTACTTTATAATTTCACAGTACTTTAGTCCCAATCACGGGTGCATTGGATTAAATAAATCACCATAGCTCATTAGTAAAGCACACCACAGACCTTTTCCCCAAGTTAGAGGTGTATAATTACATAAGAACGATAGTCTCTCACCATCAGCATAGTTTCATTCACATCCATGCATCAAGCCAGTAATTGGTGGCAGCAGTTGTGCACCGGAGGCATCTAGCACACCGTCAGCCTAGCAATTATGGTTACCTCACTATAGCTAGTGAGGCACAGTATGTAGGTCCTAGACCATGTGCCCAGCAGATCCGTTGACCTCTCCTGCCCAGAGAGATTACCTCTCGCCAATTACTACATCAGTGTCTTAGTGAGGTGCTTGTCTGATGTTCACTCAGGGGCTTTTTTCCTGCACATGCAGCAATGTAGTAACTTGATGTGGCACATATTGCCAAAGTGTCACGACTCAGCCTACCCCCGCCATAGGTGACTTGTGAATCTCAGAGTGGATAGGCCACAGCACACACCATGAAGTAGAAGTGTCTCCACTTGTTTTACTCTGCTGGCAAACTTTGCAGTTATTTAATGGTAGTTGCGTGGTTCTCCTGGAATTACCAGGCAGCGCAGTGTGTCTGTGTCAAGTTAGCTCATTTCCAACCCACGCCAGTCTAATCTGCTGCTACTAGGGCCCAGATCCAGTTGCACTGGCCTTCCTCCGGATCCACACTCGATCACTGGCCCCATGCTTGATCAACGGCTCATGCTCCCAAGCGGCATGCAGGTCATTGTGTGCCCAAGAATTTGCAGCACCAGAATTAGGAGCGATTGGCTGCCAGTGTAAAGTATAAATAGATCATTTGGATTGATATTGAGCTCCAGCCACAGAGCTGAAGGTTCCAGTGGCCATCTGGTTTAGTGCCCTATAACAACCCAGCATTGCACTATTTGTTAATAGGTAAAACACTCTACTGTTGAAGGACAAGCACAATCTCCCCTAACAGTCCCTGACAGGCCAGTTGGGATACTTTTCATCTACCATAGCGGGCCAATCCCAAGTGTAAACCAATATAAATGCAAATTGGTTGCTTTTGATTCATGCTTCAGATTCCTGTGGATTCGGCCACAAAAAGACTGCCACTGCGGAATTAGTCATGAAAGATTTAAAGGGGCAGGTTTATAAAAAATTACGCACAAGTGTGTCAAAAATTGTAAAGCGAGCCTACGTCATTCCCTAGCGCTATCAGTGCTCCATATTTAAAATATGACGCACAATGGCACTAAGGAATGGTTAAAAGATGCTAACCATTGCAACATGCTGTAAGAAACAATGACGCTAATACTGCAAAAGTGGCGCTAAACCGTTTTGCGGCACGTATTTTTGATGCAAAAAGTTAGCGCAATATTTAACCGCATTAGCGTTAAAAAAACACACAGGCAAGAAATAAACATTTGGGAAGCCAAGATGGGGAATGCAGGTCAGGAGAGAACCCAGCGAGATCCCAATCAACCAAGTACCAATCAGGAGGGTCCTGCAAAGTCTCAGGAGAAGAAGAGGAAGTGGAAGTGTTGCTTTAGTGAGAAGGAGCATAACATCCTGGTCAGAGAGGTGATGGAGCACCACTATCAGCTCTTCGTCACCTCCAAATTGCTAGTAGGTAGGAGAGAGTCCATATGGCCGGCAATAGTAGACAACGTCTACAGGGTGGCAGAGGTGAGGATGACTGTCACTGATTGCAAGAAGCGCTGGCAAGATTGCAAGTGCAGGACTATGTAGAAACTGGCCAGGAACTGAAACGCAGCACTGCAGGCTGGAGATGTAAGTCCCGCACCAAAGGAGAATCTGGATGAGCTGGAGGAGATGGTCGGAGCGGTCATCCCAGAGGAGCTGGTCAGTGGAATTGCAGGACAGGACAGCGCAATGACTACCAAGAACTACCACAAGTTGCAGAGGGGTGACTATCTGGAATCTCACAAATGGCAGAAAGAGGAGGCACATAGAACACACTCAATGCATGCTAAAGGGTTGCATCAGGACACATAGGCCCTGAATCAAAGACTGGGACTGAAGTCAATACCACCCCAAGGGTGGGGTCAGGATGGCGTAACAAGGCAAAATGCTTTCCTTCCTCCTTGTGTCATTGCCCTTCTCATGAGTGCTGCATCCTGCAGCACACATTGAAATGCCAACTTGCCAAAATAGTTGTACATGTGCAGGAAGGGATCATGCTACAAAAATGCCTGCGTTGGTGCAGGGAGAACCGATCTGCGCATGCAGAATCGCAGGGGTGTGACGTAGTCCAGTATACACAGCGCATCCCATTGTTTCAAAACTGGCACTGCGCTGTGCAACACATATTGCTGCTGCACTGAGCTGTGCCACTTGAGAAAAATTCAAGCTTTAAGAGTGGGAACTGTGGAACGCAAACCACACAGGGTGGACCACCAACAACTCACACACAACACCATGCGCCATTTTGAAAATGACACCAAAAGTCAACTCATACAACACATGGGGCATGTCTGTGAACATCATTTGTTCAGCTGTACAAGTAGCTGCAATCTTACCGTCTGAAAAGATTGTGGGGGTCATTACGACCTTGATGGGCGGCTGAAGCCGCCCGCCAAGGTCTGACCGCCAATGTGGCCGCACTTGCGCCACGGCCATTATGAGCTGGCGGTGTTGCGGCCGTGCGACGGGTGCAGTTGCACCCGTCGCGCTTTTCACAAAAGCTGCACAGGGCCGTGGCAGGGGGCCCCGCGACTCCCCTTTCCGCCAGCCTTTTCATGGCGGTGCAAATTGCCATGAAAAGGCTGGCGGGAGGGGGACTCGTAATCCCCTGGGCAGCGCTGCCCTGGAGGATTACTCCCACAGGGACTAAAGTGGCGGGAAACCTCCGGTCCCGGCGGTGCGACCGCAGCGCTTACGCCACGGTCCTAATACCAAGGATTTCACCGCCAGCCTGCTGTTGGTGAAATCTGCCAAAACAACCCTGGCGGTCAAAGACCGCCAGGGTTGTAATGACTCCCTGTGTGTTTTGTGTGAATGGTTGGTGTACTGCTTAATGGTACAATCAACATGCGTAAGAACCGGCACAAGTGGCATCATAGTTACACTACCGGCACAAAGTCACTATCCCGTAATGCAACTGTATCATCACACAAATAGTTGTCCATGTTGGTCCAAGCTGCACATTCCCCTTGTGCCACATCAGCAAAGTCTCAAAATACATGCATTGATCCACATTACATCTTACACCAACATATGCCTGTTGCTGATATGCTGTGTGAAAGGAAATGTACCAAATTTAGGGAGGGACAAACTAATGAGGCAGACAATCCATAAAGGTTACACTGTCCCTTTCAATTAGAATATGTGTGGGGCCTGCTACAGGCTAATGATAATGTAACACAGGCATTGTACTCTATGGACCTACCTGTGCTATGCTGCCCTAGTGCCATCATTCATGCTGCATCATAGCACCAATAGAGTGACAGCACACATTACACTATTGTGGCAATGTCCATCATGGTGAATAGGAAGGCAAATTACATGCCACCATGGTGTCAGTGGCAAGGACAAGGAGCCTGCAAGGAAGTAGGTGGTGTGGGATCAAAGCACTAAGAGACCGATGTAATAGAAAATGATGATGCACGGCGCTGCTCCAAAGTTGACAGTGTTGCCCACCGCCATTGTCAAAATGCAGGTATGCGCCGTATTTACTAGAATACGGTGCACCCCTGTGTTTCCCCCTGAGCCGGTGTGCAATTAGCTGCTGAGTGCCAGTGCAGCAACCCCTGCACCATATTGCAAGGATGGCTGCGTTGAGAGGTAGATTGTTTTTGTGTAGGAAGGAGGACCTTCCTGCACAAAAACAATCTTAAATGGCAATTTGCTCTTTCAACACCCATTGCATGCCCCTTCCATGCAAAGTGCTGCATGTGAAGGGGCCATATTTACAAGGTGGCATTAAGCCACAAAAAGTGGCTTAACGCCACCTTGTGAATACAGCACAGGGCATTGCACCACCGGAGTGTCACAAAAATGATACTCCAGTGGCGCTAGAGGATCATAAATATGCCCCAAAAGACCTTGTGAGGGTGCTCCATGTGTGATGCACAATGCTACACATAATATACAACTACAACCTGGGGTCTGTAACATGTCACTGAGCCTTCAGTAGCAAGTAAATGATGTGCCATGTCAACAGCCACCACAATCAAATACTGACATATCACTATATCATTGCAGAGGATGATGCCCTACCACCTGCCGACTTCCCTGTCCTGGATTTTATAGATTACATGGATGACCAGCTGCCAACCATCAATGAAAAGACTCTCCATGGTGTCCTAGGTTCCTTCCAAACAACACCTCCAGTCGCAGGGAGGACACACAGCATTGCAGGGTCTCCACATAAACCACCCAGCTACCAACACACAGCATTAGTCAGTCATGACACAGCCCTGGACTTCGAGGACCCAGACATCACCTTCCAGAGGACAGTCGTAGGAGTCCAATGGGAGCTGGCCAAGCAGGTGTGGGTGGGGAGGGAGACCATGGCAGGCAGCCTAGAGGGAGTGCAGAGGTGCCTCAGTCCTATTAAGGACAACTCAGCTGCCGTCAGAGGCACCCACTCCCCACTACGTGGACTCCACCAGTCCCTGGCTGACATAGCTGCTGTCGTGAGGTAGAGGCTTCAGCAATTGCCCTCCCAAAGTGGCAGCAGCATAATAGACAACAGGCTGGGGGAAGTGGCCTCCCTCTGGGAAAACATGGCTGCCTACCACCATGATGTTGCTGCGGTGTTAAGAAATCAGCAGTTCCTCCTTGCTGCAGTGATGCGTTAGGTGGTCCCTCAAATGGCAGCTGAGGGGACTTTTGACTCCACATCTCTATCCTGTGATGTGTGTGTGCCCCCCTCAACCTCATCAACAGCACCACACATGGCACAGGAGGCACCACACCCATCAGAGGATGAAGATGTGGAAGGAACAACATTCACAAGGAAAACCACCCAGTAGCACCAGTCTGTGCAACACGAACAGTATCCCGTTAGTTCTGTGCTTAGGATCATGCCAGTGTTGTGACAGCAGGCAATGTGCCCTCTTCACTCAACCACTCTTGACCTGTCTGCTATGTACTGTCATTGTCTCAAATCGTACCTTTTGGCAATTTGGACACTGCCTCAATGCACACTTCTTCTAACCATGTCTTATGACATGTCCCTCACCCCTGGAGTCTGATTGTACAACAAATGGTTCAGGATCTCTCATGGGGCCTGTGAACTGGACATAGTATCACATTGGAAAATACACTTGCACCTGTAAATAAATCACCTTGTTCACATGTAACATTTCAATGTTTACTGTGATACATCAGCTTACCTAAATGTATGCATTGTGTGAAGCTATGTCAATGAGAACCAAACAAATTTACATGTGTACATTACTGTCAGACACAAAGCCACACACTACGATCCTAACAAGAAAAAGGTGAATGATGGTGTTGTGGGCTACAACCAACTGACAGAGTCTTAAATACATGTATTGAACAGATATCCATGGAAGCTGGCATATGTCATGTATGGGTCTGAACCAAGTGTATGGTAATTTACCCAGATGAGAGCACCAGTACAGCTAATATAATAATGTGTGCTTCAGAAGAGGCAAATCTAATCAGTGATGGGCAGCTGTCAGTGGGGCAGGATACAGACCCAAATATGGCTAATGTCATATGTGACACACTTTCCAACAATAATATTGCCAGACCCCAGCAAATGGCAGTTGAAGTTCTATACTTACCTGTCTAAGATACTATGGCCCATATTTATACTTTTTGATGCAAACCAGCGCTGGCGCTGGTTTGCGTCAAACATTTTACTGCCGGCTAACGCCATTCCTATGCGCCATGCAGGCGCCTTATTTAAGGAATGACGTTAGTTGGCGCTGCAGACTGGTCAGAGTCCCAAAAAATGACTCAAACCAGGCAGCGCCGGCGTAGGGGAAAATGGGGGTTGTGCGTCAAAAAAATGGTGCAAGTCAGGTTTGAGGCACGGGAAAGCCTACCTTGCATCTCATTAAGGCAAAGTAGGTCTCCACTTTCAAAAAATGACTTTAACTCCATAAATTTAGTGCTAGAGGGGTCTATCACCAAAGTATAAATATGGAGTTAGTTTTGCACCGAATTAAGAGTAAAAATAAATGACACTAATTCGGTACAAACAGAGTATAAATATGCCCCTTATAATTTCTTTTATTGTCTTTCTCCAACTTTTCTACTCAGGCTGTCATGGTGTCCTGTCTCATGTCTGATTCAAAGCTGGATGTTGTTGTTGGCTGTTGTGGAAGTCCCCCATGTGTGAATGCACACCAAGCCCCAGTGGCTTTCTCCTTCCTAAATCTCCTCTCCATCCTTTAGTACCTTGCGTTCACCTCCAATATGTGCCTGTACCTGTCAGCCTGCTTGTTGAAAGCATGTTTTTCTGCTGGGGTCATATTGGCAGCTGACATATGAGGAGAATAAAGCATTAAACACATCACTGGGTGGAGGTAGAACAGACAGCATCCTCAGATGACACATGTAGTCCACCACACATTCCACAACACTGATTGACTCCAAATCCTTACCAAATTCCTACCAGCCATCTACAGTATCATGCACATGTGTAATGATATTTGTGTTTTGACCACTGACTCCACGTTGCACTTTGCCTAGCAGCACACCGTCACATTAGTGACCACCAGCTTCATTATGCCTATTGACTTTATTTCAGCATTAGCCACCGCCACGTTAAAAGCTGCAAGTATTGTTCCATGATACAATGTGCTTCTTGCTCATGTTTTTATTCTGTATGTTTGCGTGTTCTTTCTCACCAAGGACTTAGGCTGATAAGAATGTACTAGGACGGCAGGGAACGGTTTTATTTTGATAGAGGGCAGCTTGGGATTTTGGCCAATGGCCGACGTGTTCTTTTCAAAGCTGGGCTAAAGTAAACAGCATTTTTTGAATAATAAACTTATGGAGGGGGAGGGAGTTTCTAAAATTCTCCTCTCTTGTTTTTTAAAAGTATATAAGAGACCCAGGTCAACAGTGGGGAGATTCAGAGACCTCAATCAGGATTGAGACTTCGAATGCCTGATTATTATCTGTGAGGGTAGATCTCTCTTTCTCGTTGCAGTCGAACCGGGGTCAACTACTTACTGGCAGGAGAAGGATGAAGGAGCAACTGTGCATCATGGTGATGAATTTTTTACTAATTATTTGCTTTGCATTGTGTATGAATATATATAAATCCAACTATAGGTATTTGTATCTTTGAATGTATATATTTGCTGTTTATAGATTGAAGATTCTTTGTACATGTTCTCACTTTCTTGTGGCACACACTTTAAAGGTGCATTTTCAATTCTACTGACCTTCTTTTACGAACCTTGCAAAGTGATTTAATAAATGTCTTCTTTAGACTAAGAAGTGCATTCCAGAGATTTTTGTCAGTGCATGAGTGTTTAATCTCTGTTGTTAGGGAAGCAAAACAACATGTCACTGGGGTAACGGCTATACATCGTTGAGCATCAGGGCCCAGAGGTAAATGGACTACTGCATCTGTACTCAACATTTGTGTGATCAAACTAGTGAGGATCAAGTGGCCCAACAAGTCTAGATTCCCTCTGCAATTGTCAATACATGGCCCTTTGTATGCAATCCACCACTTTGACATCCCTGGTGCTACTTCAAGCCTTGCCCAGGCATCATGGATGCAAGGTGGGGGGTCATCTGATAGGGAGACAGGAAATTCCCACCTGCAATCCTTAGGTTAGGTAAAGCTTCATTCATGTGTCCTGGGTTAGCACCTGCTCAGAACACACGTTACAAGGGGGCTCACCGTTGTCCACAATGTGCCCACATTTACAATTCAGGCAGAGTGCCCATATAGTTTGCAAAGCCTGAAAAGCACATCAAAGTTGTCTACAGATTTTGTAACTGTTGCCCCCTACCCTCTTCTATTTTGTGCAAAATGTATAATGCTGCACACACATGGTGGCTTTATGGTTGCCCTTAGGGGCACAGTAAGACTGCCACTGCACTGGGTGCAGCTACAGTATTCCTATCTATTGAACAACATGTGCACATGCATGTCAGACATATCCTAAGTACCAGTTACACACTAAGCATTCACATTATATGCACATGTGATATGACCAAGATCACTCACAAATATCATGAGGGGTAGACCATGTTGGTAAATCTGCAGAGATCTAGCTTGCTAAAATCCGTAGATATTTCCCACAACCATCTGGAGCTGAGTTGTATTCTCATTGTGTACTCTACAGACTGTTGGCCAGCACAATAAGGCTCTGTGCACTACTGTAGCCTCAATTAAACTCTGAAGAGTAGTGAGGTACCAGTGGTGCAAATGTCTCCTACATAAGTCCCCTAGAGACCTCAATACATTTACTTCATCTGTACCGTTTTGTGAGTAACTGAAAGCTACATATGGCACACAGTGCTGTCAAAATTGCAGTGACAAATGTGTTGGCAACAGGCATGATAATTTGATAAACCGCAACTCTGACACCTGCCATGATTGACATCAATGTATATCTGAGCATGCTTTCCATTTCCTAAAACCCACAATTCCATAGCAGCACATGTTGCCACTTGTGCAACAACCAACCCATCCTCAATCCTCAACATTGCATCTGACATGATATCAACATCCTAACTCAGATGATTTAATTTAATTGGCCCGACAACCTATTTAATCAATGCATTGCACACGTCAGACTGTCTCAGACAAAACCCTGGAATGCCACATGTGACGCACAAGGTGACACTTACTAGCAGCATTAGGGTCTTCAAATCTGGACACCTCTCCACTGGTGTAGGGTGGAGGCCCACCTGCAATACATGAAAGGAAAATATAACTTAGTGATATTTGGACATTTCTGTGCATGGACAACAGTTTCAGTATAAACTTGTTAAGCTGCTGTTTTGTTGCTTTATGCCTCCATTACCATATGGGGCTGTATGACACAGTATTCTGCATCTGAGGGGCATGCAATGGTTGTTGCAGTGGCCATCCCATTGTAACACCCATTGCTTTTGACCCTACCCCTGATGTTAAAGACATATAACTAATTACCAGTGCTAAAAGACTGACAACTGCCAAGGGGTGTGTGTTAGTATTGCAGAGTGTTGAGAAATACATTGATACGTCCTTGTTTCTTGTTTCTAATATGTGTGTGCCATTACAAGGCACACACTTCAGCAATTTTTCCATGGCAGTTTACTTACGTTCATTTAGTTGTCCCTACCTGCACTTTAACTGATTAACATTATGGATATCTTGCCAGTACTGTGTGGCTAACCATTGTTGCCATGGTCTACCATTTTTTGTCCAGGAAGGGATACCAACATGTGCATACACATTCACCTCAACACAGACACACTTGCTCTGTGGTCAAACGATGCCTGTGTTGGTGTAGACTTCTGAGTAATGTGCTAGTGCTGGTGCAGATGCAGGACTGCCCCATACTGTCTGTAAGACGTGGCAGGCCTGTGGTACAAATTCAGCACATGTGTGTGTGGTAATAGACACATTATGGGATGTATGTGATACACAATGTACAGGAAGAGGAATGTGCTAGTAGTCTGGACCCAAGGCATAGACAAGCTCCCTTAAATACCATTGGCCAGTGCCACAAAGGAGCAGATTTAAGGAAAGTGGTGCTGCACCTAGTGCATCACTACTGTCCTTGTGCCCCTTAATGCCCTCCTTTCCCCCGCCATGTGTGCGCCATATAAAACATATGGTGCACCATACTGCAGGTAGAGGGCAATCGCATCAATTTATAGGAACGCAAATGATGTACTCAGCAGGAGTAGCACCAAAAAATTTGCACAACTTCCGCTGAGTACATAGGGACCCATCATGTACAATGGTAGGCCCCATTTTAACACCTGCTTTAATACATCATATTTACCAGACCCGTGCACTTTAGCCCCCCATACAGGCGTAGGTGCCCCTCCTATACATGATGCCTGGTGCAGCTATCATGTTGTGTAACGCTTAACTGAGTGGCGCTATGCATGAATCGCACTGCTTTGTTATTATGGCACAGGGAGGATGGCAATCCTGCCCTGCCACAGCTTTATTAATGAAAATCACAATGGCAGCCCTAAGGTGGTGCTGGGGCTCTTTAATCAGGCCCAAAACAACCTGTCCAGATCCCTTGACAAAACATACTGCACTCAACCTTATGTCCGCCTTTCATGCACATGCAAATAATGGTGTCGCTATGCAAATGGCATACTTACCAACTGGTCCACCAATCTGAATCCCCAGGTGATCCAGTAGGTCTTACTCCCTTGGGATCAGGTAAGCCCAACAGTGTTTCAGCTGGTGGTCATTGTGTCCTCCTCCAAATATTCGGGTGAGGTGGTGGAGCACCTTGCCTCACCGCAGCTTCCGGGCCTCTGTGGGTTAGCCCTGGATCACGTGGCCACCCAAAACTAGCATCAACAGTAGGTAATGCTGCACAAGCCATACAAACCCTCCCAGGTCATTTGCCGTCATCTTTGTCATCCTCCCTTTCCCAGACATAAAGTAGTTTTAGGAGACTGCAAATGTAAGTGCCCAAATATAAATGTACTATAAAACTACCTCACCTACCCCAAATACCACAACAAACTACACTACCCGTAGACACAATATAGTGACAAATACAGTACAAAAACACTACAAAAGACTGGGGAAATTACAAATATAACACAACAGCAACAGGACAGAGCACAAAACTCTCCTACCACTCCAATCCTCCAACAACACCAGCTCCACACACCCGCACACAGTCATAGACAATAAGACTGTGAAGTAAAAGTGAACCTACTGTACTATGTATGCAGGCAGGATGGCCTGTTTCATCACTTTCTGGGTCTTTGTGTCATGTTTTCAGATATGTGTTGGTTTTTTTGACGCATGATGGTCATGCATTGATTGTTTCCCATTGAGGCTGACAAGGCCTCAAGACTTGCGATTGATGTGCAAGTGCCAGGTGTTATTTTTCTGCTTAGGAAAGTAGGAAGTTTTGGCATTTGCGTCTAAAATTGGCAAGGCTTGTGGACTTGCTATTGACATGCAGAGGCCAGGTGTAATTTTTTTAGCCTTGCAGAGTATGGAATGTTGCCGTTTGCATCAAAATATTTTGACACATGGCAGGAATGCGTGGATTTTTATTTGGAAAGGCTTACAGTGCACCCAAATTCACATACCATGTCACAGGGATTATGCATGTATGTATCAGTATGGTATGCCTACCTGTGTGTGCATGTCCGTTCATATCTTTACGGTAACATCAGTATGTGTTACTAATATATTTGTATATGTGTGTGATGCATGCGATGACTGATACTGTGTGCATATGTGCATGTGTTGTCAGACTATGTCCATGTACATGTTACCACACGTGTACTAGGAGTGTACATATGTGATCTAACACATATTTGTGGGTCTACCACATTGTAATGTCTGATATACAAATGTACCTATACCAACAACACAGTAGATATGATGGGCTATGTTCAATACATGGTAATGCATGTGGTACCCATGACAAATCGTACTCGGAGGATGCAGTGGACTACGGCTGGGTTGGTTACCCCTGGCAATGTGAGTGCATATGTGTCCACACTGTGGTGTGTAGTTAGGTTCAGCCTTCAAGAAGCTCTGCTACACATGAGACAGATAGTTCCCCATGCATCTTAGATGCAGGAGATAGTATACACACATGTGTTAATGATGGTTGGTATGTGCTGTGTGTGTGGAAAGACACGTATAGTGTCATATCTGTAAAATATGACCTCAGTTATGTGTTCATAGGATATGAAACCTCACATATCTATCTTCCTTCATGGACACATGTTGGACTTTGTCAAATGCCTGTGCAGTCATATCAGTGCCACCTATGTTTCTGTATGTCGGAACACATCTGAAAGTCATTTTATAATGTAAATGATCTTGTGATACATATGTATTTTCATTTGTGGAAAGTCGCTTTTGTGCAGACTCCAATACACATTACCACACCTATGCCATTTAAGTGGTACATATGTCCTGAGATATCTGGCATATGTGTGTATTCCACCAACTAGTTGCTTACAATCGACCACAGCATGGGGTCATTACAACATTAGCGGTAAAAGCCGCTAACCGCCGTGCAGAAGACCGCCAACACACCGCCGCGGTCGTGGAAATCCACCACAGCTGTTATGACAACCAGCTCGGAATCCGCAAAAATTCAGACACCCACACAAGTCCGCCACACCAAAGGTCAGTGATAAACTGGTGAAAACAAAACCTCCACCGTCACGCCAACAGAACCACGCCCACACTATCACGACCCACGAATCCACGCGGCGGTCTTTCAACCGCGGTATTCCATTGGTGTACACACCGCCGCGCTCAAAATACACACACATATACAAAACACAGCCACATTGGACAATTCGAAATACACACACCTGATACACATATACACACCACTCCCACACACCCAATACAATATAAAACACACACCCACATCACCCACAAACCCTTACAACCAGAATTGCGATAGAAGGTCAGAGAGGGACACCACAATCTATAACCAGGCATCCACAGGCACACAACACCATCACCCACATAACATCCACGCACCCCACACAACACACCACTAAATATCACCCCACATATCATAACACACACCACCCCACAGATCACCAACACCACCCCATGGCACGGCAAAAACACCCCAGGTTCTCTGAGGAGGAGCTCAGGGTCATGGTGGAGGAAATCATCCGGGTAGAGCCACAGCTATTCGAATCACATGTGCAGCACACCTCCAAAGCTAGGAAGATGGAGCTATGGCGCAGAATAGTGGACAGGGTCAACGCAGTGGGACAGCACCCAAGAAATAGGGATGACATCAGGAAGAGGTGGAACGACCTACGGGGGAAGGTGCGTTCCGTGGTATCCAGACACCACCTTGCGGTACAGAGGACTGGCGGCAGACCCCCACCTCCTCCCCCACAACTAACAACATAGGAGGAGCAAGTCTTCTGCAACCTGAGGGCCTAGAAGGAGTAGCTGGAGGAATGGACTCTGGTAAGTCAAACCTTAACTATTACAACCACCACCCTACCTGCATGCCATCACATACCCCCACCCTCGCCCTCACCCCATCACTCCAACTCCTCACACATGTCCCACTATCACAAACCACACATCCCAACACCAAACCCTGCATGCAACACCAAAGCATGGACACCCATCACCAATGCATGGCCACTGCACATACCCATACACACCCCTAAACCATCATCACACAAGGTCCCACACAGGAATGCAAGCACTGGGGTACACGGTCACCCACCCATTGCACACCATGGTACACACAGATGCAATAATCATGCTTTTACACCCCTGCAGGACCCCTACCCAACGTCACCGCACAGGAGGGTCCACACATGTTCACACCACCAACAGAAGAGGATCACATTGATGATAGCAGCTCTGTCCAACTGGATCTAGACGACCAGCCTCGGGACAGTCGGTTCCCCTCACACAGTCACAGGCCACCAAAGAGCTTCCCCCCTCTGGAAACACCAGCACAGCACCCACCCAGCGGGCCCATACCTCTGTCCCCAGGACACGTCAATCAGCAGTGTGTCCACCACTACAGGGAACCCAGGCTAACCTACCACCCCAACAACAACAGGGACCTGGGGCAGTTGCAGTGGGCACACCGTTCAGGGGACAGAGGCCCAGGGAAACAGCGGAACTAGGAGGGCTGCTCTGCGACAGGGGGAGGACAGGCCCAGGGAACCCACTCTCCACGAGGCCCTCTCCAACATCATGGGAGCGTACTGGCCAAGTTTCAGGAGACCCAGCGGCTGCAGGAGGAACAGTATTTGGGCTTCAGGGAGGAACTCAGATCCATCAACTCCACCCTGGGCACCATCGTAGGGGTGCTGAAGGAAGTCCTCAACACCAGGAGGGACACTGTGGCACAACAAGGGGCCCCTGACACTACCCTGGATGATGAACTGCCCACCACCTCCGCAGGCGCTAGTGGACAGGAGGCACCGCCCCAGGACCACCACACCAGCACCCCACCCCCTGCAGATGGAGAACCACCCCGCAAACGGTCCCTGAGATCCAGGACAAAGACAGAGAACGATGCCATGACCCCCGTGAAGAAATGAGACCGCCCTGAATGTCATCCTCTTGTCCCACCTTGTCACCCTGCCATCCTCAAACTGCCCCAGCTCCACTTCCTATGCCCCTTTGGACAGTGCACCTGTGAGACTGATAGACTGGACTCTGCCATGGACATTCCTCCACCATCACCCCTCCCCATTTTACAGCACCCTCCAATATTGAGCACTTAAATAAACACCCTTAAGGCACAAAACAATCTGGAGTCTGTCTGTGATTTCGAAATAGTGTATTAGCAATTACAATGACAAAATGATTTTACAATTGTAATGTCAACATACCTACGTCATACAGCTCTAGTCCATGAGGAAACAAAGCAGATGTCACACAGTGGGACCCACATCTGTGAAATTGTAAGGGAAAGTGAAAACTCAGTGACCATACACTGGGTGAAAAGGACAGACAGTAGAGAGGTAGTAGTGTTACATTACATGTAGTAGGCAGGTTTGTCTTCTTACCTGTGTCTCACTGGAAGTATTTCAGGATAACCGAGTTCCTGTTGTCGATGTCCTCTTCTTCTGCTTCCTCGTCTTCACTGTCCACAGGCTCCACAGCTGCCACAACACCTCCATCTGGACCATCCTCCTGCAGAAAAGGCACCTGTCGTCGCAAAGCTAAGTTGTGAAGCATACAGCAGGCCACTATGATCTGGCACACCTTCTTTGGTGAGTAGAAATGGAACCACCTGTCATATGGAGGCACCTGAACCTGGCCTTCAGGAGGCCGAAGGTCCACTCTATAATCCTCCTAGTTCGCCCATGGGCCTCATTGTAGCGTTCCTCTGCCCTTGTCCTGGGATTCCTCACTGGGGTCAGTAGCCATGACAGGTTGGGGTAACCAGAGTCACCTGCAAAAGGCGAGGGACAACTGTTAGACACACACTAACCTGTAGGGATATCCCCAGACCCAGACAACTATTCCCACTGATTTGGTTCCATGTGCTCACCTAATAGCCACACCCGGAGCCTCTGGAGTTGCCATATCACATAAGGGATGCTGCTATTCCGCAGGATGTAAGCGTCATGCACTGAGCCAGGGAATTTGGCATTCACATGGGAGATGTACTGGTTGGCCAAACACACCATCTGCACATTCATCGAATGATAACTCTTCCAGTTTCTGTACACCTTTTCACTCCTGCGGGGGGGCCAATACCATATGTGTCCCATCAATGGCACCTATGATGTTGGGGATATGTCCCAGGGCATAGAAGTCACCTTTCACTGTAGGCAAATCCTCCACCTGAGGGAAAATGATGTAGCTCCGCATGTGTTTCAGCAGGGCAGACAACACTCTGGACAACCCGTTGGAAAACATAGGCTGGGACATCCCTGATGCTATGGCCACTGTTGTTTGAAAAGACCCACTTGCAAGGAAATGGAGTACTGACAGCACCTGCACTTGAGGGGGGATTCCTGTAGGATGGCGGATAGCTGACATCAGGTCTGGCTCCAACTGGGCACACAGTTCCAGGATTGTGGCCCGATCTAGCCTGTATGTGATGATTACATGTCTTTCCTCCATTGTCAGGTCCACCAGCGGTCTGTACACCGGAGGATGCCGCCATCTCCTCAGATGTCCCAGCGGACGGTGCCTATGAAGGACAACAGCGAGCACAGAGTCAACCAACTCAGAGGTACGTACACACAGCTTACACAGAACACAATTCATAATCCGAAATAAGCATGTATGAGTGTTGAGGCAAGGCCTAGTTATGTGTGACACCAGTTAAAAATAGAGCCATGTGGGCCCCTGAAATGGCAGCTGCCTGACCTGTAAAGTGGGACAATGGGATATGAGGTAACTGCGCTGGTGTTGCGGTAGGCGGTCGAAGACCGCGGCGCAATTCTGCATTGGTTAACATTGGACCCTATGGGTTCCAGGAGCCAATGACGATGTACGCCAGCGGTGACGGTACGCACCGCCGCGGATGTGACCGCCATTTTCTATCTGTTCAATCACTCGATACCTGATCTTCGACAGGAGAGGACCTACACTGCAAGTGCTGCTGTTACCTCAGTCTGGAAGAGACAATGGCTCGTGCGTCTGGGGAAAGTGCCCCTGCCTTCACATCGGAGGAGTTGGAGAAACTCATGGATGGGGTCCTCCCCCAGTACACGCTACTCTACGGTCCTCCAGACAAACAGGTAAGTACACTGGGAGCATGCTGTATGGGCAATACCTGTGTGGAGTGGGGTGGATGAAAGGGGGGGAGAATGAGGCGTGCATGAAACGACGGTGAGTGCATTTGCCACATGGCAAGGGTAGGGATGCGGGCCAATGACTGTGACGGTGCAGTTGGAAATAACTTATCTTTTACCCCTGTACAATTCCTGTAGGTCAGCGCCCACCAGAAGAAGGATATTTGGTGTGCCATCGCCAAGGATGTCCGGACTCTGGAGGTCTATCACAGACGGAGCACCCACTGTCGTAAGAGATGGGAGGACAATCGCCGCTGGAGCAAGAAGACGGCGGAGGTCCAGCTGGGATGGCCTCCCAACGTGGGAGGGGTGCCCGTCGCACCATGACCCCCCTGATGTTCAGGATCCTGGCGGTGGCGTACCCGGAGTTGGATGGGCGCTTGAGGGCATCACAGCAGCAACAAGGGGGTGAGTACACTCTCATTCTGCTGATTCAGCGCGCAGTGGAGGTGTCTGGGTGGGGGAGGTGGGCTGTGGGTTCCCTAGGCCAGGGCGAGTGTGCTAGTTAGGTCTCCTTTTTCAGGCAGGCCCTGTGGCACCCCACCCCACCTGGGTACAGTGCCAACTACACCTAGTCAGGCTCCTGTGACATCCATGTGTGCAGATGTCGGCCATAGCCTTGTAGGCCATGTCCCAGGGATTGAATAGTGGACCCCAAGTGCGCGGCGTAGTGCAGGTGGCTTCTGGGTCTGTCGTGCCCGCCAACGGTAGCGGTAATGCATGCACTCAACATGTCTTTCTTCTGTCGTCACTCCCTTTTTGTGTTCTCCCTGTTCTTGTGCGCATTAGCATCATCAGGCGGAGGAGCAGTGGCACCGGAGCAGGAGGGAGCTGCATCCCACATGGTCCTGGAGGGCGACATTACGGAGTCGGATTTCACCAGTGGGACGGAGGGCGAGGGGAGCTCCACGGCAGGGACAGGAGCTGAGACCAGTGATACGGACTCGTCCTCTGATGGGAGCTCCCTTGTGGTGGCGGGCCCATCTGTGCCCCCCCCCATCTACAGGTACAGGCGCCACCCCCCCTTCCAGCACCGCCCTCCCAGTAGCCCCTCAGCCTTTGCCCCGTGCCCACTCACCCAGAAGGGTGGGCATCACCTTCGCCCCAGGCACCTCAGGCCCTGCCCCAGTCACCCCTGCTGCCCTCAGTGAGGAGGCTATTGACCTCCTCAGGTCCCTCACTGTTGGGCGGTCTACCATTTTGAATGCCATCCAGGGTGTAGAGAGGCAGTTGCAACAGACAAATGCATTCCTGGAGGGCATTCATTCTGGTCAGGCAGCCCTTCAGCAAGCTTTTCAGACTCTGGCCTCAGCACTGATGGCAGCCATTGTCCCTGTCTCTAGCCTCCCCATCCAACTTCCTCTTCCCAGACTCACATCCCTGTACCTCAGCCTACACCAAGCACAACATCAGACCAGCATGCACATACCCCAACACACAAAGGAAGCTCCGGCAAACATAAGCACCACACATCCCACAGGCACTCACGCAAACATCACACACATGCAGACATAGCAACATCCACTTCCGCCACTGTGTCCCCCTCCTCCTCATCTCCCTCCTCCCTCCCAGTTTCGTCTCCACTCACACCTGCATGCACTACATCTACAGACACTACTTCTATCACCACCACACCCGGCTCACGTGCAGTCACTACCCCCACTACAGTTCACGCATCCCTGTGTCCTCTCCCAGTGTGTCTGTGACGCCACCTCCCAAGGTACACAAACGCAGGCCCACACCCACCCAACAGCCATCCACCTCACGACATCCTCCAGCACATGCAACTTCACCCAAAGTCGCCAAACGTACACCTCCTACAACCACAACCTCTTCCTCCACTCCCAAAGCCCCTCCAACTACCCGTCCCAGTGTTCCCAAGAAACTTTTCCTATCCACCCTTGACCTCTTTCCCTCACCTCCCCCACCCCGTCAGTCCCCTAGGGCCCGACTCTCCAGGTCCCAACCTAGCACCTCAGCCACGACATCGGTGGGATCAGTGGTGCCAGTGATCACCGGATTCTGGAGTGCACCAGGCAGCAGGGCAGCCAGTGTGGCAAGGAGCCACAGCACGGACAGCTCCCCACCTGTCAAGCATCAAAAGTTGGCCAGTGCCCAGTGGGAGAGGGGGAAGACACCAGCCACCAAAGCCGCTCCCAGGGGTAGAGGTGGGAGTGTGGAGTCAGCTGCAACACCTGCCAAGGTGGGGAAGGGGCACAAGAAACCCGGCAAGTCTGGGAAGATCGGCAAGGCAGAGAAGACCGCCATCAGCCCGCTGCCCAGGAGGCGACCGCCATCAGCCCCGCTGCCCAGGAGGCGACCGCTATCAGCCCTGCTGCCCAGGAGGCAACCGCCATCAGCCCGCTGCCCAGGATGCGAACGCCAGCACCAGCCCCGCTGCCCAGGAGGTGACTGCCATCAGACCCGCTGCCCAGGAGGCAACCGCCAGCACCAGCCCCGCTGCCCAGCAGGTGACCGCCATCAGCCCCGCTGGCGAGGAGGTGACCGCCATCAGCCCCGTAGCCCAGAAGGAGACCGCCAGCACCAACCCTGCTGCCCAGGAGGTGACCGCCATCAGCCCCGCTGCCCAGGAGGCGACTGCCAGCAGCAGCCCCGCTGGCCCAGACAGGACCGCCTGCACCAGCCCCGCAGGCCCAGACAGGACCGCCAGCAGCAGCCCTGCTGGCCAGACAGGACCACCAGCAGCTGAGTTGCTGCCAAGGGCACCGCCGCCACAAGCACTGCTGCAATGGACACCGCCGTCACAAGCACCGCTGCAATGGACACCGCCGCCACAAGCACATGAGCGCCAAGAGCACTGACGCTACTGAGTCCGCCACGAGCAGGATGAAGCACTCTGGGCACAAAGCCCCCTCCAGAACCAGTGGAGACTGTTATCCACTTGAGAGACTGTGGCTTTGCACTCCCCAGGATGGAACAGTGGGCAACCCACCCAGTGTAGAGATTCGAGAGACTGTGGCTATGCACTCTCCAGGATTGAACAGTGGGCAACCCACCCACTGTAGAGACTTGAGAGACTGTGGCTTTGCACTCCCCAGGATTGAACAGTGGGCATGTGGCGCCCTTGTGTATTTGGTGTCGTGCACTCATCTGGCTGAGGTGCCCCCCCTTTCCCATTCCCCATGAGGTGCCTGTTTTATTTCTATCTGATGCCCCTGCAGTGTTCTCTCCGTCATGTTCGGGTACCTTGTGTGGGCCTCACCCATGAAGTGTGGGCCCAGTGTTCCACAGACTTAAATGGAGCAATACCTGGACTTCTATTCTTGGTGTATATCTTTGTTAATAGTGTATATATATTTTTGCGTACTGGATTTTAATAGATTACAATGGTTACACTCATTTCCTTTTGTCTTTGCAGGGGGTTGGGGGTGTAACTGTGATGTATCAATATGTATTAGTGTGTGTGTTGTTGTGGGTAAGGGTAGGGGTGTTGCGTGTTGCGTGTTGCGTGTGTGTGTCCCTGTTTTTTCCCTCCCCCCTCCCGTGTGTCGTAGGTGCAGTACTCACCGTGTTCTTCGCCGCAGGCGTTCGTACTCCTGGTAGAGGAGCAAGAAGATGAAAGCTGGGAAAATGTGAAGCTCTGGTTCCATGGCGTCCTGGTTCCTCGTTGGGTGTGTAGAGGTGAGCGTTTTACCTTCGAAGTCCTGTTTCTGCCATGTTTTTGTTTGCGGTGAATCCGCCCCGGAAAAGGTGGCGGATTGGTAGGTTGTGATACTGTGGGCGGTACATTGTCTTCCGTCTGTCTGTTGGCGGTGACTGCCGCGCTGTTTGTTTGTACCGCCGTGGCGGTCCGAGTGTTAAAGTGGCTGTCTATGTTGGCGGTTTCCGCCACAATCGTAATTCCATGTGTTTTTACCACCGGCCTGTTGGCGGTCTTACTGCCGCTTTAACACCGACAGCCAGGGTTGTAATGACCACCCATGTGTGTTATGACTGTCACATACAATGGCATATCACTGTGTAGCAGTGTTGCAGTCAGGCAAAGATGGCAGCCTAGTCATCCTCACTACTGTGGGAGTTTTTATACCCACACAGACCCATGGTTGCATGTTTAGGTGCAGGTTTATAGTGCTTCACTCTACTTAGCCCACTGTGCACATGCATTAGACCCCTCACTATGGGGTTAGGGTGTTTTTGGCGGGGATCTAGCCGCTTCATGATTGCTTTTCAGCAGAGCAATGCACAGTCCCGTGCAGACAGACACATGCACAATTGTGAGCAAAAGGACTGGGATTTTTTTTCCTCTGTCGTACTTGATGTGAGCCTTGCCCTATCATGTACTGAGGACTGGCTACTTGTACGTGTAGGACATGTATCATCATTTGACATGGTATGACAGACATGATTTTACAGCCATAGTAATTTCCATGAGCAGCTTGTTTAGGTCTTGTATCTCGGTTGTAACTTGTAATTTTGGAACGAGAGAGGGAACCTATGGTGTCATCTGTCACTGCCTCCTGTCAGAATAGTATGTGATGGCCAACTAACAGTGGCAAACATGAGTGGGTTATGTACTGACCTAGGCATCCTCTTTATACATATGTTGGGTGATCACATGTTGACATTAATGTGTTGCCTAGTCAATATTGGTCTATGTGTGTACATTCTCCATCATTAACCGTATATCTTGTTAGGACTAGATTGTGGCCTACATTGTTGCCAATCTTTAGGCTGCTTGCACTTTGTACACAGCTTCTACAGCAACATTGTCTGATCATACATGGACAGGAAGCAACGTGTGACTTGTGTAAATTGAAGATGTACACATCTTCTACTACTGGCTACATGATAGTTACCGCCCCATTGTCTGGCTTTGCAAGATTACACGATTTCCACACACACACATGACATTAAACCTGCCACATCACTTGTGTTGTCTCCAAGTGTCCTCCCCATGTTGTATCTCCATGTTTCTGTGGGTATCCACAGCCTTCACTGTACCTGGGTATGCACTAAAACTTGCATTCTACAACCTGTGTCACTTTCACCATGAGTGTATGATGTTAGTGTGTGAAATCATCTCACTGTAGGTTTTTTTATTCGCCACATAATATTAGAACATATCTGTCTCCTTCTTCTCCCGTACATTTTTGGATGGGTCTGTGACATGTTTGGACATTGATAGACCTACTTCCACATCCCACACCTGAGTGGCATGTTGGAGACCTAAACATACTTGGGTATGCTGTCACTGTTGGTAACTTTTTCTTGGTCTGGCATGTGAGTGTCAATGAGAGGTGGGTATTGATGTGTGGTGTGTTATGGTGTAATACAGCCAATACTAGTTTATCTTACTGACACATGTCAACCATTGTAGGTAATTGCAAACCCTTTCCTACCTAGGCCATATACCCGTACATCAATCTTCACACATATCTCCAGATTAGCTGTAGGCATGTGTCAAGACAGCAGATTTGTGTGACAAGTGTGTATAGAATGTACATAGGGAGTGGAACACGTTCTGCCTACATTCCACCCAGATATTAATTTGGTGATGTTTTGTCCCATTTTATTCTTAAATCTGGACAATACGCCATATATATGGAGAGTGGTTTAGCACCCATGGCTGCTTCATTTGTCTAGCAACACGTAGTGCACTCCACAGCCAACGTGTGTGTGCCATATTTGAGGTACAGCATACCATGTGTCAGGGTTGGGCCCAATGGCAGTGCCAGGACGTAAGCCCATTGATATACAGTGCAGGCTCGGGCTCTAACGTTGGTTACTAACCCTGAAAAGTTAATGAAGGTCCATTTTGACCAATGGTGTCCCACCCTGTCACACGTGCATGGTGCTGGCGTAGCAGCGTCCGCCTGAGATGTGACACAGTTCAGTTCCTGCATTACTAAAGCAACATTTGATAACAGCTTCAACCTTATGTATGCCCCCTTGCATACATCCTTCCAGGCTAAGAGATGATGTGGGGAAAGGGCTAGGATTTTGCACATTGCCCACTTAACTCCACGTAAGGATGTAGGCCTTCGAGAGCAACATGGCCGTGAGTTATCTGACACTAATGTGGGACATGGAGGCACCAGACATCACAATCTATGATGCAACCATACTTGTAACTGTTGTGTTTCTTTCCTGCTCTCTGAGGTGTGAGAAACATTCAAAAGGTTTATGTAGTGGAGAATGAGTAGACTATGGACATTCTGGTGGAAAGTTATTTATTGGTGATATGTACAAAGTGATAATATTTGTACAGTGACTATGTGTAGAAGTTCTGTACAATTTGTAGTCTCCTGTGAACTCCTAAGGGAGTGTTTTGTAGTTCCCCCTCCAGATGTGCTGCACCATTGTCATCTTCCTTCTAGGGAGCATTGCTCCATATACATATATTATGCAAGATTGCAATACCAGTATCATCTTGCATACCAGTGGTGGTGCATAAACAAGCTTCCTACTATTAGGGCCAGGCACCTGAACCTTTAGAAGCCCAAATGTCCTCTCCACCACATTTTGTGTTCTTCTGTTCCCTTCATCATATGCACGCTCTTCCACAGTTGTGGGTTTGTCAAATGGAGTCATCACCCATGGCTGTATGCCATAACCTTGGTGGGCTGCAAAGGAATGAGAGAACATGTAGTGGTAATGCTTAATAGTTGTTTCATATGTACCTTGGCAGTTGTTAGCTTTAGGTGGAGTGGCGACTCAGACTTTCTTCTGGTATTTGGTATGTTCCTGTTTTGTGAAATGGTTTCATTGGTCTGTTATGATGGACATTACAATCTTGGGTTGTGGCTCAGGAACCTGGGGATTATCAAATTAAATCCAAACTGATGGTTAAACTATTGCAAATATGTGTTTTGTTGTTCATTTTTGAGGCAGTGTCCTATTGTTGGGGAAACCTACCACGTCCTTGCACCACAGTGGTGTCATATGTAGAGATACCATAGTAGCCCTACAAAGCCAAACTCTGGCCTCCATGTTAACATGTGACACTACACATGCAGTGCAACACTTAGTGACCCTTTGTGGCCGATGATGGCTGCGCCAGCCATCAAGTGTACTAGGGTGTGAATCACACAATTGGAGGACATTTTCAACACAAGCACAGCGCAGGCATTGGGAGGGGGCACACCATTTTTTTTTACATGGGTCCCTATGTACTGTGCATGAAAGGCCAGGTACGTCCTCTATACTCCTACAGAGTCTTACTATGGCATCCATGATCTTTACAGTATCGCACAAATTCTGCTCCATAGTGGGCTGTTTTTTGTATACGGCACACAGTTGGTGGCGTTAGGGGGCGCTAAGGGGTGCAAGTGAGGTGATACTGGACTAGGTGGTGCACCACTTCTCATTATTCTCCCCCACGGTCTTACATGGCAGGTAATGTTGGATTCCTGTGTGTGTGACACAATGCAATAGACAGGTGAATGTGCACACTACAGGTATGTCGGGTATATGTAGGTGATATATCGTTGGTAATGGTAACACTTAGGTGGCATTTGATATTGTTGCTGCCAGAGGCTTAAACACCATGACTATTGTGGATATGTGCCTACGTGTGACTTTCTTTACATTGACATGGCTTATGCCATTCACATACCTGAGCTATTCATTGTATGGTGTAATGTGTGTGGGATCTGTATTTAGATGTCAACCAATGGACACTAGTAGGGGTTTGGGCCCAGCTTCTGTATGCAAAGGGGACATAGCTCCACCTGTCCTCACGTGGTGTGCCAGTCAGGTAGTGGCTGTTTTATGTACATGTGGGTGTATGTGTGTCTGATGTGCAATGATTGCGGTGTAGTGTGGCATATGGCATATGTGTTGTTGTCCGGACATCTGTGTTCCCCTGCCCATGTTTGTTTAGTGTGGTGAATGTCTAGTTTGTCCTACAAGATTGGTGTGTTGTCTGTGTACTGATTGGTATGGTGACTTACCTACGGGTAGCCCCTTGCCATATTGCCCATCCTGGATCCAGTCGTTGATGGTGGAATACTGGAATATGTATGCATCATGGATGCTGCCAGGGTATTTGGTAAGGATGTTTGAGAAGAGCCACAGTGGTCCACAATGGCCTGCACATTTATTGAATAGGTGTGCTTGTGGTTCTTGTATAGGTGATCTGTTGCTGCAGGTGGCGCCACTTAGACATGGGTGCAGTCCATTGCATCCAGCACATGTGGAAACCCAGCAATTAGATAGAAACCTTGCTTGGTCTCCTGCTGCAGTTGCTGGGTGTTGGAGAAGCAGATGTGGTGGGGTGTGAGGCAGATGATTGCATCCAGGACCTTTGGTCGGAGGGCTGATAGGGACGGTTGGGAGATACCACCCACTTCTGCGCCCGTTGTCTGAAAAGATTCTGACGCCAGCATATGGAGGACAGTGAGGAGTATGATCATGGGGGGAATGTTTGTTGGAGTTTTCCCCCTTGCAGCGATGCATGGTGCTATGTGGTGCAGCAGGCATACAATTGACTCCCAGTTCAGATGGTAATTCTTGATTACATCTTGTTCCATGAGCCTAAGGATAGTTGTACGCTGTCGAAAGATCCTCTACGCCTTCTGCTTTGTCTTTGTGGCTGCTGTGGTGGTGTTTGGGGTTGCTGCAGTGGTGCTGAAGGGACCTGTTGTTGTCGCTGACATCAGCGGTGTGTGCCAAGCTGGAGCAATAACAGTTTCTTGTTGTCCAGGAGGTTGACAATTCTCCTTCTGTGTGTTTTCCTTAAGTAGTGGTGTGTTGGCCTCATTTTAACACCAGGTCTGACCAGGCGTTAAAAGTTGATGCAAATAAGGCTTTGTGTCATTTTTTGGGGCTGGTTCCTTTCTGTTGGTCGTTTTAGAGTCGGGGGTAAATATGAAGCTGGAGGGCTAGTTCATTGTTTTGGAAGGTAACGCCTACCTTGCATATCATTGTCGCAAAACAACTCAAGGTGGGTTGACACTCCTAAAAAATGACCCTAACTCTGATATTTTGACGCTAGACGGGTCTAGCGTCATAATATACATATGGTGGTAGATTTGCACCACTTTTGCGTTAAAAGAATGACGCCAAGACGGTGCAAAGTTTTCATAAATATGGGCCACAGTGCCTAATAGCCATGGAAGCAGTTTGTAAGTTTCATTTAGACAGTGTTCCTGCATTCAATGCTAAGGTGTTCATCACTACTATGGCCCTCATTCTGACCCTGGCGGTCGGTGATAATGCGGCGGCCAAGCCGCCAACAGGCCGGCGGTCCAAAATATGCAATTCTGACCCTGGCGGGAACCGCCAACACAGCCCGCCGCATTAACACTCCGCCCGCCACGGCGGAACAAACAAACAGCGCGGCGGTCCCCGCCAACAGCCAGGCGGCAGACAATGTACCGCCCACCCTATCACGACCCACCAATCCGCCACCTTTTCCGGGGCGGGAGCACCGCCGATAAAAACACGGCGGAAACAGACTACGAACGGGAAAACGCTCACCTCTACGCACTCCACGCGAGATTCCGGCAGTATGGAACCCGAGTTGCAGGTCATCCCCGCACTCCTATACCTGCTCATGTACCAGGAGCACGCCCGGCGGCGCGGAAGACATCGGTGAGTACTGCACCTACGACACAGGGGAGGGAAAAGATTACCGGCACACACCCACCCACCCATACCCACTACAACACACACATCAATGCATTCCCACAGATCACTGTCACAACCCACAAACCCCCCCCCCCCCGAAATAATGCAAAGACCAAAAGAAGAGATCATAAACAGGCAGATATATTGAAATATGGACACCAGTAATCCCAATAAATAAATAAACTATGTACAAAATATATACAGCTACTAAATGTAGTCCAACCACTGTCCGTGGACCACAGGGGTCCTGTGCAAAGGGGCAAGGCCCAGTCCCACGACAAGAACTCCACGGAGAGAACACTGCAGGGGCATCAGAAAGAAAATAGGACAGGCACCTCAGGGGGAAGGGAAGGGGGGGCACCTCAGCCACTTGAGTACACGACGCCAGATCCACGAGGGGACTCCATGACCACTGGGCCATCCTGGGGAGTGCAAAGCCACAGTCCATACAGTCCATACAGTGGGTGGCCTGCCCACTGGGCCATCCTGGGGAGTGCAAAGCCACAGTCCATACAGTCCATACAGTGGGTGGCCTGCCCACTGGGCCATCCTGGGGAGTGCAAAGCCACAGTCCATACAGTCCATACAGTGGGTGGCCTGCCCACTGGGCAATCCTGGGGAGTGCAAAGCCACAGTCCATACAGTCCATACAGTGGGTGGCCTGCCCACTGGGCCATCCTGGGGAGTGCAAAGCCACAGTCCAAACAGTCCATAACAGACCCCACTGCCACTGGAGGAGGCATGTTGGCCAGAGGACATCCTGCAGCCCTGCCCGAGACAGATCCTGCCCTGCCACGTCTGCCAAAGGGCCAGCGGTTCTTGCCTGGAAGGGCCCAGTTCAGCGCTTCTTGCCTTGAAGGGCCCAGTTCAGCGCTTCTTGCCTTGAAGGGCCCAGTTCAGCGGGTCTTGCCTTGAAGGGCCCAGTTCAGCGGTTCTTGAGACGGCGGGGCCCAGTTCAGCGGTTCTTGAGACGGCAGGGCCCAGCGGAGCGGTGCTGGAGACGGCGGGCCCAGTTCAGCGGTTCTTGAGACGGCGGGGCCCAGTTCAGCGGTTCTTGAGACGGCGGGGCCCAGCGGAGCGGTGCTGGAGACGGCGGGGCCCAGTTCAGCGGTTCTTGAGACGGCGGGGCCCAGCGGAGCGGTGCTGGAGACGGCGGGGCCCAGTTCAGCGGGTCTTGAGACGGCGGGGCCCAGTTCAGCGGTGCTGGAGACGGCGGGGCCCAGTTCAGCGGTTCTTAAGACGGCGGGGCCCAGTTCAGCGGTGCTGGAGACGGCGGGGCCCAGCGGAGCGGTGCTGGAGACGGCGGGGCCCAGTTCAGCGGTTCTTGAGACGGCGGGGCCCAGTTCAGCGGTTCTTGAGATGGCGGGGCCCAGCGGAGCGGTGCTGGAGACGGCGGGGCCCAGTTCAGCGGTTCTTGAGACGGCGGGGCCCAGCGGAGCGGTGCTGGAGACGGCGGGCCCAGTTCAGCGGGTCTTGAGACGGCGGGGCCCAGTTCAGCGGTGCTGGAGACGGCGGGGCCCAGTTCAGCGGTTCTTGAGACGGCGGGGCCCAGTTCAGCGGTGCTGGAGACGGCGGGGCCCAGCGGAGCGGTGCTTGAGACGGCGGGGCCCAGTTCAGCGGGGCTTGAGACGGCGGCCGGTCTATGGCCAACTGCTCATTGCCTGGTGGTGCCCTCCTGGGCAGCGGGGATGGTGCTCCTTCAATGCCCACCTGGGCTGTGGGTGGTGGGGCCCTCCTGGCCAGCTGGGCTGGGTCCTCCCTGGGCAGCGGCTATGGGGGTGGTGGGCTCCTCCTGGGCAGCAGGCCTGCTGCCTGACCTCTCCGACTTGCTGCCCTTGCCCTCCTTAGTCGGGAGTCTGTGGCCCTTTCCTCCCTTTGGAGCTGTGGCTGGTGACTGTCTCTGGGTGGTGTCCGGGGGGGATGTAGAAGCCGGGCTCCTGCGGCGCCCCTTCCGCCTTCTGCTCCTCTTCCCAGGGGGTGGGCTGGCTGTCCCCTTGCTGCTGGGCGAAGATCCAGACATGCGGGCTGGTGGGCTCCAATACCCCTGCACCCTTGTCAAGGGGGCTGCAGGGCTGGTGGTGGCTGAGGTGCTCTTCTTACCCCGACGAGAAGGAGGGGGGGGCTCAGGGTCAGGAAAGAAGTTAGCAGTGGCGAGGAAGAGTTTCTTGGGACAATGGAGAGTGGTAGGTCCAGTGGGAATGGGAGTGGAGGGAGAGGATGTGGTTGTAGGTGAGTCACGTTTGCTGTCTTTGGGTGCAGGTGCAGGAGGGATAGGCTGTCGTGAGGTGGATGGCTGTTGGGTGGGTGGGTGGCTGCGTTTGTGTGGTGTGGAAGAGGGGGTGACAGACACAGTGGGAGAGGACACAGGGGACGTGTAAATGGCAGTGGGGGTGGTGACTGCACGTGTGCGGACTGGAGTGGAGGGTGTGCTGGTGATGGAAACACTGGCTGATGGTGAGGTGAATGGAGGTGTGAGTGTAGACGTCACAGGGAGGGAGGAGGGAGACGAGGAGGTGGGGGTCACAGAGGTGGTAGTGACTGTTGGCATGTCTGCATCGGAATGTTGCGTGTGTGAATGTCTGCGTGATCTGTGGTGCTTATGTTTGGATGAGCTTCTCTTGGGTGTTGAGGTGTGTGCAGGCTGGTCTGATGGTGTGGGTGGGACAGGCAGAGGAACAGGAGACTGGGAGGAGAGAGTTAGTAGAGGGAGGCAGGAGACAGGGACAATGGCTGCCGTCAGTGCTGAGGCCAGAGCCTGGAACGATCGCTGATGGGCAGCCTGACCCGAATGAATGCCCTCCAGGTACGCATTGCTGCGATGAACCTCCCTCTCCACCCCCTGGATGGCATTCAAAAGGGTAGTCTGCCCAACAATGAGCGTTCGGAGGAGGTCAATGACCTCCTCACTGAGGGCAGCGGGGGTAACAGGGGCAGGGCCTGAGGTGCCTGGGGCGAAGGAGATGCCCGGCTTCCTGGCAGAGCGGGCACGGGGCGAACGCTGAGGGGCTGCTGGGAGGGCGGAGATGGTGCGCTGGGTGGCGGCTGTACCTGTAATGGCGGGGGGCACGGATGGTGCCACCCCCGCAAGGGAGCTCCCTTCCGAGGACGTGTCCGTGTCGCTGCAGGGTCCAGTCGTCCCCGTTGTGGAGCTCCCCTCGCCCTCCGTCTCACTGGTCCAGTCTGACTCTGTGGCATGGCCCTCCTGGGCCATGTGAGATGCAGCTCCCTCCTGCCCCGATGCCACTTCTCCTCCGCCTGATGATGCTGATGCACACAAGCACAGAAAGACAAACAAAAAGGGGGGGGGAGAGAGAAATAAAGGGATATTGAGTACATGGATCTCCGGTACATTTAGCGGACATGACAGACACAGATGCCCCCTGCACTAAGTTGCGCACTTGGGGTCCGCTACGCATTCCGTGGAACATGCCCTACACGCCTAGAGTTGACAACTGCACCCATGGATGACACGGCCCAGGGATGGCTGTACTGACAAACTACTGAGGGTGGTGGCTGGGGACACAGGGGCTTACGGGGGTGCCCAGCCTACAGATATCGCCCTGGCCTAGGGGGACCCACAGCCCTCCTCCCCCACCCAGACACCTCCACTGCGCGACAACAGAGTAGATAATGCTTGTACTCACCCCCTTGTGTCTGCTGTGCTGCCCTCACGCGCCCATCCAAATCAGGGTAGGCCACCGCCAGGATCCGGAACATCAGGGGGGTCAGTTGACGGCAGGCACCCCGCCTACGTTGGGAGGCCATCCCCAGCAGAGACTCGGCGGTCTTCTTGGTCCCGCGGCGGATGTCCTCCCACCTCTTGCGGCAGTGGGTGCCCCGTCGATGGTGGACCCCCAGGGTCCGGACTTCCTTGGCGATGGCACGCCAAATCCCGATCTTCTCATGGGCGCGGACCTATGTGACACGTACAGGGAGGGAGAAATACCATGTTCAAGTTTGTCTGCATTTTCGTTGCCAGTGCCCCAACATCCCCCCCCATCCCCGCCAGGCCCCCCGCCAGCCCCAACATGCCCCCCCATCCCCGCCAGGCCCCCCGCCAGCCCCAACATGCCCCCCCATCCCCTCCAGGCCCCCCGCCAGGCCCCCAAGCCAGGCCCAACGCCCCCCATCCCCGCCAGGCCCCCCGCCATACCCCCCGCCAGCCCCAACATGCCCCCCCATCCCCGCCAGGCCCCCCGCCAGCCCCAACATGCCCCCCCATCCCCGCCATGCCCCCCGCCAGCCCCAACATGCCCCCCCATCCCCGCCAGGCCCCCAAGCCAGGCCCAACGCCCCCCATCCCCGCCAGGCCCCCCGCCATGCCCCCCACCAGGCCCAACATGCCCCCCCATCCCCGCCAGGCCCCCCGCCAGCCCCAACATGCCCCCCCATCCCCGCCAGGCCCCCCGCCAGGCCCCCAAGCCAGCCAGTGGCCCCAAATCCAGATTGAATTAAACTCACTTGTTGGTCTGGAGGACCGTAGAGTAGCGCATACTGGGGGAGGACCCCATCCACAAGTTTCTCCAACTCCTCTCCAGTGAAGGCAGGGGCCCTTTCCCCAGGCGCAGCAGCCATTGTCCCTTCCAGACCGAGGTCACAGCAACACTTGCAGTATAGGTCCTCTCCTGTGAAAGTTCAAGTCGCAAGTGGATAAGTAGATAGAAAATGGCGGTCACGTCCGCGGCGGTGCGTACCGCGGCGGTGCGTACCGCCACCGGCGGCGCCCTTCGCCATTGGCTCCTGAAACCCATAGGCTTCAATGTTAACCAATGCGGCTTCGCGCCGCGGTCTTCGCCCGCCGCGGTGTGCCACGCCAGCGCATTGACCTCACATCCCATTGTCACACTTCACAGGTCAGGCAGCCGCCATTTCGAGGGTCCACATGGCTCAATTTCAACTGCGTCACACAGGCCTAGGCCTTGCATAGCCACTCAGACACGCCATTCACTGCATAGAGAATCGTTTACTGTGCTAGCTGTGAGTACGTAGCTGTGGGTTGCTTGACTGTGTGCTCCATGTTGTCCTTCCTAGGCACCGTCCGCTGGGTTTGGCGAGGAGACGGATGAATCCTCCTGTGTACCGACCGCTGGTGGACCTGTCGACAATGGAAGAACGCCACATTATCCTGACCTACCGTCTTAACGGTGCCACTATCCATGAACTGTGTGCCCAGCTGGAGCCCGACCTGATGTCCCCCATCCGCCAACCCACAGGGATTCCCCCTCTGGTGCAGGTCCTGTCAGTACTCCATTTCTTGGCAAGTGGGTCATTTCAGACAACAGTGGGAATTGCTTCTGGGATGTCTCAGCCCATGTTTTCGAAGGTGTTATCCAGAGTGTTGTCTGCCCTGATGAAATACGTGAGGAGCTACATCATTTTCCCTGAGGTGGGCGAATTGGCTGCAGTGAAGGGTGATTTCTACACCCTTGGACATATTCCCAACGTCATTGGTGCCATTGATGGGACCCATGTGGCTTTGGTTCCCCCAAGAGACAGGGAGCAGGTGTACAGGAACAGAAAAAGTTACCATTCAATGAACATCCAGGTGGTGTGTTTGGCTGACCAGTACATCTCGCATGTAAATGCCAAATTCCCAGGGTCAGTGCATGACGCCTACATCCTGAGGAATAGCAGCATCCCTTACGTGATGGAACAGCTAGAGAGACACCGTGTATGGCTATTGGGGGACTCTGGGTACCCCAACCTGTCGTGGCTACTGACCCCAGTAAGGAATCCCCGGACCAGGGCAGAGGAACGGTACAATGAGGCCCATGGGCGTACTAGGAGGGTGATCGAACGCACCTTTGGCCTCCTAAAGGCCAGGTTTCGGTGCCTGCATATGACAGGTGGATCCCTAATGTACTCACCTAAGAAGGTGTGTCACATCATCGTGGCCTGCTGCATGCTTCACAACCTGGCTTTGCGCCGCCAGGTGCCTTTCCTGCAGGAGGATGGTCGAGACGGTGGTGTTGTGGCAGCGGTGGAACCTGAGGAGAGTGACGAGGAGGAAGACGACGGGGCTGAAACAGACAACAGGGACAGAATCATTGAACAGTACTTCCAATAGGACACAGGTAACAATTCAAAGATAATTTAGTAAATGTGAACTACTCTCCTGCATCTCTGCTGCCTGTCTATTTGCCCCAGTGTATGATGACTGAGTTGTGGCTTTTCCCTCCCTATTTCAGATCTGGGGTCCCCACTACGAGTCCTGTGCTTCGTTTCCCCATGGACTACAGCTTTGTGGCAGCTGTTTGTTGACTTCACTATGTACAAGGACATATTTGCACTGTCATGTCAATTACAATATTTTGAAATCACAGCCAGACTCCAGATAGTTTTGTGCAAAATAGGTGTTTATTTAAGTGCTCAAAATGGGATGGGTGGTTTCAAGTGGGTGGGGGCTATGGTGAAGGAATGTCCATGGCAGAGTCCAGAGTAACAGTCACACAGGTGCATTGTCCAGAGGCCTGTGGAGAGATGGAGCATGGGCAGTTCAAGGATGGACAGGGTGACAATGTGGGACAGTGGGATGACATCAGGTGGTATCCTTTGCTGGCGGGGGTCTTGACATCCTACTCTGTCTTCTTGCGAGATCTCAGGGCCCTCTTGCGGGGTGGTTCTTCTCCTGCAGGAGGTGGGGGTCTGGTGGGCTGCTGCTGTGCGGGGGCCTCCTGTCCACTAGCGCCGGCGGAGGTGGTTGGCTGTTCTTGGTCCAGGCTAGTGGCAGGGGCCCTTTGGTGTTGTTGAGTGTCCGTCCTGGTGTTGATGAGGTCCTGCAGCAGCCCTACCATGGTAACCAGGGTGGAGGTGAGGGCTCTGATGTCCTCCCTGTACCCCCGATAGTGTTCCTCCTGCAGTACCTGGATCTCCTGGAACCGGGCCAGTACCGTCGCCATCGTCTCCTGGGAGCGGTTGTATGCTCCCATGATGGTGGTGAGGACCTCGTGGAGAGTGGGTTCCCTGGGCCCGTCCCCCCCCTGTCGCACAGCTGCCCTCCGAGTTGCCCTGTTTCCCTGGGCCTCTGCCCCCTGGCCGGTGTGCCCACTACCACTGCCCCCAGGTCCCTGTTGTTGTTGGGGTGGTGGGTTATCCTGGGTGCCCTGTAGTGGTAGACACACCGCAGATTGACGCGCCCTGGAGACAGAGGCATGGGCCCGCTGGGTGGGAGCTGTGCTGGTGTTCCCAGAGGGGTTTGGGTCTGTAGTGGCCTGGGCCTGTGTGAGGGGAACCGACTGTCCAGAGGTCCCCGATGGTCCGGGCTGGTCATCGGTGTCCAGGTCAACAGAGCTGCTGTCATCGCTGACGGCCTCTTGGGTGGGGGGTGTGGAGAATTCTGGGCCCTCCGCGGCGGTGTGTTGACGGTCGGGTCCTGCAGGGGTATAGAGGTATGGTTATAGTTTCAATGTGTGGCATATGGGTGTATCTGTGGGTTCCCGTGTCCCCAAGTGCTGGCATTCGTGTGTGGGGGCTTTGGTGAGGGTGATGTGTATATGCATTGGGCATGCTTTGGTGATGGGTGTCCATGCTTAGTGGACGCATGCAGGCCTAGGTTTTTGGATGTGTGGGTTGTGATGGTGAGACATTGGCAGGGAATAGGTGTGCTGGGGGTGGGGGTGAGGATGGTGGTGGGGGTGAGGGTGGGGTTCGAGGATGGGGGTGAGGGTTGGGGTATGATTTGGCATGCAGGTGGGGGGGAAGCAGTATTGAAGCTTCAACTTACCAGTATCCATTCCTCCGCCGACTCCTGCGAGGACGTCAGGATGGAGGATGTTCAAGACTTCCTCCTCCCATGTTGTAAATTGTGGGGGTTGAGGTGGGGGTCCTCCGCCAGTCTTCTGCACGGCGATGTTGTGCCTGGATACCATGGAACGCACCTTCCCCCGTAGGTCGTTCCATCGCTTCCTGATGTCTTCCCGATTTCTGGGGTGCTGTCCCACAGCGTTGACCCTGTCGACAATCCTCTGCCATAGCTCCGTCCTCCGGGAAATGCTGGTGTATTGGATCTGTGTGCCGAACAGCTGGGGCTCTACCCGAACGATTTCCTCCACCATGACCCTGAGTTCTTCGTCTGTGAAGCGGGGTGTCTTTGGGGTGCCATGGGGTGGTGTGTATGATGTGTGGGGTGGAGTATGTGTAGTTAAGTGTGTTGGGTGTGGTGGTGTGTGTTGTTTTGTGTGTGGATAGTGTGTGGGTGATGGTGTGGAGTGGCTGTGGCTGCTAGTTTGTGGATGGTGGTGTCTCGCTCTGGCCTTCTTTCAGAATTTTTGGTCGTAGGGGTTTGTGGGTGATGTGGGTGTGTGTTTTATATTGTATTGTGTGTGTGGGAGTGGTGTGTGTATGTGTATCAGGTGTGTGGTATTCAAATCGGCCAATGTGGCTGAGTTTTGTTCGTTTGTGTGTATTCTGACCGCGGCGGTGTGTCCCGCCAATGGAATACCGCGTTTGAAAGACCGCCGCGTGGATTCGTGGGTCGTAATGGCATGGGCGTATTTCTGTTGGCGTGACGGTGGAGGTTTTGTCACCTCCACTTTTCCGCCGACCGCTGGTCTGGCGGTCTGTTGTGGCTGTCGGATTTTCGGAGGTTTGCCTTCTGCGGGTCAGAATGACCGTGGCGGGTTTCCGCGACCGCGGCAGGATTATGGAGGATTTCTGACCGGCGGTAGGCGCCTTTTACCGCCGAGGTCAGAATGACCACCTATGTCTCTTCTCGTAGTACAACTGCTATATTCATATCCCTTTCACCTGGAATAAAATGGAATTGTAGAATTCACCAATGGCATATTCAAACAAGACTTGGCCACAAAGGTATGTGACACATGATTAAGCTGGCTGCATAATCTGTATTAAGTTGAGAGAGCAATAAATGAATTGCCTTGAGATGTGCCAAGTGGTCACACCCCATACAAGGTACTTTTTGGAGTGCCAATGTATGTCTGATCTTGAGGTCCCTGGAAATGTGTCAGAGTCGGAATCTCTTGACCCACCAATGTGTTTAAATTTTTTGCAGAACATTTGAGAAGTTACAACTAATCTTTCAAACGTGAAGAACTGTGAGTGTGCTACCAATGAAGACAAGCTACCTAACACTGCTGACAGATGGCTGATCAAAGTGGGAGAGTTAAGGAAAGATCCCTGATAAACAATTCTTTGGTCCACCCTACAGACCACTCCTTCCAGTTGTTGTGGTAGAAAACACTCAAACAGAATCTTATAGCCCTTGCCTGGGTTAAAGAAAAACAGGAAGGTGTCCATTTATCACATTAAGAAGTATTATGTGTCCTGTTCTGTTCAGCAGAACTTCACTGGTACCAAGATGCCTCAGTAGTAGAACAGCACATCCTTTTCCCAGTCCACAAGCCATATCTAACGAAGAACACAGCCACATTACTGAAGTCCTTTTCTCCATTCCATGGACACTCAGAACCTGCTGTGTCTCCAGCTTTACACCAAGTACCAGCTTTCATGAAGGAACCTGATGTTGCGATTTCAGAAATCCCTACGACTGAAACTGCAGCTGTGGTTTATTGTGAGCCACCAATTGAATTGAGACAATATCTAATGAAATTGAACCCTTTTAAGACGTTTTGCTATGAGGGAATGATTGTATTGCGGTTTTTGAAATAAGAGACATAACCAATCATCACACAGTGAATTAATGTTGCAGTTGGTTTACTATTTGCTGTTGGTTTCATAATAGGTGTCTTTCTCCAGCTTGGTCCTAAAGCTTGATTGCTAATGGAATGTTTTTTCTTCTAATGTGGATAATAACACTGATTGCAGGTTTGCTTTTGATAAATGTGAACTATATTCCTGATACAACTGTGCCATCTTCTGTGGTTCAGGAATTACAACTAAGTCTTTCTTCTTACAGGTCAGAGCACATCGAGATCCTCAAGCTGTGAACATCACTAGTGTAATTAGGGAAATGGTTCCCTATCACTTTGTGAGTCCAACAGAAATGGTTCAGATACTTTACATGCTGAAAGTGTCTTGGGAAGATGTTATCATTCCCGGACCTTTTTCAGATTCCTAGGATATAGTTGCTGTCAAACAGCTCAAGCTTGATCCAGCCTTCTATTCTACAGTAGATAAAGAAGAGCCTTATTTGAATCATGAATAACTGTTTTATTTCCATTATTATGATCATCACTACATACACAGAGCCAGTAGTACCAGAGAAAGATATAATTACACACATTGGCAAGCCCCACCCAATAAGAGTCCTAAACCGACGGAAAATAATCCTTATTTCAATAGTGATGACAGGTCAGAACCAACTGCTGTTTAGGTTGACCGCGCAGGCGGTTTGACCTGTTGTAAGTATTGTGGGCTTTTAACCACGCCCACCTCATGCCTTAAACTTTCACTCGTTTGTGGGCTTGCCTTTCAAACATTATTTGATGTCATTGGTAACTGCTTTACATTTTTCCCGACTTGGGGCGGTTTTGTTACCACCTTGCAAACTGACCCTGTTACATGGACAACTGCACGATTGCTGATATACTTCAGATGGGTGAAATATTTTTGTATTTTGTCTCTCCCCTTTGTGCTCAATGGCAGCAATGGTTTTCACAGCACGAACAGCGGCAACAGCGCAAACTCCACTGTTCACACTGTTACCTAATCAGAGTCATTACTTTTGGCTCTCCCCTCCACGCGCCATAGCTTTGTCAAAAAAAATTATAATTAATAAATGCTTTTCTAAAAAACACAGAAATCCACAATGGCTCTCCCAGCACAGTGGGAGAGCTGATACTACAATAGTCACTGCACTCAGGAAATGTTGTCCCATAATGCTTTGTGAGCATTCTTTTTCAAAACATTGTTGCCCATATGTCAGCCTGTTGTGTTCCTAGGATAATGGGACTACAACCAAAATATTCAGCATGACACACTCTTTCTGTTTAGGTCATCTCTGGGTCCCCACACTAGATTAGTGGGGACCCCAGAATATTAACTCCTCCCACCATTTAGTCCCTTTTTAAGTTCTCTTATGGCTGAAACTTCTGTTTTACAACTTGGAGTAGTTTGTGTTCTAAGGGCTTTAGTATTGCAATAGGCCTGAAAATGTATAAGGAACTACGCCCTCTAGTGGCTAAATATATGGTTGTACTACATTACTTTGTGCCATTCTATTTTCATTTGGTTATGCTCTCTAGGGGCTAATTATATGGTTACATGACCATGTTTCTTACAAATAATATTTTTATTGTGGTGTCCACTGGGGGCTGTTCTGAGCATTACAGTCAACATACTACAATATTTGATGCACTTGGTTATCCCATAATGATTCGCAGGGCATTATTTACAAAACGTTTTTGTTCATAGTTCAGCCTGTGGTGGTCCTAGGACAATGGGACCACCTTTAAAACATTCACCACAACCTGCTCTTTCTGTCTAGACCGTCTCTGGGTCCCCACATTAGGTTAGTGGGGACCCCAAAATAATAATTCTTTCCTCCATTCAGTGGGTTTTTAATCTCTCTCATGACTGGAACTTTTGATTATAGTTAAGAGTAGTTTGTGTTTTAAGGGTCTTGTTTATAATATGATTGCAGTAAGCCTGCTAGCCCTGAAAATGCGTAACGTTCTCTAGAAGATACATATATGGTTACCCTGCAATACTTTCAGTCATTTTCTTTATATATGGTAAATCACCATGTTTCGTATAAATGCTATTTTCATTGTGGTTTTGGCTAGGGGCTGTTCTGAGCATTACCGTCTAATGCCAAATGTTTATTTCTGAGAAAGGTTTTTATTGGGTTTATATGATAATTGTATATGTTTTATTATTCTCACCTTATTGCAATTATGACCATGATTCAGGCCAACTGAACATCCTTATTACACCATGACTGTTTAAACACTCTTGATTTGTTTGGGTGACCCTTCTAGTTTATTTCTCTCGTTACTCATCAGTGGCTGCCTTGTTTTTTGAATTGTGTTAGCAACCCAGCAACTCTGATGGTGGGGTGGTGAAAGTGGTATTCTATTGGAATTAGCATGACAGATTTAAATTAGGTTGCTAAATGGCAACGTTTTCATTTTTGGCTGCAGATGGGGAAGAAAGTAAATGGAAGTGCTTTAGTTATATTTAGGGCCACTGGAATTATATGGCAGGAAAATACTAAATTATGAGGCAGGGTTGACCAATTTATGTTGCAAGAAAAGTCCAGTTATAAATTTACAACACCAATAGCTCTAACCCAAGCAAATGTGAGACCCATTGCATTGCAAATGTTTGTTATTATTCTCAGAAACCAAAGAAACTCCAGAGAAATTGGATTACTACTCCCAGATTCATATACTCTGCACAGTTCATCAGTGTCCAATATTATGAATATTGGAGGGAAAACATTATTGAAAAAAGCATTTGGAGTGTCAAATGTTGTCAATAGAAAGGGACAGGGGTTTTATTTAGAGCAAGCATGATACCTAGGGAAATTACGAGCCTGATTTAAGAAAGGTGGCGCTGGATCCACTGCAGTGCCACTTTTCTTGTGCCCCCCCCCCAACGCCCCCATGTGTGCGCCGTATTTAATATATGGTGCACCATGGCAGTAGTTATGGAAATAGCTTTAAAATTGTTGACGTTAGTTTGGCGCTTTGCTGGATTAGCGTACAAAATTTTGATGCTAATCCAGCAAAGCACATTGAGGCCCATTATAAATAATGATGTGCCTCCTTTTAACACCTGTTCTGTGCAGGCGTTAAAAATACAGCAAAACATGGCACAAATAAATCTTGTAGTTTTCTTTGCACCATTTTGCAGCCCCCCCCCCTACAGCGGAACGCCCCCTTGCACACAGGCATAATGTTGCGCAAAGGGTTACAAAGTGGCGCAATGCAGGCGCTCTTAAGTCTGGGCCTCTGATTTTAAACGAAGCAATTCAGCAGATGACGTGCATGACGTTCACCTCCACTACAGATTTATAAATGCCTTGCATTCCAAAAGTAAATTCGACACAGTTAATAGGCTGGCAGTGGAAGGAAAATGTTACTGATTGTGAGTTTCAACATCAGGATTCTTTGGCCCATGGATGCTAATTTGTTTATGAACAGATTATTTTCCAAAGCTCCTGATCCCTTAGCAAACATATCAGATACAAGGTATCACATATACACTCCTATAATAGTAACCAGATATGGTGTGGGTAAATTATGCCAGCAGTATCTAGTGCATTCCAGCTTAACTGCTGTGAAGAAGCACTTGTCCAAATTAGTGAAGACATAGATTTCAGTGATTTCCTTCAGGGTCCACATTGAGTGCAAAATAAACAACTTATGTCCACATCAATATATGCCATTACTAATGCAGGTTTAATCAGAAAAGGAAGCACAGCGAGAATAGGACAGATAAATAATGCAAGCAACATTTAAAGTAATTGATATTGGCTTCTAAGCACTCTCATGGACAAACTCAGATGTGGAATTTACCATAATTAATTTGGGCATTACAAACTTTAAAAGCTGACAAAGTGCAATGGTGGCTCAGAAATTAGAGTGCCATGTTTGATCCTAATTTGAACTCAACACAAAAAGCAATGGCTAAAAAAAACGCATGATATACTCTTAAGTATTGAGAAAGAAAGCACTCAGCTTTCTGTGCCAGAAGACCCACATATTACATAATTCCTTCATGGACTAATCTCCTTACCATTACGGCTTTTCATTTATATGATTGTCAAAAACACAGATCTGTGTGTTGGAATGAAAAAGTAGACAATGCCTTTTTATATTCTGCATCACCAAAGACAATCCAGCATTCATGAGCATATTTGGGTGTACTGATCCCCTAGGTCACTCACTCCTCTGCAATTCCATCACTCTGCGTGGAGCTTGTAACCCTTCAATACCAGGATTGAATTGTAGGTTGCTTGCGACAGCTGTGCTTTTCATTCCCTCTTTTCATCCAATTCTAGGCAACAGGTTCTGTTTCATAAGGTCCGAGTATTGCTATGTTAACAGTGCAAAACAACAATACACTATTGTGGTATCACTGTGTATCTTCCACCAGAGAGGTTTTTTGAAAATGTTCTAAGGCCTAAAATAGGCACGATAAATATGTACTTGGATAAACTGAATACATTTGTTTATATTAATGCAAAAGAGATACTTTTGATCTCAGTATCAGAACACTTTGCCTCACAAACAGCCCATTCTGTGATTGAAATGCAAAGACTTCTGCAGACAGTTTCCAACTTATTTCACTGATCTGTTGCACACTTTCTTCCATTCTTCAATTATCCCAAAGAGCAGCAATGGTAGGAAAATATGGCATTTTATTACTTCAGAGATTTCTTGTCAGCAATCAATGAACACTGGACTTTGTAATTTCTCAAGCTCCTCAAGTGAGACAATGTTTCTGATGCATGAACAGTTTTCAAACAATTTGCTTAGTTGTTCCTTTTGAATTTGCCACCAATTGCATATTTTAATATGAGGGAAATAATGTCACCAATATAAATACATCAGGTATACTGCACTACAATGCAGTTAACCACCAAAGTATGCAGTATGTGAAGGGCCATCAATACCAACAAAACATACTCCATCACCTGGTATGTCACTTGCTTTGTCAAGAATCAGACCACAAAGCCTTTCTTCCTCACTGGATTCCATTGATGCTGCACCTCATCATGTGTGCACCTCATCTTCTCTGTCAACAAGACAGATGTTGTCAAATTCATCCATTGCTATTCTGCAAATCATCACAGCTCCAACACTAATATCAAAGGCTTACGTGTCTTCTATATACAGAATATATCTCCCCTCCGTGATACAGATCCTCCTTGGGTAACTTTATGTCATAACCATTTTCCTGCACTATATACTACAAATAACACCTCTGTTGTGTTTAGAGGAGTATATCTATTAGATTAGTTTTCAAAACATTATCTCTTCAGAGATTTTTCACAGTACATATAAGATTTATCATGCAAATTTAAAAACGTTTTGCATCATAATTCATCCATTGGCATATTAACAAAACTTTTTTGTTAAAATGAAAGCCACATTCAATACACAAAACCACTCAATGCATAAAACCAAACTGTTGATGCAGCATTTCAGTAGATTAACTGGTCTACTCCCCTTTCCCAGGTCTATATGGCATAACAATATTTTCAATATAGCTGTTAAAGAAACAAACAGAATTAGCAAAGTAGTATGCAACAGAATCACCAAAGTCATTGATTCATCACATGATGTTGATTGATATAGAGTGGCCTCAATCATCTATCCTCATCCCATATTCTTATTTGGCCAGTACCCCTACCATTTACTGTCCTCCTTGATGAGTTCATCTCATTCTCCAGGCCCTAGATTCCCAATGTTAGTATGCCAAGTTTAGTCTACCCACAGGTCTTAATATGCCAAATGTTACTCATAGTGGCATAAATGTCAATGTATAAATAACATATGAATTGCTATATTTATTCAATCCCCATCCCTCACCATCTTTTAGTTGCATTAGTCTAGATGTTGTTTGTAAGGAGTATTATAGCACATCTCTTGACTATACTTCCATGGATCTACTCCCATTGGGAGTGTTCAATTCTATTATTTCCTTGCCCTTATCCTTTACTAGTGTAACCTTTCCAAATTCTTAAATCACTTACTCTTATTTTTATATACCTGATCCTTTATTGTTTTGTACCTCTCAGCCCATTCCCAGTGAGTTATTTAACTTTAAGTAGGTCAGGGGCACCTTTATGTAAGCCCCCAATATAGGGAAACATTTCTCATTAAATGTGGGCGTTATTTTTCACCATATATCACTATCGTCTAATATCCTCGAGGATTCATTGATCGTACCTCTGCTTATCCGTGTATGAGAACACTTCAACTTGTTTTGGGCCATAGCATAATGTCCTTGGGACTTTCCACTTCTCCTTTTCTCAAAGATATTTTATTGTCATTCAAGTCTGCTGATCCCTCCAACAGGCCGACACCTATTTTAAGGACATACCATATTTACTTACTTAATATGAGTGTAATCCCTCTTACTATTATATTAAGACTTTTCTCAAACTATGATGCACATTACTTCTCTGCTTTCCTATCTTTAGTCTGTATGTAGGGAGGTCAAGGCAGAATCTCCACTACTGCCAGATTTCAAATCTTTGTTTACAAAATGTCTGTGAGAATACTCCCTGGACATTTTGAATTTCATATGAATGTAGTACTGAAGAGACATACATTTTTCTCAAGAGCACAAAAGACACTGATGGCCAGATTTAAGAGAAATGGCGCTGCACCCAGTGCAGTGACACTTTTCTTCCGCACCTTTAGCGTCCCCCAACGCCACAATGTGTACGCCATATCTAAGATACTGCACATCATGGTGGTAGTTAGGGAACTAGCATCAAAATGTTTGACGCTATTTGGGAGCATTGCAGGATTAGCATAAAAAATGTTGACGCTAATCCTGCAAAGCCCTTTGAGGCCCTTTGTAAACAATGGTGTGCCTCCTTTTAACGCCTGCTCTGAGCAGACATTAAAAGTGGCCAATAAAATTATGCAAAGAAATCTCCTAGATTTCTTTGTGCCATATTTGCAGCCCCCCTTTTGGAGAAACGCCCCCCTTGCACACATGATGCCTGGCGCAGGCATAATGTGGGACAAGGGGTTACAAAGTAGTGCAATGCATGCATTGCGCCACTTTGTAAATTTGGCACTACGATTTTGGCTTTGTTGGGCCACATAAGCATTAAAAAAGACGCTAATGTGGCGCAAGGAGGCGCTAGGGGCTCTTAAATCTGCCCCAGAGAATGTAGTAAGATATGTGGTGAGTGTAAGGAACATGGCTCGAGTTGGAGAGCTCATGTATTCCTTAATAAGTGATCAGTTAGTAGGATGCATCCAATACAGCAAAGTGCAATAGAAACATTGAGGAAAAGCCATGTAGTTGAAGTAAGCAATAACACTCATAGAAGGCACGCAGGATACCACTGTTATTTGTTTGAAGAGCTCACAGATTTTTAAAGAAATTACCAACTATTAAGTGCACCAAACAACACCAGATTGCAATGAAAACTTTAGTAAAAATCCTACAATTGAAGTATGAGCTAGCAACATACCAGTGGTTGGGTCAAGGAGATGAGAGGGGGTGATAATAGGCAACTGTACTGTGCAAGTTGGTGCCCTACAAAGAGGAGATGAAGATGGAAGGAGCTTAGGGCCAGATGTAGCAAAGTGTTTGCGCCTCGCAAACAGCAAAAAACGCCATTTGCGAGGCGCAAAAGCCTCTTTGCTATGCAGAAATGCATTTTGCGAGTCGGATCCGGCTCGCAAAATGCATTTCCGACTCGCAAATAGGAAGGGGTGTTCCCTTCCTATTTGCGACTCGCAATGCTATTCAAGTTCATTTGCGACCGCGAAAGCAGTCGCAAATGAAATCGCAGTTACCATCCACTTGAAGTGGATGGTAACCCAGTCGCAAACGGGAAGGGGTCCCCATGGGACCCCTTCCCCTTTGTGAATGGAAACAAAAATAATGTTTCAGAGCAGGTAGTGGTCCTATGGACCATTGCCTGCTCTGAAAAATACCGAAACAAAAGGTTTCGGTTTTTTTTCTAAGTGCAGCTCGTTTTCCTTTAAGGAAAACGGGCTACAGATAGAACAAAAAAAAAATGCTTTATTAAAAGCAGTCACGGACATGGTGGTCTGCTGACTCCAGCAGGCCACCATCCCCGTGAGTGCCCATACTCGCAATGGGGTCGCAAAATGCGACCCACCTCATTATTATTAATGAGGTGGGTCTTTGCGACCCCATTGCGAGTTGCAGAAGGTGTCTGAGACACCTTTCTGCATACCAAATTGCGAGTTGCAATTTGCGAGTCGCACGGACTTGCAAATTGCACGTCGCAATTTGTTTTTTTTCCTACATCTGGCCCTTAGTTTCTAAATTGAATACAGAGAGCGAGAAAGAGAGTATAAAAATAGATAGAAAGTTCAAATGTTACAGATGGGGAAGTTCAAGTCATTTTTCCAAAAGCGGTAATTGCTTTAAAAAAAATGCTGCATGTAGGAAACGCAGTAAGAAGGGTCAGTATGCCTTTGAATTCAATAATGTAAAATTCAGCAACTGGGGAAAGTGGCAGATGGCGTGAAGAAGGTACTGTTACATTTAAGTGAAATTAGGAATGTAGTGGATGAAGTTAATAAAAAATGCCATAGTGTGAGTTTGAAGGACGAGGCAAGGGAGTTTCTGGTCTTGCAGATTCGGGGTCACCTAACACCTTGATTGGTGATTAAAACTGGAATAAAATGTTTGTTTAGAGAATTTTTAGTTTTTGGCTTCAGAGATCAGCCTGGGTGGTGATGGAGTTCCAGGATTTATTTGATCGAATATACCGTCACAAGTATCAAATTTAAAAATTGAGAGTCAGGAGCCAATGTCTATGTTGCCAAGAGTATGAGTAACGTTTTGAGGGGAAACACAAAAGGGTTCAGAGGATCACACTTAATCCTCATTTACCTGAACAGGTTATGCTAGTATTACACCTCTGTGAAAATCAAGACATAGTTTAAAACTACACTAGGATGTTTGAAAATAGACTGGGACTAATGAAAGGGTTTTAGTGTAAAACTGGATGTCAAGGTATTTTCTGCCTGGCATCTCAGATGTATTAAACATACTGAGCAAGGCTGGACTGTTTGATATTGTAGATTTTTCTGTCTCCCACAAGATTGTGTTGCCTAGAAAATCCAGACTACTCACATCACTTGTCACTACTTTGGGTGTATATAGGTTTATATACATGTTGTTTGTATTAGCTGAAGCATATTTCTGGATGCATGGGTCAGGTAATGCCTTTGAGGATGATGTCCTGATACATGGGAAGATCAGGGACATCATGGCAGGGTGTTGATGAAAGTCTTACAGAGATTGGATAAAAGTGTCCTCACACCGAAGAGAAAAAGTATAAATTCCATATAGGGATGGAGTTCTGTTTGGGGCACACAATATCTGGTAAAGGAATAAGTCCCAAGTTATTGTTGGCTGAACCTATTGTGAAGGCATTTGTTTCTAGTGACAAATAACACTTAACATTGTTCGTGGGATTGTCCAAGTATTGTTCTAAAGTTGTTTATGATTTTGCTGGCATAGGGCAGCTCTTAAGGCTACTGCTGGAAAAATGGGCTAAGGTTGAGTGGTTAGGGGATGTGTCTTTTGAATCATCAAGGAGGAGATAAATAAAATGCCTACTATGAGGCTTTTTAATACATGTGGGAAACAATATTGGCTATGGAGGCACGTTTGTGAGGTTTAGGCAATTATGTCTCAAAATGTGGTTGGAGACAGTGGTGGAGAAACATTATTTGGTAATTGAGAGTGTGGCAGTGCTTGTTTATTAGCCGTTCATCATTTCAAGTTTATTTGGTTGGTTTTGCTTTGGTAGTAAGAACAGACCACAGACCTCTGGCTCAAGTTTTGATGTGTAAGGTGACCGGTAATGGTGTGCTGTTTGTGTTTGTTGAGATCCAGACATTTCTGAAGGATTTTGCAGTGCTGTACTGTAGAACAGCAGTGTATTCATCACAAGCTAATGGATTAGCAGAAAGATTGAACATATTGGTGAAGTTATGTGAGCAATGTGTGATGGAAGGAACTGTGCTCTGAGAGATAGTTTGGGCTCATTGTAACACCCTGAACAGTGTGACTTGAGTATCACCTTGAGTATGTTTAAAAGGGTGGCAAGCTGAGTTGAAACTTAACCCACTGTGGTTGACTTATGGTCCAAGGAAGAGGTTTTTCAAGCACCATTTAAATTCTTCAAGTAGATGTGAGAGTCAAAATCACTACAACAATGAGTTCAATGGGAAGCAGTGAGTGAGGGAAAGGACGTGGAGTGTGGGTGAATGGCATTTATGAAGAAACCTAGATGTTACAAGAAAGGTCTCTCCCAGCTTACTGGCCTTTCAGAATTGTTGAGGTGAAGGATAATGTAGTGGTGGTGCAAGCAGCAAACCAGTCAAATTGTGAGATTAATGAGACACTAGGGACTGAGCTAGCAGAGCCATTGTCTCTTTTGGGAGAACATGTATTAAATTTAGGGATGGTCCAGAACAGGAAGAGGTAGATAAATCAGGGTGAAGTCAGCATGGATGTAGGAACCTGTTATGTAATGATGAAAGAAGAAAATTTGTAAAACGGTCATGTTTTCCTCCGGGAGGTTAGAATTTCACTTACTTGGATAATTCTGGTCTGGGTACCTTTAGCCCTGTATTTTCACACTGCATTATTTTTTTTAACTTAAGTTTCCTTTGCTCATGTTGTTGCTTAGTCTTGTCTGTTATTGACTGAGTTTTGCTGTTCTGCTTGGAATGGCATGGGATCATGGGTTTGTGTCATAAGGATCTTGAGGGTGAGGTTCAAGTCAGTTGCAGGTGCCTGCCTGGTTGCACTGAATTGGCGTACAAAAAAATGACGCAAATTCAGTGCAAAAGAAGTATAAATATGCTCCAAAGTGTCACACTGCATGCGTAGTGCCACATAATAACATGTACTGCACAGTCTGGCTTTATAGGGCAACTATGATGTTTTAACAACTGACACCATTGTGGTGCTAGGAGGTGGTGGGTTGAACATTGCTTCCAAAATGGACTACACAGCACATTTATCTAAATCTTAACAATCATTTTGGGATCAACATAAAAATTCCCAGGCCCTTGGGCCACTACCCAGGATTGTCAAGACCATCAACCCAGTCCAATAAAACCATTTCACAAGAAAAGGAACATACACTATACCACAAGCAAGTCTGTGTCACCACTCCAACTAAAAAGTACAACTGCCATGGTATGTTCCAAACCACTATCAACATTTACCAACACATCTTTTCTCTATCCTCAAAGGTACGGCATACATCTGTGATTGATGACCCCATTAGCCAATCCCACAATGGCGGAAGAGTGGGCCTACAACTAGAGACACAGGAAAACTCAAAATGTGGTGGAGAGGACATTTGGGCTCCTGAAATCCAGGTTCAGGTGCCTGGCCCTGACAGGAGGAAGCCTCTTGTATGCTCCACCACTTGTTTGAAAGATAATTCTGGCATGTGCAATTCTGCACAACATCTCTGTCAGAACAAATATCCCCTGGGATGAACAGGTTGATGTCCCCAATGAGGAGGAGGATGATGACGGAGCAGATAATGTGGAGAGGGAACAACAGAACACTGATGCAGGAGTTTGTAGGAGACTCCACATTGTTGAGAACTTCTACACATAGTCACTATACTCTCAACATCACTTTGGAAATAGCACAAATCAATTACTTTGCACCTGATTCTCTTTGGTCTACTCATTATCCGTTACATACACCATTGGAATGTGACTCAAACCTCAGTGAGCAGGTAAGTAACACAAAGGTGACAAGTATGGTAGCAACATTGTTTGTGATTTAAGAGGGTCTACTGCCACTATCTCACATATTAGTGACACACTATTTGTGGGCATGTGACTCCTGAAGGTCTAGATCCATGCACCACCACGTATATTGTTCTGCCAAGTGAGCAAGGTGCTAATACCTAGCCCATTCACCACAATAAAACCTTGCATAACAAGATGTATGCAATGGGAGTACCCATAAGGTAGGGGCTGTCAACAAATGGATATACAGTTATGTAGGAACAGGACACTGTCACAACTCATGGTGACAGCAGCTTTGCCTGCATGGTACATGTATGACAAGAGTGGAACATCATTGCTAACTGTGGTTCTTCAGTAAATGTCCAGTAAATGTAACCAATGTCAGATGCTGAGCCTGCACAATGTATCTATGGGATTATGTCCTGGCACTGCCATTGGACACAACCCTGGCACATGGTGGACTGTACCTCACATGTGGCACACACAAGTTGGCTGTGGAGTGCGCAATGGATTTCCTGACTAAAGAATCAGCTAGGGGTGCAGATCCAAACTCTTATCTTGGTCAAATGTAGGCTAATATTCACTATGTACATGAGGTGCACACCTGTCACACAAATCTGCTGTCTTGGCACATGCCTGGACCAAATCCAGGCAAACATGTGAAGACTGATGTGCGGGTGTATGTCCTAGGTAGCAACGGGTTTGCCAGTAAGGACATTTCTTGACATGTCAGCATGTATACCTAGTATGCTGTGCATAACGACATCACTCAGCACAAAGCAATACACACCACTCATTGTCACTCACATGACAGGACAAGTGCATGATAGAAACAGTTACAAATTGTCCCATACATGTTGTGGCCTCCAACATCGCAATCAGGTGTGGGATGTGCTACTTTGTTCAACATTGTTGAAAAATGTCTGAGACACAACACCAAACTGAGTGGGAGTAGACCTATCCATATATGTTGCAATTGGCAAATGAACTGTATAGCACTGAGATGATTTCACACCTCAATATCATTCAGTCATGGTAAGGGTTACCTAGGTTGTGGCATGCTGGAAGAAATGCATACACGTGATCAATGGAGGTTGTAGATAGACAGCGTTGAAACACCCACAGATACTTCAAATACAACACAGGTGGTGAAATGGAGACAACACAAGTGCTGTGGCAGGAGTTATGTTGTATGTGTGGAACTCATGACATCTCATGAATACCGTCAATGGAACCATAACTATCAAGTAGTCAGTAGAAGGAGATGTGTACATCTTCTAATTACACAAGTCACATGTTGCACCATGTCCATGTATGACCAGATAATGTTGCTGTAGAAGAAAGTGCAAGTAGCCTAAAGATTGGGAGCAATGTAGGTGACAATACATGCCTTACCAGTAGTGCAGGAATACCTGGAGAAGGGACACACATACACCAACACTGACTGTACAACACATCAATGTCTACATGTCAACATTTAACATATGTACAGAGAGGGTGGCCAGATGAGAACATAACGCAGTCATGTTGGCCACTAGCATACTATGGTATTTGCCCATCTTATTCCACCATGACAGGAGGCTGTGACAGACAACACCATATGTACCCTGGTACATTTCAAATATTGAAGTCACACCAGATATACAAGCCCGACAAGCTGCCTAAGGAAACAACTAAGGACATCAAATAATGTCACATGTCCCACATGTGCAAGCACCCGACCTCTGTACATCAGAAGGGAAAGCTGACATTACGTACTGCAGAAATGTGATATTCTGGTCTGTATGACCACAATTGTGCATGTGTCTGTCTGCTGGGGAGTGTACATAGTTCTGCTGAGTAGCAATCATGAAGAGGCTATGTCCCCGCTCAATAAACCCACACACCACTGCTCTTGCTACATTAACATTGTCAGGGGCTTGATGCATGTGCTCAGGGGGCTGAGTAAACTGGTGCTCCATTAGCTTGCCCCTTCACATGGAACCATGGGTTTGTGTTACCATACAAACTCACACAGTTGTGATAATGAGTAGGCTGCCATCTATTCCAGACAGCAACACTGTTACAGAGTGCCTGATTGGTGGTATGCACACATATGCCACATATCTCAGCACACATGTACCACTGTAATGGCTCAGGCATGGTAAAGCATATGGATTCTGAACAAAAGGCAACCTAGCACAAAAGTAAAGGGGATAGGTATAACAAGATCAGTGTAAGAAATGACCATCACATGTGTTCGGACATATGGAAACATAGCTGGCACTGATGTGACACCACATGCTTTTGTCAAATGCCAACATGTGTTCATGCAGGAAGGTAGTAATTTGAGGTTTCACATTCCATGAACACACCACTGTCGTCATATGTAACATAAATTACAAAACACATCTATACAGACACACAGCACTTACCAATCTTCACCAACACATGTGTATAGAACATCTCCTGCAACTAAGATGCATGAGAGACCAAATGGCACACGTGTAGCAGAGCAACATGAAGTAAAATCCAACAACACATCACAGAGTGGACACACATGCACACGCAAATTGCCAGAGTTTACGCAATGTCAATGCAGTCCAAGTCCACTGAATACTGTGAGTGGAAATTGTCATGGTTGTCACATGCTTTACTATGTGTTGGACATAGGCCACCATATACATTGTGTTGCAGGTATGTGTACATTTGTATCTTAGACATAACAATGTAGTCCACCCACAAATTAGTGTACATACACATGTGTACACACCTAGCACACATGTGCCTACATGTATGTGGAAACAGTGTAGCTACACATGCACATATGCACAAGTGTGAGTAATCGCATGCTGCAGACTCATAAACAAACCTATAGGTTCAACGTACCATTGTCACTGTAATGACAGTACTGGACAGTCACGCACCTGTTGCCATACCACATATACAACATTGCTGCACAGCCCATGTAACATGTTAAGTTAATCAGGGTGCACTCAAGGCCTACAATGCAAAAATCCACGCAATTTTGTCATGCGTCAAAAAAATGACACAAATGCATCAACTACACATTGCAACATTAGTAAAATGATGCCAGGGCCCTGAGCAGCAATTACAGGTATACAGGCCTCTGAATGCACCATGGTGTATATCCACACATGACCGTCATGTGTCAAACGTCTTCACACATACGCATATACCATACAATACCCCTAAGCTAAAAGATGCCTAGCCCCTATGTAATGCGTCAAAAAAAACACTCATCATGCAAAACGTGACACACATGCCCAGGAAGTGATGAAAAAGGACATCCTGTCTGCAAAGATGGTACAGTGAGTTCACTTTCACTTCACAGTCTTATTGTCTGTGACTTTGTGAGGGTGCGTGGAGCTGGTTTTGTAGGTGGATTGGTGTTTTTGGAGTGTTAGTAGTGTTTCATGTGCTGTGTCTTGTTGGTATTCTTCTTTGTCATTAAACTTGTCTTTTGTAGTGTAATTTTACTGTATTTGTCTCTGTATTGTGGGCTGTTAGTCTGGGGTAGTATAGTTGTTGGGGTAGTTGGGTTAGGTGTTAGGTTTTCTTTATTTTTTTTGTTTTGGGTAAACTGAATTTGCAGTATGTCTGGTGAAGGGAGGATGTGACGGATGTCTGCCGATGAGCTGGGGGGATTCCTCAGGCTTGTTCAGCGCTACCTCCCTTTGATGCTGCAACTGGGTGGCCATGTAATTCTTGGCTACCCAAAAGAGGCACAGCGGCTGCTGTGGGGCAGGGTGCTCCACCACCTCACACGCATCTTTGGCAGTGGAAGGAATGACCACCAACTCAAACATCAATGGGCAGATCTGATTACAAGGGATCTGAAGGATCATCTGGGAATTGAGATTGGTGGAGCAGTTGGCAAGTCTCACATTTACATACAAAGTCCTTACATGTGCATGACAGTTGAGTCAAGGTTGAGTGCTGCATGTAATGCTTGTGGATGTGGCATGTTGTATGCTACCTGTATTACGAGTCCCAGCAAGTCAGATGTTCAATATTGAAGCCAATGCTGGCAGATGTACCATTTTCCCTGCACAATCAAGTGTTGTGTTGCATGCATAGGGCAACTCGGTAATGAGCAGCACCAAATGAGGCCTGTGCCATGCATCATGTATGGAGCTGGGTCCCAAAATCGTTTTGGGTGGCATATGTATAAGCCACTGAGTAAGATGAGAAATCCATTGGTTCAATTATACTGGCGCTCTGAACGGCTGCTGAGAGCAGGTGTGATATGGAGGCATAACAATGTATGAGATGGGCCCCCAATGTACTAAGCAGATGTCATAAGAATCTGTTGCAACTCATGCTGAGAACTTAATTAACCTACACATAAATAGATGCATTTGGACCCTACCTGCTTCATGCTATGCCTTAATTCACATTAGGTGCACATATGGTGGGGGTAAGGGGTGCACTGAGGGCCACAAGGACTGTATTGATGCAATTGGTGCTGCACCCCTGTTGTTCTATTGGCCCCTTTGTGTCATTGGCCAAGGCCATGTAAGGGAGCTTGACCTTGCACTGGGTTCAGACTACTAGCCTACTTCCCTGTTCCAGTTCCTTGTGTATCACATACACACTTTACTATGTCTATTACCACACACATGTGCAGAGTCAGTTCCACAGGCCTGCCACTTCTCACTGACAGAAGGGGGCTGCCCTGCATCTTCTCCTTCACTGGCACATCACTTAGTAACCTGCACCAACAAATGCATCCTTGGACCACAGAGCAAGTGTTTCTGTGTTGAGGCATTTTCTATGCCCATATTCTTATCCCTCCCTGGACAAATAATGGTATACCATGGCAACAATGCCTGGACACACACTATTGGCAATACATCCATGATTTCAATCAATCAATGTGCAGGTAGGTACAACTATCTTTACATTATTATACTCCCATAGCATTATTGCTCATGTGTGTGCCTTGTGATGGTACACACACATTACTTACTTCACTGAGGGATGTATCACGTCATTCCTCAACACCTTGGAATACCCACACAACCCCTGGGCAGTAGTTTATCAGTTTGCTGTGACAATGAGGTAGATGTCTACAACATCTGAGGAAGGCTCAAAGGCTATGTGTGTCACGATGGGACATAAGGTCATGGAGGTGTAGAGCTAAAAGACACCTGCATGACAATGCCATGTATTAATGGTGCTGTGAGAAGCACTACAGGAGTGTTATGGACAGTGATGGTTTCTAGGTGTGTGGATATACATTATCTGAGACTATGGGGGTCATTCTGACCCTGGCGGTAAATACCGCCAGGGCCGGGGTCGGCGGTAGCACCGTCAACAGGCTGGCGGTGCTCCGCCGGGCATTATGACCGCGGCGATACAGCCGCGGCCAGAAGCGGAAAGCCGGCGGTGTACCGCCGACTTTCCGCTGCCCATGGGAATCCGCCATGGGGATTCTGGCACCCCATACCGCCATCCTGTTCCTGGCGGTTCGCCCGCCAGGAACAGGATGGCGGTATGGGGTGTCGAGGGGCCCCTGGGGGCCCCTGCAGTGCCCATGCCAATGGCATGGGCACTGCAGGGGCCCCCGTAAGAGGGCCCCACAAAGAATTTCAGTGTCTGCTTTGCAGACACTGAAATTCGCGACGGGTGCAACTGCACCCGTCGCACCTTCCCACTCCGCCGGCTCCATTCTGAGCTGGCTTCCTCGTGGGAAGGGTGTTTCCCGCTGGGCTGGCGGGCGGCCTTTTGGCGGTCGCCCGCCAGCCCAGTGGGAAACCCAGAATGACCGCCGCGGTCGGTCTTCTGGCGGTTCCCGCTTGGCGGGCGGCTCCCGCCGCCCGCCAAGCTTAGAATCAGGGCCTATGTGTGATTGACTGATCACAGATGTTTGTTAGTTGCTGTGCTGTACCACTAGGATGACATGCTCAATCAACCTAACAAGTTAACAGTATACAGTGTCATCCATTAACTGAAATGTACAAATTACACTAACCAATGTTTTCCATCCATGTCTTGCAGGTGAACCTGCACCCTACACCGTAGGAACAGTTGTGCGATTTGAAGACCCTGATGCATCCAGTAAGTGTCATCTTGTGTGTCCAGGGTTTGGTCTGAGACAGTCTGAAGTGTGGAATGTTATGAAAGATGGGTTTGTCTGACTAATGATCTAATAGCATTGGAGAAAGGATGGTGAAATCATGTACGTTGGAATGTTGTGCAATGAGAATGGCATGGTTGTAGTTCAAGGAGCAACGTGTGCTAGCATGGAATTGTGTGAAATGGGAATTGTTATGGCTGGCCAGTTATTCATTGGTGTCTACCATGATAGGTCTCAAAGCAGCTGTTTATGTACATAGCATGCCTGTTTACAACCACTTTGTCTTAGCACCATTGTCAGCACAGTATGCCAAACATAGCTTACACTTACTGACAAGATGGTACAGATATGGGTGATATCTGCAGAGGTCTCTAGGGGGGTTATGTAGGAGACACATACACCACAGGTGCCTCAGTATAATATAATTAGATATGAGTCTGTAATACTGCAAGGAGCCACCTAGTGCTGCACAACAATCGGTAGTGTACACATTTAGTAGGCAACTAACCTTCAGATGGTTGAGTGGAAAGTCTGTGATTCTTCCCACACCACATCTCAAGCAGTTTTCACAATGTGGGGTCCTGCCACCATGATATTTGTGAGTGATGTAGGTAACATCACATATGCATATGATGTGAATGCTGTGTGCGTACCTGGTACTTTGATGATGTCTGACATGCATGTACAAATGATGTACAATGTTTCTGGATACTGTTGCAGCACCCACTGCAGTGCCAATCTCACCGTGGGTCTAATGGCACCCATACAGCCACCATGTATGTGCCATTTAACACATGTAGCACTATATAACATGGGGTAGGGGGCTTCCGTTCTGTTATATGTTGACAACTCTGATGTATAGCTCAGGCTTAAAGCCAAACTTTCTGGGAAGTTTCAACCAGTTGTACATGTGGGTACATCATGGACAATGGCGTACCCCCTTGTTACGTATGCTCAGGCCAGGTCTTACAGCAGGACACATTTATGTTGATTTACCAAACCTTAGAATAGCAGGTGGGAAGTTACCTGACCCCCATCATATGGCCCACACCTTGCCTCCCTGATGACTGGGCAAGCTTTGAGGTTTCACCAGGTGTGTTGAGGTGATGGAGTGCATGCACAGCCCCCCCTTATGCACAGGGACACAGGAAATCCAGACTTGTTGGGGCACGTGATCCTCACAAGTTAGAAGGCACAAATGTTGATCATGGACACTTTTGTCTACTAAGCTCTGGTCCCTGCTGTTTCTAAATAGATTTCTATCATCCTAGTGACATGTGCATGATTCTGATGATGACTGGTAGGAAATAGTCATAGATGAGGAATAAGTAATTTTTGAGAAATGTGTGTTGGACTGTATATGTTATCTGCAGTTGCAGTATACATTAAGGGGCATATTTATAATGCCCTAGAGCCACCTTGCGCCACATTAACGTAATTGTTTTTTACGTTAATGTGGCCCAACGAGGCCAAAATCCCAGCAACTTATTTACAGGGTGGCGCAATGGATGCATTGCGTCACTCTGTAACCCTTTGTGCTGCATTATGCCTGCGCCAGGCATAATGTATGCAAACGGTGTGTTCCCACGTTAGGGGAGCTGGAAGAATGGCGTAAGGAAATCTACGAGATATCCTTATGCAATTTTTTATGGCACTTTTAACGCCTGCTCAAGAGCGTTAAAAGGGGCCTTCCATTCTTTAGAATGAGGCCCTATGCACTCTGCAGGAGAAGCGCCACTCGTGCCGAGTACGTCAATGGTGTCATGAAAAATTACCCTACTGCCCCCTACCCTGCGGCATGGTGCACTGTATTTTAAATACGGCGCACACATGGCGGCGGTAGGAGGGTGCTTATGGGTGTAGGGAAAGTGGCGCTGCACTCGGTGCAGCGCCACTTTCCATAAATCTTCCCCTATATGTCTGTACAAACTCCACCCAATGCTGATACTGATGCTTGCATATCCTCATATTTCAGCTGCCAACATCACAGAAGTACAGAAGCAAGAATTCCATAAGAGGATCGAACTATACCACCACATAATTTAGGTTGATGATGCATACTGCCGAATGGCCAGGAGGTTCAGAAGAGAAAAAGCACGGGGGAATGATGTGCCTTTCTCCATGGGGCACCTCCAATACAGCCACAAAAGGACACTGGAGGCAAGCCATCAGGGGTGACGAGCCACAGTTGGACCAAGGCCCTTAACGTCAGCTGCACCAGTGATCACACAGCCACCAGTACAGCCACCTGCAGCAGTAGTCCCAAGCCAGTTTGAGCAGGATTGGAGGAGGAACATTGGGCAGATTTTGGCCAGACTGACTAAATTGGAGGAGGGTGCAGCAGAGGACCGCAAGTTATGTTATGTTATGAGGATCTATAGAGTGCACGGCTACCCAAAGGCCTCCCAGCGCTGTACAGAAATCTTCAGAACACACACTGTGGGCGAAGATCAACATAACCAAGTTTTAAGCAGACAACGAAAGGACAATTCGTGGCTGGTTAGTTGTAGGCCTATGGGCAGAGAGTTCCACAACTTAGCACCAAGATAGGCCATGGAGATTCCGCCCCATTTAGATTTTTTTATTAAAGGGATTACGGCCAGAGCCGCCTTAGAGGATCTGAGATGTCTAGCAGGATAGTTGAAGGAGGCAAGAGTTTGCAAAAGCGGAGGACTTTTGTTATAGAGGGCTGTTAGAAATGGGGTCTTTGTTTGGCAGTCAGGTTACCCCCTATCCAAGCAAGGACCCTCACTCTAGTCAGGGTAAAAGAGAATCACCCTCAGCTAACCCCTGCTTACCCCATTGGTAGCTTGGCACGAGCAGTAGGCTTAACTTCAGAGTGCTAGATGTAAAGTATTTGTACCAACAAACACAGTAACTTAATGGAAGCACTACAAAATGACAAGTCAAGTTATCAATTAAAAACCAAAAAGAGTCTTCATGTAATTTTAAACACAGCGCTAGCGCTGTTAGTGTGGAAATTTACCTGGGCACATCAGAAATAACCCTGCACGGGTGAGTGTGCGTCAAAAAGGGCTTGCGATGCGTCAGTTTCACTCACGAGCGAGACCTTGCATAATTTCTCCTTTAGTTGGGTCAGCGTGCGTCGTTTTTCTCTCTGCAGGAGAGCGATGCGTCTATCCGATCAGCCCTCTCGGGTCCGGGCAGGCCTTGCGTCGTTTTTGCACGTCCAACGGTGTTTGAGTCAGAAATTCAGCCGCACAATGGTCCAAAACCATGCTGCACGGGTTGCGATCTCACCGGTCTCCGTCAGCGATGCTGCACGTCGTTTCTCCAGCTGCAGGCATCGATCTTCCAGTCACGTTGCAGACAAGCATCGATTTTCAGCCACGAAGCCGGCGGTGCGTCGATTTTTTCAGCCACAGATCAGAGTTGCGCCAATCTTTTCCCCACATGGCGGTCTGTGCATAGATTTCTCACTCTCGGGCTGCCAGCTTCTCTTCTCAGGGTCCCAGGAACTGAATGGGCAACACTTGGCAGAGTAGGAGTCTCTCCAGAGACTCCAGGTGCTGGCAGAGAGAAGTCTTTGCTGTCCCTGAGACTTCAAACAGGAGGCAAGCTCTAAATCAAGCCCTGGGAGAGTTCTTCACAAAAAGGAAGGCAACACAAAGTCCAGTCTTTGTTCTCTAGCACAGGCAGAACCAGCAACTGCAGGATAGCTCCACAAAGCACCTACACAGGCAGGGCAGCTCTTCTTCCCCAGCTCTTCAGCTCTTCTCCAGGCTAAAGTTCCTCTTGGTTTCCAGAAGTGTTCTAAAGCCTGGGGTTTTGGGTGCCCTTTTTATACCCATTTTGCCCTTTGAAGTAGGCTTACTTCAAAGGAAAGTCTCTCTTGATTGTGAAATCCTGCCTTGCCCAGGCCAGGCCCCAGTCACACACCAGGAGGTTGGAGACTGCATTGTGTGAGGGCAAGCACAGCCCTTTCAGGTGTGAGTGACCACTCCTCCCCCCACCCTCCTAGCACAGATGGCTCATCAGGAAATGCAGACTACACCCGAGCTCCCTTTGTGTCACTGTCTAGTGAGAGGTGCAACCAGCCCAACTGTCAAACTGACCCAGACAGGGAATCCACATGCAGGCAGAGTCACAGAAATGGTTTAAGCAAGAAACAGCTCACTTTCTAAAAGTGGCATTTTTAAACACACAATCTTAAAATCAACTTTACGAAAGGATGTATTTTTAAATTGTGAGCTCAGTGACCCCAAACTCCACATATCTAACCGCTCCCACAAAGAATCTACACTTTAATCATATTTAAAGGTAGCCCCCATGTTAACCTATGAGAGGGCCAGGCCTTGCAACAGTGAAAAACGAATTTAGCAATATTTCACTGTCAGGACATATAAAAAACATTACTATATGTCCTACCTTAACCATACACTGCACCCTGCCCTTGGGGCTACCTAGGGCCTACCTTAGGGGTACCTTACATGTAAGAAAAGGGAAGGTTTAGGCTTGGCAAGTGGGTACACTTTACAGTTTACAGATTACAATTTACAGTTTAAAACTGCACACACAGACACTGCAGTGGCAGGTCTGAGACATGATTACGGAGCTACTTAGGTGGGTGGCACAACCAGTCCTGCAGGTGCACTAGTAGCAGTTGGTTTACAGCACTAGGCACCTCTAGTACACTTTATAAGGGACTTACTAGTAAATCAAATACGCCACTCATGGATCAACCAATTACATACACATTTTGTATAGGCGCACTTGCACTTAAGCACTGGTTAGCAGTGGTTAAGTGCCCAGAGTAACAAAAACAGCAAAAACAGAGTCCAGCACACATCAACAACCTAGGAAAAAGTTAAGGGAGGCCACGCCATGGATGAAAAGTCTAACAAGGGCTTTGCGAATGCAACACAGCATTTTAAATTGTATCTGTTGCTCAACTGGGAGCCAATGTAGAGTAGAGAGAGCTGATTTTGTTGATTCGTGTCTAGGTATATTAAAAAGAAGGTGGGCAGCAGTGTTTTGCACCACCTGTAGTTTCTTTTTAACATATTTCAGCGCACCGAGGTACAAGGCATTACCATAATCCAGGCGCTAAATGATGAGTGCCTGGATGATGAGCCACTTAGCAATACGTGGAAGTATTTTAAACACCTTTCTGAGGAGTCTTAGGGGCAGATTCATACTTTTGGACGGAAACCTGCCTTAGCGCAGGTTTATGTCAAAAAGTATAACGCTGGCTAGCGCCATTCCAAGACGCCGACCGGGTGCCATTTATGGAATGGCGCTAGCCAGTGCTAAGACCCTGTTAGTGTCCTTGGAAAGGATGCTAACAGGGCTGGGGAGGCGTAGGGGGAACCAGGGTGTGTGCGCCAAATTATGGCGCTACACTGTTTAGAGGCAAAAAAATTGCCTCTAAGCAGTGTAGCGTCATTTTCTGGTGCACAACCCCCATGGACATGGCTCTTGTCTTAGTAAATGGTCCATGGGCGTGGCCATTGGGGCCAGCGCCATGCAGGGTGCCCCAAGTCAGGCCCTCTGAGTGGTGTTGGAAAAAATACTCACCCGGACTTACCTGGGATTGGTTTCCCCATCCTTAGGTGACCTCCTGGTGTGGGTGGGTGGGGGTGTCCCTGGGGACAGGGAAGGGCATCTGTGGGCAATTTTCATGATCACCGACCTTGGAAATATGCCTACAGGTCCCCATACGCCTGCCCAGACCCAGGCGTAAAATAATGGTGCTAAGTAAGCTTAGCGCCATTATTTAAAGTCCTCATCCCCCCCAAGCTGGATTTTAGCATGGGGGATAAATATGGCACAAAGGCCATATCGTCCTATTCTGGATGGGAACACCTACCTTGCATCTCATTGACGCAAGGTAGGTTTTCCCCTCCAGAAAACAATGTAAACTCTATTACTTTGGCACTAGACGTGTCTAGCGCCATAGTATAAATATGGAGTTAGGGTTGTGCTGAATTAGCGTAAAAAAATGACGCTAATTCAGTGCAAATCAAGTATAAATATGGGCCTAAGGGCCTTATTTATACTTTTTGGTGCAAAACTGCACTAAGGCAGTTTTGCCCCAAAATGTTTTGCACCGGCTTGCACCATTTTTTAGCACCAGCTGGGCACCATATTTATGGAATGGTGCAAGCCGGTGCAAAGGGTAGGCTAGCTTAAAGAAAAATGACGTTAGGCAGTTTTGAGTCAAAATAAATGATTCTGACCAGATTAGCATCATTTTTTTGACGCGAAGGGGCATATTTATACTCTGTTTGCACTGAATTAGCATATTTTTTTTTTACTCTAATTCAGTGCAAAACTAACTCCATATTTATACTTTGGTGCTAGACCCATCTAGCACCAAATTTATGGAGTTAAAGTCATTTTTTAGAAGTGGAAACCTACCTTGCCTTAATGAGATGCAAGGTAGGCGTTCCCGTGCAAAAAAATGACTCTATGGCCTTAACACCATATTTATACTCCCATGTAAAAATGGTGCAAGGGAGGGAGGAGAGGTCAAAAAATGGGGCAAAGCTTGCTTTGCCCCATTTTTTAAGACCAGGTTCAGGGCAGGCGTTAGGGGACCTGTGGCCCTATTTCCATGGTGGAACACAATGGAATAAGCCCAGAGGTGCCCTCCCTAGGCCCTAGGGGCACCCCCACCCACACTAGAGGGACTGCGAGGATGGGGGACCCCATCCCAGGTAAGTACAGGTAAGTGCATTTTATTTTTGAAAGTGCCATAGGGGGCCATGAAATGGGCCCCCATACATGGCACAGGGTGCAATGGCCATGCCCAGTGGACCCCTGTCCTCTGTGCTTGCCACTGGGGTGGTGGGCATGACTCCTGCCTTTTCTAAGGCAGGAGTCATGTGGCATGGTAGGTTTAGCACCATAAAATGACGCTAATCTGGTTAGAGTCATTGTTTTTTACTCTAACCTGTCTAAAGCCATTTTTTGGTGCTAAACCCTCTTCTTCTATACTGCCAGCCCCACCCGACTAATGTCATTTTTTAAAACTCTAGCCTACCCTTTGCACCGGCTTGCACCATTCCATAAATATGGTGCCCGGCTGGTGCACAGAAATGGTGCAAGCCGGTGCTAAACATTTTGGTGCAAAACTGAGTTAGTGCAGTTTTGCAGCAAAAAGTATAAATAAGGGCCAATATTTTGTAAGTTTGCGCCACTTTTGCGTCATAAAATGACGTTAATGCGGTGCAAAAAATGTTTAAATCAGGGCCTTGGTGCTAGATGGGTCTAGCACCAAACTATAAATATGGAGTTAGTTTTGCACCGAATTAGAGTAAAAAAAAATTACACTAATTCGGTGCAAACAGAGTATAAATATGCCGCAGAGTATAAATATGCCCCTAAATATGGCGCTAAGGCCATAGAGTCATTTTTTGCACGGGAACGCCTACCTTGCATCTCATTAAGGCAAAGTAGGTCTCCAATTTCAAAAAATGACTTTAACTCCATAAATTTGGTGCTAGAGGGGTCTAGCACCAAAGTATAAATATGAAGTTAGTTTTGCACCGAATTAGAGTAAAAAAAAATGACACTAATTCGGTGCAAACAGAGTATAAATATGCCCCTAAGTGTACTAAAGCAGGTGGAAGCTATTTTCTTAGCCTGGTGGGCCATGGTTAGGCATAGGTCAAGCCATACTCCTAAGCTCTTGATGTATTCCTTAGGAGGGGCAGTTCACCTAAGGAGTGAAGCACAGGAGAGATAGAATTCGGCCGATAAAGATGGCCTAGTATCATGACCTCTGTCTTATCCCCATTTAACTTGAGTTTACATTCAGACATCCATTCGGACACTGCCCTTAGGCAAGGGGCAAGAGCTGTCTCCAATGAATTCTGCTCATTTAAGAAGGAGACTCCCAGCTGGGTATCATCCGCATATAAAACTAGTGAAAAACCATATGGCTTCACTATCTCTGCCAATGGTGACATATAGATGTTTGATAAAGTAGGGCTAAGTGAAGAGCCTTGAGGCACTCCCCAGCTGCTATTAAAGCAGCTGGAGAGAAACGAACGGTCTAGTACTGAAATGACCTTGCATCTAAAAAAGAGGAGAAACAGCTCAGAGCCTTCTCTGTCACTCCAGTCTCTCTCATTCTTTGAAGTAGAATGTTGTGATCCACAGTGTCAAAAGCGGCACTGAGATCTAGAATAATAGCTGACACCAGCCCCTGATCAAGACGCTTCCTGACCTCCTTAGTAACTCCAATCAGTGCTGATTCTGTGCTGTGTAGCGGTCTAGAGCCGGTCTGGGAAGGATGAAGAATATTATTGTCCTCAGGAAAATTGGACAAATGCGTGTTCACATGTTTTTCCAATATCTTGGAGAGAGTTAGCAGCAAGGAAATGGACCTGTTATTATTAAGCACGGACGCATCTAAGTTGGGTTTCTTGAGCAGGGGTTTCACTAATGCATGTTTCCACTGATGGGGAATAATACTGCTGGACAATGACAGATTCAACATATCAGTCAAAATAGGAACTATAACGGATGAACCCAATGTAGGAGGCTGGACTGGCTTGTAGTGAGTACCAAGGGGTACTTGCACCTTGCACCAGGCCCAGTTATCCCTTATTAGTGTATAGGGTGTCTAGCAGCTTAGGCTGATAGATAATGGTAGCTTAGCAGAGCAGCTTAGGATGAACTAGGAGACGGGTGAAGCTACTACAGTACCACTTAGTGTCATATGCACAATATCATAAGAAAACACAATACACAGTTATACTAAAAAATAAAGGTACTTTATTTTTATGACAATATGCCAAAGTATCTTAGAGTGTACCCTCAGTGAGAGGATAGGAAATATACACAAGATATATATACACAATAGCAATAATATGCAGTATAGTCTTAGAAAACAGTGCAAACAATGTATAGTTACAATAGGATGCAATGGGGAAACATAGGGATAGGGGCAACACAAACCATATACTCCAAAAGTGGAATGCGAACCACGAATGGACCCCAAACCTATGTGACCTTGTAGAGGGTCGCTGGGACTATTAGACAATAGTGAGAGTTAGCAAAATAACCCTCCCCAAGACCCTGAAAAGTGAGTGCAAAGTGCACTAAAGTTCCCCTAAGGACAAAATAGTCGTGTTAGAGGAATAATGCAGGAAAGACACAAACCAGCAATGCAACAACTGTGGATTTCCAATCTAGGGTACCTGTGGAACAAGGGGACCAAGTCCAAAAGTCACAAGCAAGTCGGAGATGGGCAGATGCCCAGGAAATGCCAGCTGCGGGTGCAAAGAAGCTTCTACTGGACAGAAGAAGCTGAGGTTTCTGCAGGAACGAAAAGGGCTAGAGACTTCCCCTTTGGTGGACGGATCCCTCTCGCCTTGGAGAGTCGTGCAGAAGTGTTTTCCCGCCGGAAGGACGCCAACAAGCCTTGCTACACGCAAATCGTGCGTTTGGCGTTTTTGGACGCTGCTGGGGCCCAGGAGGGACCAGGAGGTCGCAAATTGGACCTGCAGAGAGAGGGGACGTCGAGCAAGACAAAGAGCCCTCACTGAAGCAGGTAGCACCCGGAGAAGTGCCAGAAACAGGCACTACGAGGATGCGTGAAACGGTGCTCACCGAAGTTGCACAAAGGAGTTCCACGTCGCCGGAGACCAACTTAGAAAGTCGTGCAATGCAGGTTAGAGTGCCGTGGACCCAGGCTTGGCTGTGCACGAAGGATTTCCGCCGGAAGTGCACAGGGGCCGGAGTAGCTGCAAAGTCGCGGTTCCCAGCAATGCAGCCCAGCGAGGTGAGGCAAGGACTTACCTCCACCAAACTTGGACTGAAGAGTCACTGGACTGTGGGGGTCACTTGGACAGAGTCGCTGGATTCGAGGGACCTCGCTCGTCGTGCTGAGAGGAGACCCAAGGGACCGGTAATGCAGCTTTTTGGTGCCTGCGGTTGCAGGGGGAAGATTCCGTCGACCCACGGGAGATTTCTTCGGAGCTTCTGGTGCAGAGAGGAGGCAGGCTACCCCCACAGCATGCACAAGCAGGAAAACAGTCCAGTAACTCCACCCCAACTAAACTGAATTATAGCTAAGGGAAGAAACTTAGTGGAGTTATGGACATCAATAATCTTATACTGTTGTCCAATGATGTGTTGATCAGGGTGCACTAGGTTGTCAGTCACCAAAGTGAAACTGGCACCTGTGTCCCTGTAGGCCAAGGCCTCAACACCATTTATTGAAACTGTCTGCCTGTACTTATCCATTGTAAGGGGACAAGCAGCCAGTGTGGCAAGGCCAATGCCACTAGGTGTGACAGAAACTGTCTTGGGACTGATTACATCAGTTTCCACTATGGACCCATAAGTGAACCCAACTACACCCTTTGCTTGACTGTTGCCAGCAGTCCCACCACTAGTACCACTACTGCTAGGGGCACTAGAGCTTGATGTATTAGTGGTGGTAGGCTCAGGGGGTTTACCTGGACAGGACTTATCCCCTGGCCTATGGCCTCTGTTTTTACACACAAAGCACCAAGGCTTTTTAATGTGTGCAGGTTGGGAAGAAGAGGAAGAATTTGTTTTATCCCCACCCTCTGAAGAGTGTTTAAGATTTGAAGTGGGATCTTTGGTTTTACCCTTATCCCCATGCTTATCTTGAGATTTTTCACCATCTTTCTTCTTATTGCCATCTTTGTCACCCCCTGTATGAACTTTTCTGTTCACCCTTGTTCTGACCCATTTGTCTGCCTTCTTTCCCAATTCTTGGGGAGAGGTCAGATCAGAGTCTACCAGGTACTGGTGCAACAAATCAGACACACAATTATTAAGTATATGCTCTCTCAGGATTGTGTTATACAGGCTTTCATAATCAGTAACTTTACTGCCATGTAACCACCCCTCCAAGGCCTTCACTGAATGGTCAATGAAATCAACCCAGTCTTGTGAAGACTCCTTTTTGGTCTCTCTGAACTTTATCCTGTACTGTTCAGTGGTTAAGCCATAACCATCCAGGAGTGCATTCTTAAGAACTGTAAAATTATTGGCATCATTTTCTTTCACAGTAAGGAGCCTATCCCTACCTTTTCCACTAAATGATAGCCATAGGATAGCAGCCCACTGCCTTTGAGGGACATCCTGTACAACACAGGCCCTCTCAAGTGCAGCAAACCACTTGTTAATGTCATCTCCCTCCTTATAAGGGGGAACTATCTTGTGCAGATTCCTGGAATCATGCTCTTTTGCAGGATGACTATGGGGAATACTGCTGCTGCCACCATGGGTATCTAAACCCAACTTCTGTCTTTCCTTCTCTAATTCTAAAGACTGTCTATCCAAATCCAGCTGTTGCTTCTTGAGCTTCAGTCTGGTTTGTTCCACTCTCAATCTATTGAGCTCCCTTTCTAACAATCTGTCATCAGGGTGGGTGGGAGGGACATTTCTAGATACAGAGGTATGATGGGAATGAACAGAAGGAGACCTGTCCCTTACAGAGGGCACCCTAACAGCTTGGCTACCAGTATAATGTGAGAGCACACCATCAGTATGGTGTGATTCAACCTCTGTACCAACTATGCTAGACTGTCTAGTAATGGGCAGGCTGAGAAGTTTCTTTCCTGAATCTTTTCCTGGGGGAGTCCCTGGATCAGATTGAGAACCATTAGCTACTTTTTCACCAGATTGGGCACTTATGGCCTTATCCTGTACTCTAAGCATGTTAATTAACAGTTCTAAGGAAGGATTCTTCCCTACACTCAAACCTCTCTCTATGCAGAGACTCCTTGCTCCTTTCCAGCTAAGGTGATCATATGCAAGTTTGGACAGTTCAACATTTTGGCCTGTGCCAGACATTTTTAGAGAGAGTTAAAGTGATAGAAAAAAAAGAAAAAAGTTTTCAGAACTTTTTGGAAAGACAGAAAAAACTTTTTAAACTTTTAAGAACTTTTTGAAAGTTTTAGAAGTACTTTTCAGCACTTAGAAAAGAGTGCAAAGAGGAAATGCAAAACTTTTTGGCTATGTGTATATACACTGACCTTGTTTTGTATATTTTTCTCTTATGAAAAGTACAATGACAAGAGTGGTAAGTAGTCTCAAGCACTTATCCCACCACTGCACAACCAATGTAGGAGGCTGGACTGGCTTGTAGTGAGTACCAAGGGGTACTTGCACCTTGCACCAGGCCCAGTTATCCCTTATTAGTGTATAGGGTGTCTATCAGCTTAGGCTGATAGATAATGGTAGCTTAGCAGAGCAGCTTAGGCTGAACTAGGAGACGGGTGAAGCTACTACAGTACCACTTAGTGTCATATGCACAATATCATAAGAAAACACAATACACAGTTATACTAAAAATAAAGGTACTTTATTTTTATGACAATATGCCAAAGTATCTTAGAGTGTACCCTCAGTGAGAGGATAGGAAATATACACAAGATATATATACACAATAGCAAAAATATGCAGTATAGTCTTAGAAAACAGTGCAAACAATGTATAGTTACAATAGGATGCAATGGGGAAACATAGGGATAGGGGCAACACAAACCATATACTCCAAAAGTGGAATGCGAACCACGAATGGACCCCAAACCTATGTGACCTTGTAGAGGGTCGCTGGGACTATTAGACAATAGTGAGAGTTAGCAAAATAACCCTCCCCAAGACCCTGAAAAGTGAGTGCAAAGTGCACTAAAGTTCCCCTAAGGACAAAATAGTCGTGTTAGAGGAATAATGCAGGAAAGACACAAACCAGCAATGCAACAACTGTGGATTTCCAATCTAGGGTACCTGTGGAACAAGGGGACCAAGTCCAAAAGTCACAAGCAAGTCGGAGATGGGCAGATGCCCAGGAAATGCCAGCTGCGGGTGCAAAGAAGCTTCTACTGGACAGAAGAAGCTGAGGTTTCTGCAGGAACGAAAAGGGCTAGAGACTTCCCCTTTGGTGGACGGATCCCTCTCGCCTTGGAGAGTCGTGCAGAAGTGTTTTCCCGCCGGAAGGACGCCAACAAGCCTTGCTACACGCAAATCGTGTGTTTGGCGTTTTTGGACGCTGCTGGGGCCCAGGAGGGACCAGGAGGTCGCAAATTGGACCTGCAGAGAGAGGGGACGTCGAGCAAGACAAAGAGCCCTCACTGAAGCAGGTAGCACCCGGAGAAGTGCCAGAAACAGGCACTACGAGGATGCGTGAAACGGTGCTCGCCGAAGTTGCACAAAGGAGTCCCATGTCGCCGGAGACCAACTTAGAAAGTCGTGCAATGCAGGTTAGAGTGCCGTGGACCCAGGCTTGGCTGTGCACAAAGGATTTCCGCCGGAAGTGCACAGGGGCCGGAGTAGCTGCAAAGTCGCGGTTCCCAGCAATGCAGCCCAGCGAGGTGAGGCAAGGACTTACCTCCACCAAACTTGGACTGAAGAGTCACTGGACTGTGGGGGTCACTTGGACAGAGTCGCTGGATTCGAGGGACCTCGCTCGTCGTGCTGAGAGGAGACCCAAGGGACCAGTAATGCAGCTTTTTGGTGCCTGCGGTTGCAGGGGGAAGATTCCGTCGACCCACGGGAGATTTCTTCGGAGCTTCTGGTGCAGAGAGGAGGCAGGCTACCCCCACAGCATGCACAAGCAGGAAAACAGTCGAGAAGGCGGCAGGATCAGCGTTACAGAGTTGCAGTAGTCGTCTTTGCTACTATGTTGCAGGTTTGCAGTCTTCCAGCGCGGTCAGCGGTCGATTCCTTATCAGAAGGTGAAGAGAGAGATGCAGAGGAACTCGGCTGAGCTCATGCATTCGTTATCTAAAGTTTCCCCAGAGACAGAGACCCTAAATAGCCAGAAAAGAGGGTTTGGCTACCTAGGAGAGAGGAAAGGCTACTAACACCTGAAGGAGCCTATCAGCAGGAGTCTCTGACGTCACCTGGTGGCACTGTCCACTCAGAGCAGTCCAGTGTGCCAGCAGCACCTCTGTTTCCAAGATGGCAGAGGTCTGGAGCACACTGGAGGAGCTCTGGACACCTCCCAGGGGAGGTGCAGGTCAGGGGAGTGGTCACTCCCCTTTCCTTTGTCCAGTTTCGCGCCAGAGCAGGGGCTAAGGGGTCCCTGAACCGGTGTAGACTGGCTTATGCAGAATTGGGCACATCTGTGCCCAAGAAAGCATTTCCAGAGGCTGGGGGAGGCTACTCCTCCCCTGCCTTCACACCATTTTCCAAAGGGAGAGGGTGTCACACCCTCTCTCAGAGGAAGTTCTTTGTTCTGCCATCCTGGGCCAGGCCTGGCTGGACCCCAGGAGGGCAGCTGCCTGTCTGAGGGGTTGGCAGCAGCAGCAGCTGCAGTGAAACCCCAGGAAGGGCAGTTTGGCAGTACCAGGGTCTGTGCTACAGACCACTGGGATCATGGAATTGTACCAACAATGCCAGGATGGCATAGAGGGGGCAATTCCATGATCATAGACATGTTACATGGCCATATTCGGAGTTACCATGGTGAAGCTACATATAGGTAGTGACCTATATGTAGTGCACGCGTGTAATGGTGTCCCCGCACTCACAAAGTTCAGGGAATTGGCTCTGAACAATGTGGGGGCACCTTGGCTAGTGCCAGGGTGCCCTCACACTAAGTAACTTTGCACCCAACCTTTACCAGGTAAAGGTTAGACATATAGGTGACTTATAAGTTACTTAAGTGCAGTGTAAAAATGGCTGTGAAATAACGTGGACGTTATTTCACTCAGGCTGCAGTAGCAGGCCTGTGTAAGAATTGTCAGAGCTCCCTATGGGTGGCAAAAGAAATGCTGCAGCCCATAGGGATCTCCTGGAACCCCAATACCCTGGGTACCTCAGTACCATATACTAGGGAATTATAAGGGTGTTCCAGTAAGCCAATGTAAATTGGTAAAATTGGTCACTAGCCTGTTAGTGACAATTTGAAAGTAATGAGAGAGCATAACCACTGAGGTTCTGGTTAGCAGAGCCTCAGTGAGACAGTTAGGCACCACACAGGGAACATGTACATGCACACCTATGAGCACTGGGGCCCTGTGTGACAGGGTCCCAGTGACACATACATATAGGCCACAAACCTATGAGCACTGGGGCCCTGACCAGCAGGATCCCAGTGACACATAACAACCATACTGAAAACATAGTGTTTTCACTATGAGCACTGGGGCCTGGTTATCAGGATCCCAGTGAGACAGTGAAAACAGTGACAAACACCCTGACATACACTCACAAACAGGCCAAAAGTGAGGGTAACAAGGCTAGAAAGAGGCTACCTTCTCACACCCAACGCTAAAATAGTGGGAGGTGCTGGGTCTAGGGGGAAACCAGATTTAAGAGAATCCAGTAATGTTGCAACTAGTTCCGAGGAGAGAGGCGGAAACTGCGAGAACGCTGCTGTGCAGATTATACCTTTCTCCTTAAGAGAATGGGGACTGTGAGTGCCACTCGGGAAGGCCGAAAAAATGTCTACGATTTTTTGCTGAAAAAATGATCCCAGATTGTTGCTGTGTTTATGAGATGCTTCCACTGAATCTATATCAGAGTGCGAGTGGGCAATTTCTCTTAATAGCTGAAAAATCTCTTTAGGAGAGTTAGAGCTCTGTTCTATTTTGGTAGCATAATAAGGGCCAGATTTATATTTTTTGATGCAAAACTGCCCAAACGCAGTTTTGCGTCAAACATTTTAGCGCTGGCTAGCGTAATTTCTTAATGCCACCACTGACTCATATTTATAGTTTGACTCACGGTGGCTCTAAGAACAGGTTAGAGACATTTTTTTCTGACGCTAACCATTGTGCCTTGTCGTAAGTCAAAATGACAGTAACGCAGGAAAAATGACTCTAATCAGATTTGCGACATGGTAAAACGTCGCAAAATGGATATGTGCCATTTTGCCCTGCAATAACATCAAAAAACGACGCAAATGGAGCAAACAGTGCTAAGGAGCCCCAAAATGGATCCCAGAAGCCAGGAGAGACCCCAGGGAGACCCCACACAGCCAGGAACCAGCCAGGAGGACGCAGACAAGACCCAGGAGAAAGACAAGAAGAAGAGGAAATGTCGCTTTAGCACAGAGGAACATGAAATCCTGGTCAGAGAGGTGACGGAGCACCAGCATCAACTATTCATCACCTCTAAATTGCCAATTGGGAGGAGAGAGGCAATTTGGCAACAAATTGTGGACAAGATTAACAGTGTGGCAGAGGTTAGGAGAACTGTCACGGAGTGCAAGAAACACTGGCATGACTGTAAGTGCAGGACAAAGGAGAAAATGGCAAGGAACAGGAAGGCAGCACTGCAGACTGGAGGTGGAAGTCCAGCACCACACGAAGACCTGGGCAAGATGGAGGAGATGGTTGCAGCCGTCATCCCGGAGGAAATTGTCACTGGTATCGCAGGACAGGACAGCGCAGACTACCAGGAAACAACACATATGCAGGGTAAGTTGCATGGGGGATATAGCCTCTTTCTTGCCTTGTTACCCCCACTTTTGGCCTGTTTGTGAGTATATGTCAGGGTATTTTCACTGTCTCACTGGGATCCTGCTAGCCAGGTCCCAGTGCTCATAGTGAAAACGCTATGTTGTCAGTATGTTTGTTATGTGTCACTGGGACCCTGCTAGCCAGGACCCCAGTGCTCATAAGTTTGTGGCCTATATGTGTTCCCTGTGTGATGCCTAACTGTCTCACTGAGGCTCTGCTAACCAGAACCTCAGTGGTTATGCTCTCTCTGCTTTCCAAATTTGTCACTAACAGGCTAGTGACTAAATTTACCAATTCACATTGGCATACTGGTACACCCATATAATTCCCTAGTATATGGTACTGAGGTACCCAGGGTATTGGGGTTCCAGGAGATCCCTATGGGCTGCAGCATTTCTTTTGCCACCCATAGGGAGCTCTGACAATTCTTACACAGGCCTGCAGGTGCAGCCTGAGTGAAATAATGTCCACGTTATTTCACAGCCATTTACCACTGCACTTAAGTAACTTATAAGTCACCTAAATGTCTAACCTTCACCTGGTGAAGGTTGGGTGCAAAGTTACTTAGTGTGTGGGCACCCTGGCACGAGCCAAGGTGCCCCCACATCGTTCAGGGCAAATTCCCCCGACTTTGTGAGTGTGGGGACACCATTACACGTGTGCACTGTACATAGGTCACTACCTATATACAGCGTCACAATGATAACGCCGAACATGGCCATGTAACATGTCTAATATCATGGAATTGTCACCCCAATGCCATTCTGGCATTGGGGTGACAATTCCATGATCCCCCGGGTCTCTAGCACAGAACCCGGGTACTGCCAAACTGCCTTTCCGGGGTCTCCACTGCAGCTGCTGCTGCTGCCAACCCCTCAGACAGGTTTCTGCCCTCCTGGGGTCCAGGCAGCCCTGGCCCAGGAAGGCAGAACAAAGGATTTCCTCTGAGAGAGGGTGTAACACCCTCTCCCTTTGGAAATAGGTGTGAAGGCTGGGGAGGAGAAGCCTCCCCCAGCCTCTGGAAATGCTTTGAGGGGCACAGATGGTGCCTATCTCTGCATAAGCCAGTCTACACCGGTTTAGGGATCCCCCTGCCCTGCTCTGGCATGAAATTGGACAAAGGAAAGGGGAGTGACCACTCCCCTGACCTGCACCTCCCAGAGGAGGTGCCCAGAGCTCCTCCAGTGTGTCTCAGACCTCTGCCATCTTGGAAACAGAGGTGTCTGTGGCACACTGGACTGCTCTAAGTGGCCAGTGCCAGCAGGTGATGTCAGATGCTCCTTCTGATAGGCTCTTACCTCTCTTGGTAGCCAATCCTCCTTCCTTGGTAGCCAAACCTCCTTTTCTGGCTATTTAGGGTCTCTGCTTTGGGGAATTCTTCAGATAACGAATGCAAGAGCTCATCAGAGTTCCTCTGCATCTCCCTCTTCATCTTCTGCCAAAGGATCGACCGCTGACTGATCAGGACGCCTGCAAAACCGCAACAAAGTAGCAAGACGACTACTAGCAACCTTGTATCGCTTCATCCTGACGGCTTTCTCAACTGTTTCCAGGTGGTGCATGCTCTGGGGGTAGCCTGCCTCCTCCCTGCACCAGGAGCTCTGAAGAAATCTCCCATGGGTTGACGGAATCTTCCACCTGCAACCGCAGGCACCAAAAGACTGCATCACCGGTCCTCTGGGTCCCCTCTCAGCATGACGAGCGTGGTCCCTGGAACTCAGCAACTCTGTCCAAGTGACCCCCACAGTCCAGTGACTCTTCAGTCCAAGTTTGGTGGAGGTAAGTCCTTGCCTCCCCACGCTAGACTGCATTGCTGGGTACCGCGTGATTTGCAGCTGCTCCGGCTCCTGTGCACTCTTCAAGGATTTCCTTTGTGCACAGCCAAGCCTGGGTCCCCGACACTCTAACCTGCAGTGCACAACCTTCTGAGTTGTCCTCCGGCATCGTGGGACTCCCTTGTGTGACTTCGCGTGGACTCCAGTTCACTCTTCTTCCAAGTGCCTGTTCAGGTACTTCTGCGGGTGCTGCCTGCTTCTGTGAGGGCTCCCTGACTTGCTGGGCACCCCCTCTGTCTCCTCCTCCAAGTGGCGATATCCTTGTCCCTCCTGGGCTACAGCAGCGCCCACAAACCTGTACTGCAACACTTGCAGCTAGCAAGGCTTGTTTGCGGTCTTTCTGCGTGGGAACACCTCTGCAAGCTTCATCGCGACGTGGGACATCCATCCTCCAAAGGAGAAGTTCCTAGCCCTCTTCTTTCTTGCAGAACTCCAAGCTTCTTCCAACAGGTGGCAGCTTCCTTGCACCCTCAGCTGGCATTTCTTGGGCTCCTGCCCACTCTCGACACTGTCGCGACTATTGGACTTGGTCCCCTTGTCTTACAGGTACTCAGGTCCGGAAATCCACTGTTGTTGCATTGCTGGTGTTTGTTCTTCCTGCAGAAACCCCCATCACGACTTCTGTGCTCTTTAGGGGTAGTAGGTGCACTTTACACCTACTTTTCAGGGTCTTGGGGTGGGCTATTTTTCTAACCCTCACTGTTTTCTTACAGTCCCAGCGACACTCTACAAGCTCACATAGGTTTGGGGTCCATTCGTGGTTCGCATTCCACTTTTGGAGTATATGGTTTGTGTTGCCCCTATACCTATGTGCTCCTATTGCAATCTATTGTAACTTTACACTGCTTACATTACGTTTCTTGCTATTACCTGCATAATTTTGGTTTGTGTACATATATCTTGTGTATATATCTTATCCTCATACTGAGGGTACTCACTGATATACTTTTGGCATATTGTCATAAAAATAAAGTACCTTTATTTTTAGTACTTCTGTGCATTGTGTTTTCTTATGATATTGTGCATATGACACCAGTGGTATAGTAGGAGCTTTACATGTCTCCTAGTTCAGCCTAAGCTGCGTTGCCATTGCTACCTTCTATCAGCCTAAGGTGCTAGAAACACCTCTTCTACACTAATAAGGGATAACTGGACCTGGCACAATGTAGCACACATACGCAAACATCATGAGAGACTACAAATGGTGACACCTGTATTGTTTCATGGAAATGCAATACATGGTATGGTGCTAGGTTTCAGTACCGTATAGGTGTATGTGAAAAATGATAGACTCGGACAGGGCCATATTGTTATGTGTGGTGCATGTGGCATCAACACACCAACAATCATTGCAAGGCCTCGCCATGCTAATGGAAGTAGAGGGAGAGTTGATTAGGACAAGAAGGTGGCAAGCCACAATTTGGACAGAACCCACATCTAGAAGATGTGATGCAGACAATTCCCCAAACTGCTCACATTACATGTGACATGCAGGTGGGACATACCTGAGAGACTGCAAACATTAATGACAGGAACAATGCATGGGGACCAACATTACAATGTACCACTTTTATAAATGGGTCTTTGGTTGGCAGTCAGGTTAGCGCCTGTCCAAGCAAGGACCCTCACTCTAGTCAGGGTAAGTCACACACAATCCAAATTATCCTGTGCCCACCCTCTGGTAGCTTGGCACTGAGCAGTCAGGCTTAACTCAGAAGGCAATGTGTAAAGTACTTGTGCAATAAATCATACAATAACACCATATAGCACCACAAAAATACACCACACAGTGTTTAGAAAAATATATAATATTTATCTAGATAAATGCAGATCAAAATGATTAAAATGCAATAAGTATATGTTGAGATAACACCGTAAAAGTGATATAAAGTGTCCTAAGTCTTTTAAAAGCAAAGTCTCTCTCAAGCACAAAGTACCTGGTTCGCATGAAAACTCTCTGTAAAGAACCGCGGAGAAGGAGATGCGTGGAAACAATGGGGTGTGCGTCAATTTCTTGGGCCACACACGGCAATGCGTAGTTTCGTTTTCACGCAGGGACAGCTGTGCATCGATTTCTGGTGCTCGGTCGTGGATCCTCTTCGGGTTGCGGGGTTTTCAGACTCCCCGGGCATGATGCGTGGATTTCCTGCGCTGGCAGGACGAAGTCACAGGAGCTACGTCGATTCGGTGGGAATTGCGTCGATCTTTCTACCACACGGCAGGCGCTGCATCGATTCCTCTCTGGAACTCGGGCTGCATTTTTCCGGCTCAGCTGTGCGTCGATTCGATGGGCCGTGCGTCAAATTTCTGGTCGCTGCGCTGGTGCTGCATTGATCTTCTTGTTGAGAAGTCAGGCTGCATCGTTCCGGTTCAGCTTGCAGTGAAATTTTCACTGCGGTGCAGGCTGCGCGTCGTTTCTGGCAGGCTGTGCCTCGTATTTCACTGCACAAGGAGTCCTTCTTGTAAAGATGAAGTCTTTTTGGTCCTCAGACTTCAGGGAACAGGAGGCAAGCTCTATCCAAGCCCTTGGAGAGCACTACACCACAGCCAGAGAGCTGCAAGGCAACAGGGTAACAGCAAGGCAGCAGTCCTTCAGAGAAAGCGGTCAGGTGAGTCCTTTGGGCAGCCAGGCAGGTCTTCTTGGCAGGATGCAGGTTCTGGTTCAAGTTTCTTCTCCAGGAAGTGTCAGAGTTGGTAGGGGCAGACGCCCTGTTTAACTACCCAAATGTGCCTTTGAAGTGGGGGAGACTTCAAAGAGTGGCTTAGAAGTTCACAAGGTCCCCTTTCAGTCCAATCCTGTCCTCCAGGGTCCCAGTAGGGGGTGCGGTAGTCCTTTGTGTGAGGTCAGGCTACTGTCTCTTGACATGCCAGTGTCAGGCCCTCCACCCTCCCAGCCCAGGAGGACCCATTCAAAATGCAGATGTATGCAAGTGAGGCTGAGTATCCTGCGTTAGGGTTGTGTCTGAGTGAACGCACAAGGAGCTGTCAACTAAACCCAGCCAGACGTGGATTGTAAGGCACAGAAAGATTTAAGTGCAGAGAAATGCTCACTTTCTAAAAGTGGCATTTCCAAACTAGTAATATTAAATCCAACTTCACCAGTGAGCAGAATTTTATATCACCATTCTGGCCATACTAAGGGGGTCATTACGACCCGACGGTCCTGCACCGGCGGTGTCCACCAGACATATTATGACCGTGGTGCATTCGCCACGGTCATACCGCCGGTACCGGCAGGCTACCGCTAGGCAGCCGCCTGGCAGTCGTAATCTGCCAGGGCAGCGCTGCAAGTCATAAAAGGGTGCCAAGCATACCGCCAGCACTGGCGGTATTGTGGCACCCGCGTCTTCAGCGGTTTTTAGAAAAGACCACCAAAGTTGTAATGACCCCTAAATATGACCTTTCTACTCCTTTCAGATCAGCAGCTACCACTCAAACAATGTATGAGGGCAGGCCCAATGTTAGCCAATGGAGGGAGCAGGCCTCACAGCAGTGTAAAAACGAATTTAGGCGTTTTACACTACCAGGACATGTAAACTACACAGGTACATGCCCTGCCTTTTGCCTACACAGCACCCTGCCCTATGGGTTATCTAGGGCACACCTTATGGGGTGACTTATATGTAGAAAAAGGGGAGCTTTTGGCTAGGCAAGTTGAATTGGCAGTGAAACTGCACACACAGGCCTTGCAATGGCAGGCCTGAGACAAGGTTAAGGGGCTACTTAAGTGGGTGGAAAAATCAGTGCTGCAGGCCCACTAAGGGCATTTCATCTACAGGCCCTGGGCACATATAGTGCACTCTACTAGGGACTTATAAGTAAATGAAATAGTCCAATTGGGTGTGATCCAATGTTACCTTGTTTAAAGGGAGAGACCATATGCACTTTAGCACTGGTTAGCAGTGGTAAAGTGCGCAGAGTCTTAAAACCAGCCAAAACAGTATCTAAAAAGTGGAGGGAGGTAGGCAAAAAGTTGGGGGTAACTACCGTAAGGCTGCCAGGTCTAACAACCACCAATAGGAAGTCAGTGACGTCACATTACACTTGCCACAACACAGACACACTAATTGTACAATATCTCATTGCAGAGGAAGATGGCTCTCCTGTGGATCTGTCTGTCCTAGACTGCCCTGATGACCTGGATGACCAACTGACAACCAACAGCCAGGAAACCCTCCAAGATGTCCAGAGAACCCTCCAGACCCCACCTCCAGTCGCAAGGAGGAGCACACATGTAGCAGCCATCCCAGAGGATCCACCCATCACCCCAATAGACCGACCTGCCACCTCTAACACAGCTGAGGACTCTGATGACACTGGGACCACCTTTGAGAGGACAGTAGTGGGAGTACAGCAGGAGAAGGCCAAGGAGGTGCGGGTAGGGATGAAAACTATGGCAGCCAGCCTTGTGGGGATGCGCATGTGCATGATGACATCCGCAGAACAGTCAGCAGCCATTCAAGTCACACAAACCCTACTGCAAGGAGTCCAACAGTGTGTGAGGAACCTCACCACTGCTGTGAGGGAGTTGCTACAACACCTGCCCTCCAAATCTTGCAGCTGCATGCATGACAACAAGCTAGACTCCCTCAGGGTAGACATGGCTGCCTACCACAGGGATGTTGTTGCCATACTAAATAATCAGTATCTCCTCCTTGCTGCAGTGATGCCATATCTAGTTCCACAGATGGCAGCTGCCGGGAATTTGGAGTCCACTTCTCCAACCACTGAAGTGTGTGTTGGTCCCTCAAGCCCACCTCCACCACCACCATCAAGGGCAGAGGAGCCGACACACACATCAGAGTATGAAGATGTGGAAAAGATCATATTCACCTGTAGGAGTACTCGGTAGCACCAGCCCATGCCACATAGGCCCTGATTTTCCTTTGTCCTGTGCTTGACAGCATGCCAGTGTTGCTACAGTTGGTGACATGCACTCTTCACCGACACACTGTTAACCTTACCACTATGGACTGCAATTGTTTCTCACTACTCAATTGGCAATTCATGTTCCTTTGCACTGAATGACACTTCATCTCAGCATGTCCACTGACATGTCCCTCAACCTTGCACTTATGCTGCATCACAATAGAATGCTTTACACTAATGGGCTCACAAACCTAGACTATGTAAATATAGCACTACAACACCTTGAAATAAACAGCACCCCCACAACCACTTTGTCTCTGTGTAATGTGACACATCTACTTTGCTGGAGATTTGTGATGCATGTAACATGTCAATGGTCACAGAGTGTCAATACCAGAGTGCAGAAATGTTGTTGGCAGATATTTACGCACACGGGCCATGACTTCTAATTCTTATGCACTGCATTTGCCTAATTTTTGAAGTAAAAGCAGCACAAATTTACAAAATATAATTGTAATTTGTAGGTTTGTGCTGCTTATGCGTTAAAAAATGAGGTAAATGCAGTGTAATAATAGTATATTTCTGGCCCAAGGTATCTACAAGATGAAACTTAATGCTGGCCACATCCCCTACAAGAAAGTCATAGTGTGTGTGACATTTCCTTTAAAACATAGATGCCTCACCCACCATTATACAGCAGTAATGGCTGTGTAAGAGTATTTGCCCGAAAATGTCAGCTGGGAGTACAATTAAAACACATAGGCATGAAATTTGTATACTTGACCTCATCAGAAATTGAAACTACTCAGTTTAGCAGTGTTCACATGAACATCAGGATGCAGGCAGATGTCCCACAGTGCTCAACATCCAACACAGGACCCAAACGATGACAGCTTTAAAACCACACCTACCTGTCCTATACATGGGAACCATAGTCACGTTGAGTGGTGGGTACAATGGATGGCAGATGCACAGAGATTTAGATTTGTTGTAGCTGCCAATGTGACAACTCAGTTGGAAGTGGGAATTAACATGTCAAGAGTGGGGTCTGGATGCAGGATGGAATACACAGGCCAACAGACAATTGGCACTGTACACTCATGCAAAGACCCAGATCCCCAAGCATATGACACATGCTATAAGGGAGTACCTAAATCTTTAATAACTATGTACAAAACAGAACTATGTAACACACCTATACTAACCTAATCTATCCTAACTACACATTACCCACAACTGGCCCTAACTACCCTATGCTAAGCTTATTTACCACATTTAACAACACATTCTAAACATTTGCCCCCCACCCCCCTTATATGACAAGACACATGTAGGACAACATATACTAGCCTAAACATATACTAACTAATACTAAACAAATATATATATATTTTTTAAGTTTTATATATTTGTTTAATTTTATTAAAATGCACAAAAGCTCCAACATTAACACCCACCCACAAACTAACATGTAATAATATGAAACCCCCCACCTACTTATCCTATATAAACAACTGCCCTACTCTAACCTATCACTAAACCCCCTAAACCCACTAATAAACTGAAAAAGGAAAGAGGAAGGAGGAGGGAGGGGACGGAATTAGGGGTGAAGGAAGGCAGGAGTTCAGACGTTTGCCCTCTTCAGAGTTTTCTTAATAGATTTTAGCCTCCAGCTATTTCTGTCCACGTCCCGCTGGAGAATGTCAAGCTTTTTGATGACTTTACGCATGTCCCTCTGGAGCCGGGAAATGGCGGCCATGTCCAAAGCAGCAGATGTGGTGGTCTGTGTTCCAGACGTAGTTGCTCCTGCAGGTGTGGTGGTCGGTGGAGCTGAAATGGAAGGTGCAGCAGGTGTGGTGGGTGTTGGTCCCGAGGTTGAGGGTGGAGCAGGTGGGGCTGATGTTATGGTGGCCACTGTGCTACTGGCTGCAGTTGTGGTGGTGGCTCCACCTGTTGTGGCCAATGACGGACCCCTTGGCTGAAAGCCCACCATTCTCCTGTGGCTCTCTCTCTCTAATAGCGTCTTGTCATCCTCCAGAACCCAGACTCGACATCCAAGATGTGTCTGTACCTCACTGCCTGCCTCTGGAAATCCCTGATCTCCGCTGCATTCATGTTGGCAGCTGTAAAAATGAGACAGGCAACCATCAGTGTCATCATTGTGTGATGCAGATACAGATGATAATCTAACACTCTCCCTGAAATTGCACATGCAGTCCAAATCACAGTACAGGTGATATATTGTCCCTCAGGAATGAAATGACAAAACTGCCTAACCATCAAGTATTTAACAGCAAAGCACAAGAGGTGTACCAAATAAAGTGATCTGTGCATTGATCTAGTGCAATGTGTCACACTGCAATTGCAGCAAGTACTTCACATGGGCCAGGCTGACTAATCCTTATCATCTGAGTCAACTTCAAGGCACCCAAGACCAGTGATTTGTAGATGTAATTGGCAGGATGGTATGCAGTTGCTAATCATAAGGGGTCAGTGTTGATTCGGACACATGCATGCTTGAATGAGATGACTGTCATCTACACCATGACCATCACATCTACCTACATACATGTTGTTCCCCTACCCCTGTGCCTCAGGGGGGATGGGCATGCAATACATCATCACAATTATCGAGGAAAACCACAAAGCCATGTCCACCTGTACGTGGATTTAGTGAGTGGAACACATGTGAGGAGGGCTGCCACCTAGGAATGAGGTATCTATTGGTCGTTCACATCTACATTCATGTTTCCATTTGTGGGCAACCATCAATACCTGATCTGCCAACACATTTCCAAAATCAACCACATTGATGACAGCACACATCTGGCCTTGACCTGCATGCACGCCTATTACATACCACATATGTGTCACGGAAATGGAGTAAAACTTATGGGGCTAGGTGCTGGGGGACAGTTACCCATACAGTCCTACATGTACATTACAATACAGGGATGCACAATTGTGTGCGGAAAACTGATGCATCATTCTCTTGTGAAAATGAGGGTATGACTCAGTGACAATATTCTGACACTGGAGCCTTCCAAGTCAAATGTGGGCCTACATGTGGCTATTAATCACCGTGTTCACATACTGCTGCCTAATACGCAGCACAAGACTCCCAAGATATGACTCTCTGCCTGTGAATGTCTAACCCATGTATGGAACACTATGCACAAACGTCATGATATGTGTTTGTAATATGTGTTGACTCTATTGATGTGTGTAGTTGTTTGACTTTGGGGACATTACATTTCCCATGACAAACAAAACACAGGGATGATTGAGGATGGTTGATGAGGTCTATGTCAGATATGTTACCCCCCATATGTCATTAATTGTTGGCTAAGAAGTCATGGTGACTTGTGTGTGAACTACCCATGTGTCGGCCATTTGTACATGTTTGGTAGGCACAGTGTTTGCGACACTGTGCCTTAATTCCAATCATAAAATTGTTATGTACACGTCAGTTTGACTAATGAAAATTACCTGTGTTACTCATGTTGCTGTGGTGGACCTGCTGCCCTGGCTGCATGTGTTCACATGCTTTCAGATGTGCATTCCACAGAAGTGTCCTGTTCAAGTGTGTGGGCATGTGTAGCATCTTGGTCACTGGTGGTATATTGTATGGTGTCTGCAGGCTTGCTGCTAAATGTCGCTCAGTTTGGCGCAGCAGCTGGTGGATGGCTTGCCAGTTGAGTCTTTACCTTCAGATGATGTCCTGTTCCCTGAGGCCCTGGAGGGTTGTCCTGGTCCTAAAAACCCTCTCCTGCCTTTTGCGTTGCCTTTAGGGGCCACATTGGGGTGGTAGTGACTGCTGCTGTTGGTCCTGTGCTCTGCATCGTCTAGCATGCTGCATCAGTAGCACCTCCATGTTGTCCTTATTGAGCAATGATGTTGCTTGTGTGTGTTTTCCTTAAGTAGTGGTGTGTTTGCCTCATTTTAACGCCTGCCCTGACCGAGGCGTTAAAATTTGACACAAATCGGGCTTAGTGTCATTTTTCGGGTCCGCCCCCCACCCGTGCGTCATTTTTGCCCTGTTGGATAAATATGGTGCAAAGGGGTTTGAGTCATTTTTTGGACGGGTACGCCTACCTTGCATCTCATTGACGCAAGGCGGTTTCACGCATCCTTAAAATGACGCAAACTCCATATTTTTGACGCTAGATGGGCCTACCGTCAAAATATAGATAGGGAGTTACGTTTGCGTGGGATTTGCGTAAAAAAAATGACACTAATCCGGCACAATCAGAGTAAAAATATAGGCCTAAATGCTTTGTGCTGATTTAATTTCCGCATGAAACAATCTAATGGCCGTCCTGTATTCAACTTTCGGCAAGGTCCCATAAGTTTTTCTCCATCTTCTTTCCAAACGTCTACAGCCCCTCTTTAATAGACATAGGTGGGAGGAGAATCAAGGTGCTCCTTTTTCAGATGTCCCCTTGACCTTGATGTATAGGGGAGGACAATATCTAAACTTTTTGTAATCCAATCGTTAAATAGCTCTAGGGAACAAGTCATATTCCCCTTTAAGGCAGGTTTCAAGCTCTCTAAAGTGTTTATCCATTCTTTAGCGTTGAGCATATGCCAGTGCCTATAGGGCTGAGTTACAATTTGAGAGGTTTTGCTTGCTACAGAAGTAGGCAGGTTAAGAGTGATTAAGAAATGGTCCGACCGGGCCTAAGGAGTAGGGGGCAAGGCAGTTAGACCTGAGGCATTACTAAAAACTAGGTCGATAGTGTGACCTTTATTAGGTGTTGGGCCTCTGACCAATTGTATTAGGTCCAGGGTGGTCATATCAGACAAAAATCTTTTAGCTGCAGCAGTGTCATGATTCTCTGGATGAATATTAAAATCACCAAGAATAGTGAAATTTGGCTTGTTGCAGGTTAATTCAGCGACCTGTTCCTGGAATAATTGTAAAAACTGTTGCGCTTGGCCAGGAGGACGATATACTAAGGCCCCTGAAAAACTCCACTGTGGATTTAATAAAATAGAAAAAGCCATACTCTCACAGTCGTGCAGCTGAAGGGGATGGGAAGTGACCTTAATTGAGTCCCTGAAAATAATATCAATCCCATCATCCCTGTTTTGGAGTAGCTCTGTCCAACCTGTTTATCAAGTAGTCTTTGGGCAAAGCCAAAGCTCCATCTAGTGCCGATCCCTCATGGAGCCAGGTCTCCTTGAGAAAAAGAGCTGTGGGTTTCCGTTGTTGTTGTGATACATTAAGAAAAAGTTAAAGAAAAGCAGGAAGTAAACTAATATTGTATCGTACAACCTCCAGTTCATTCCCCTCCCTTTTAATGTTTTCTTTTTCTATTATTTAATAATAATGGGGGAATTATAAAAAAACAAAAAACAATATATTAAAAAAACAAAAATATATATGTGTTTAGGCTATAGGTTAGGTTAATAGATGTGTAGTCGTAGTTTATGTTGTCCTACTTGTATCTTGTTTCTTAAGGGGGATGTGGGGCCAATGTTTAGAGTATGGTCTTACATGTGTAAGGTAAGTTTAGAATAGGTTAGATAGGTGTAGTTTAAAATCAATGATAGTTAGTGTAGGTTAGTTTAGAATAGGGTAGGTTTTAGGTTTTCATTTGCTGAATGGTTTGAAAATGAATCCTGTTAATTTTAGCCTAATTAGTTTTGTAATTAATTGTGTCTGGAGCTTGTCATGAGTGCAGTGGCCAAGTTGGGGGAATGGCCTAGGGTATGTTTAGTCATTATTTCCCAGGTTTCCCACATGCATCCCCATGACCAGGGAACTTTTAGAATCCCTGTTACATACTGTCTACTAGTGCATACATTTGCCATCCTGTCAACCAGCCATTCACAATGTGTATATAATCTTTATCTTGGACAGGTAAACGTGGTACTTCACCTGTTATCAGTGAGGTCATCTGATAACTCCCAAATTTAGAACTGTATTCTGCTACACTGACAGGTGGCCATCACTGATAAGTTTCCCTTTCCACACAAATAAGTTGTGCTGGTACTCCCATCTGGGTAAATCATAATTGATTGGGTAATGAGCCATACATGCTGTATGTCTACTTCAAATGATATGGGTTCCAAAGCACTTACTGTACACAGTAGGGGGTATATTTGTAAGCCCTTAGCTTGCTCCACATTAGCATCATTTTTTATGCTAATGTGGCCCAATGTGGCCAAAATCATGTCATATTTACAAAGTAGGGCAATGCATGCATTGCGCCACTTTGTAACACTTTGCGCTACATAATGCCTGCGCCAGGCATAATGTATACAAAGGGGGCATTCCCCCGTTAGAGGGGGGGCAAAAAAATGGTGCAAGGAAATCCAACAGCTTTCATTATTTATAATGGGCTCCTATGTACTCTGCAGGAGTAGCACCAATATTTTGCTGCTACTCGCGCAGAGTACATCAGCAGCGTCAATAAAAAATGACGCTATTGCCCCCTAGCCTGCGCCATCATGCACAGTATTTTAAATACGGCACACACATGGTGGTGGTAGGGGGTGCTAGGAAAGTGGCACCACTTTACTTAAATATGCCCCTAAATTGGTTGTAGCCCACAACACCCTCATTCAGCTTCCTCTTGTTTGGATCCTAGTGTATGGCTTAGTGTCTGACAGTCATGCACTTGTGTACTGATATTCTGTATACATTTACCAGGATTGACTCAATGCTAACTTTTAGTTGAGTAGGTGGATCACAGTAAACGTAGAAATGCTACATGTGTACAAGGTGCTTTAATGACAGGTGCAATTGTTATTGTGATTGCTATATAATATCCATTTCACAGATCCCAGGAGTGAACGTTTGCCATATATGTAGCACAATCGGAGTCCAGGATTGAGGGACATATCATGAGATATGATTAGGAGTAGTGTGCATTAATAAGGAGTGCATAACAATGCCATTTGGTATGGTAAAGACAATGACAGCACATAGCAGACATTTCTACTGTGGTTAGGTGAAGAAAGCACAATTCATACTGTCACAACACCGGCATTAGCCCAGGACTAAGGAGAAACTGTCCATGTGACACAGACTGGTGCTACCGGGTGCTGACATCTTCATCCTCTGATGTGCGTGGTGCCTCCTGTACCATGGCTGATGCTGTTGTAGAGGTAGATGGGGCCACACACACTTCAGGGGATAGAGATGTGGAGTCAAGGGACCCAGCAGCTGCCATTTGTGGCAACACACAAGGCATCACTGCTGCAAGGAGGAACTGCTGATTCTTCAAGACCGCAACAACATCACGGTGATAGGCAGCCATGTTTTCCCTTAGGGAGGCCACTTCCTGCTGTATGGATTACAGGGTATTCTACATGCTGCTGGCATTTTGGGAGGGCATTTGTTTTAGCCTCTCCTTCATGACAGCAGCTATGTCCGCCAGAGACTGCCGTACTCCACGTAGCAGGGAGTAAGTGCCTCTGATGGGAGCTGAGTTGTCCTTATTTGGACTGAGGCATGCCCACACTCCCTCTAGGCTGCCTGCAATGGTCTCCATCCCCCCCCGAACCTGCTTTGCCAGCTCCCACTGGACTCTTACCACTATCCTCTAAAAGCTGATCTCTGGGTCCTCGGAGTCCAGGGCTGTGTGAGTACTGGCTGGTGGCGTGTGTTGGAGGCTCGGTGGTTCATGTGGAGACCCTGCAACCCGGTGTGTCCTCTCTGCAACTGGAGGTGGTGTATGAAGTGCTCCTAGGACATCCTGGAGGGTCTGTTCATTGAGGGTTGGCAGCTGGTCATCCACGTCATCAGGAAAATCCAGGACAGGAAGGTCGGCAGGAGGTAAGCCATCATCCTCTGCAATGAGATAGTGTAAAATCAATATTGGACTGCATCAGCTGTTGACATGGGACCTCATGTATTTGCCACTGGAGGCTCCCTGACATGTCACTGACCCAAGGTTGTGGCTGTACTTATATGTAGCATTGTGCATCACACATGGGTTGAGCTCACTAGTAATGGAATATGACGGAGACCAATGCTGCACTAAAAGTGGCAACGTCCCACTGCGTCAATTGCACAACACAGGGATGTGCTGTATTCATTTGCATAAGGTGCACCCCTGTGTTGTCCCCTGTGCTGGAACTACATAGAGCTGCCTTGTGCCAACACAGGCATCCTTGCACCATCGTGCAAGGATGTCTGCGTTGAAAGGTTTGATTGTTTATGTTTGGGAAGGTGTCTGTTCGTGCACATACACAATCACTAATGGCGATTTGGCTTCTCTGTGTGTGCTGCAGAATACAGTACTCATAGAAACGAAAAAACAGGGGGTAATACATGTATACCTCCTCGACGGGCCTTTCTGATACCTCCCTGGGATGGCCTTAGATTTTTGCGTTGCCTCAGGTTCACTGATACTCGTAAATCTGAGGCAGCATCAAACTGCTATGGGTGTTGCTGTGGCACGCTCACAGCAACACCCATTGCTGGCCCCTTCCACAGAAAGTGATGGGTGTGAAGGGGATTTATTTACATGGTGGCATTAATGCACAAAAAGTAGCCTAACACCACTTTGTAAATACGGCACAGGGCATAGCGCCACTGGAGCATCACAAAAAGTAATGCTCCGGTGGCCCTTGGGGTTCATGAATATGCCCATAGGTATTTTTGGGCATATATAGGTGCCCCAAATGTCACCTGAGTGTAACTTTTGGTGAGACCCAGGTGGCACAATGTCCTATCCTGTATGACTTAGGTGGAATGAAGCCACTTTATGTGTCTTGATGCCACCTTATATATATGGCCTCTTCACACCCAACACTTTGCGTGGAAGGTGTGTGCAATGGAATGTTGAAGTGAACTACCGCGGCAACACTCATTGCGTTTTGACACTGCATCAGATTTTTGATTATTTGTATTCCGGACGCTGGGCCAATATTTGCCACCAGCACAGGGGTGGGTTTATCATGGCAAAATCTAGGAGTAATTCTTACATTTGTACTGCATTTGTTGATTTTACTATGTGTGCTGCATTATGCAGCAAACATAGTAAGAGCAAACCACACTTTCAGGTTGTTGTTGTGCAAGCCGGTGTTCCTTTCTGCACAGAAACATTCTCCCCCTCAAAGCAGCCATCCTTGCACTATGGTGCAAGGGTGGTTGCACTGGCGCACAACATCTGATTGCTACTTGCGCAGGGAGGTATACAGGAGAGTGGTGTATCATAATGTATATGGTGCATCCCTGCCTTTTCTAATTCGACAGGGCGTGATGCTGGCTAATTTTGCACAGCAGCATACACCATCATTTTCTGTTTGATCTAGCCCTCTAACTTGTCAAATGGTGAGTTTGCAGCCACTTGTTCAGCTTCATACATTTGTGTGTCATTTTTCATTAATATGCCCCTGTATTTCTCTGGGTAAAGCATATCACCTGATTAATTAATTATATCACGATTCTGTTTGAAAGCAGTATTGCAGCTCAAATCCTGATGATTTTCTACTTTTTCATGAACAGACTTTTGCACTCCTGTGTTGATTTTTTCAATTCCTTAAGTTACATTTAAGATTTGCAACAAAAGAGTATCCTGTGATCTGGAACAAGTAAATTACACAACTTAAGCCTTCTTCATGCAGGAAGTCCCTTCATGCCCAACAGCTACCAAGTGAATAGTCTCACTTCACTTAATTAATTTTAAACGCCGTGGTCCATTTTTATGAGTAAGATGTTCTTTCAAAATTGCGTTTGAATCCAATTTGTCTTAAAATTCACCTTTTTATTCACAATGTATACTTTTGAATAGGTTGCTTTACAATCCATTACTGTTTTTCATTATTGGTTTGTTGCAATGTCATTACAATTGCATTCTCATTACAATCTTTAATATCCCCCAACGCAGTCCGGACCAACGATGGCTCTTCGTCAGTGGAAGTTTCACTGCTGAGCATCAATTACAATGTTACAGTGAACAAAATTCTAAAACGACTTTCGTAGGCAAATCTTCTTAACACAGAGGTCACTGTCAATAAAGAATCTAAATATACTTCCATCTATTGTATCTGTAAGTACTAATGAAACGTGTATGCATGTTAGCAGCTGTGTTCAAAACGAGCATCATCAAGGATGTCGGTTTCTCTGTTGATCTCAAATCTTTGTCCCAGCGTTTTGGCATTTTAAATCAGCAACCTATTAGATCTCAGTCTATTTATATTACCGAGTGTGAGTACGAAGTTCATGGGAAAGGGAGAAAAATGAGAGGGATACACGCATGTGTCTAAAACGGGTGCCTTCCTAGAACTAGTATACTCTACTAAATCTCCACTGCAAAATAAGGGCCACATTTTCAAGGCCCTTTGTCCCACCGGAACGTCACATTTAGTGGCGGTCTGGTGTCGAACACTGCAGGGTCATACTTAAAGGGCCACGTAAAGCCACCCTGCGTAGTTTTTCCTGGCCTTGTAAATATGGACTGGGTCAACGCAGTACAAGTCGCTGCACTGACCCTGCGGCAGGGAAGCGTGTCACCGGCGCTATGGTGGATGTTCCCATGTAACACCCATGCCACACATTCCCAGATTTACGAGATTTTGTAAACCTGGGAATGTGTCAAAAGCCTACGCCTCTCAGGGGAGGCGCAACGAGGAGCAGCACACATAGAAAGAGGAAAACGCCTCTTGTGATTGTTTTTGTGCAGGAAGGTTTCCCTTCCTGCACAAAACCAATCATCCCTGCAATGCAGACACCCTTGCATCATGGTGCAAGGGTGTCTACGTTGGCGCATGGCAGCCCATTGTACGTCAGCACAGGGGAAAAGGACAGGAATGCGCCATATCTTGTAAATATGTCACATTCTTGCCCTTTTCTTTTGACTCAGGTAGCACAGCAAGAAGGCTTGCAGCATTGCCCTGCGTCAAAAGATTGTAAACATGCCCCTAAATCTTTTTTTACTAATTTACTTTTCCAGCGCTTAACATGTTTAGTGCTGGAAAATCATTTGAAAGAAGCGCAAAGCAGAACATAACTCTGCTTTGCATTACTTAGCGCCAAGGGGATATATCATGGGTCGTTCATGGGCGTTCCCATGCAACCATTCAGGGTTTCTGATGCTAAGCCATATTTAGTTAAAAAGTAGACAAGGTTTAGTGTCAGGAAATAGCATCCACTTCAACCAGGCGCAATCACGCCTTCTTTTCCGACTTTGCATGTGTGTTGCACTGTACAGCACACATGCACGTTGGGAAAGGATTTAAGGTAGTCTACATATAGGGGGTTATTCTAACTTTGGAGGAGGTGTTAATCCGTCCCAAAAGTGACGGAAAAGTGACGGATTTACCACCAGCCGTATTACGAGTCCATTATATCCTATGGAACTCGTAATACGGCTGGTGGTATATCCGTCACTTTACCGTCACTTTTGGGACGGATTAACACTCCTCCAAAGTTAGAATAACCCCCATAGTATTTTGTACTGGAAGGGTAATATTGATTGTTGGGCTCTTCTTAGTAGGTGATCCTGCTTTATGCAGTTTTCAGCTGGATGGCAAGAGGAGGCCCTATCCCACAAGGTTAGGTCGCTTAAAAACTTGCTCCTGGAGCAATAGCACCTTGCGGTTGGCTGTTCTGTTTGCTGCACTGAGACATTTGATTTCCTGCTTTATGTGCTTAACATGGAACAGAGTAGAAGGAGCTTGGTACCTAGTTGCATATGTGATAGCGTTTTAATTAAATAAAAACATTGTAATTAACATGTAAAATAAAGGTGTAGGCCTCAGTTTGAAAAGCTGTATGTTAAATATGGATGTTTATGGTAAGCTTCCGTAGCCCACATGTATTTAGCTGAAATAACTTTCTTTTACCCTGACTGTTGTCGGAAATACAAGATATAAATCTTCAATTACACAAACGATTTTTGAGGCAATAAAATGAATAGATTAATTATTATACTTCATCTTTCTCACTAGCATACCTTTCGTAAAATGTAATAATATATTAAAATGTTTAGTTTAGTTTCCATGGAATGTTTCTTTATGAATAAGTTTTGTCAATAGAAGCTAATGGGCAAGGGGATGATTTCATTTAGTAATGTAATGCTCTCACCATGACCTGTCCTATAGCAAGAAGTACTGGGAAACTAAACTGACTTGAGAGTCACATTTCATTTTGTGGCACATTTGTATATTATGTTTAAGAAGTTCTTTGTTTAGTTTGCTTAGTCAATGGAAGCTGTCTTGTTCCCGTATTGAAACTGCTGCCTGATTGGACTTAGAGAATGGACCAAATTGCAACAAAGGCCTCTATTAACTACTCAGGGTGTGTAGCTGCACCAAAAACGTTATGAGGAAAGTTATTCTGATGTGTCTCTGTACTGAGTCCAAATTTTAATTGTTATTCAACTATAGTTGTATAGTTATCAAAAGTGGACAGTTTGAGTGCAGGTTCCTCCCTAGACTTAGGAACATTATCTCAGGTTTATGTTTTTGCAACTGCACATCTTTGTGATCCAGAAAATTCATTCTTCCTTGCTTTATCCTCTGGCATTTGTGATCCTCTGATCCCAGGGGTGGACACACTTAATACCCTGTGGCGTTTGGCTTTGGTTTAAAAGGAGCTCTCCATAATCAGGAAAAAGGGAGATATCTTCACTCATCTGTTGGTGCCTTGACTTCTCTTCTGGTAGTTGGAGTGGACCATGGCTCTTTTGTTATGTGTTTCCTAAACTATTCATTAGCAACTGCAGATGCTGGAGACATCTCTTCATGGATACATCAGTCTCTTCATGGATAAATCAGTCTCATTACATATTGACTGTGACGGGGAAAGCTATGATGAAGATTACCAGTATTATTGACTTTCTCTGAAAGAAACATGCCATATCTTAGTAGCTATGCAGCATTTCTGCTCTCTCCCTTTTACTGTAGCTTTCACACAGCATAGAACAGCACAGCAAGCCACCTAGCTGGCTGCACTGCGGGAAAGTGAAAGGTCAGGAATGTGTGGTATTTTACATAATATGACACATTCCTGTCCTTTCTTTGTGCTGGCACCCTTTTGGCTGCCTAGTGCCAACACAGGCACCCTTGTGCTGTGTTACAAGGGTGCCTGCTTTGCAGACAGGATTGATTTTGTGAAGAAGGGATACCTTCCTGCACAAAACAATCCTCTGATGCTTTTTCTTCTTTCTATGTGTGCTGCAAAATTTAGTGTGCCACCTATGTCTTCCCTATTTGTGCTCAGAGTTTGTGTTTGCGTGCTTTAACACATTAGAGGCATATCTGTTGGTTTTGATTTTTAATTTAGGAGCACAAGTTACACCTAGGTGCAAAATCATCCTTGATTTAAAGAAGGAGGGAGTCTTGCTTTACATTCAGATACAAAAACATTAACCGGGTCTTCTTCAGAAATTGGGCAACCACTGCCACACCACAGGCGCATCCAGCAATCGCTTGACCTGAGTGCTTCAGCATTTGTCCAATTTTCTGGCTCCTGAATCTCAAATTCCTTTGGGTTGTCAATGTATTTTCTATATCAAACTGCTTGTGAAGTTTCAAATTATCAGATATGTTGCCTTCTTTTTTGAAGGTTTTCCCCAGAATGACTCTTATGCAGGCTATTTACTGTTGTTTGTCCTAAGTAAGACCCCTCTCATTATGGTTTGGGATCGAAACTGACAAATTAGCTACAGATTGTCCACAAAAATATTAATGCATAGGACTCCAACTTCTTGATCTTATTGTGATTCTGTGTTTTTATACTGTGCATACTTGGTTACACTTCTTTCATCTCCTGCACTTGTTAACTGTGCCACTGTACCACATTTATATTTTTCCACCAATCAATTCAGAACTCAACATTGAGTACACAATTATGTTGTGTTTTCTGTCGCCTTTTGTTTTTTTCCTTCTGTGATTGGGATTGCTTACCATTAATTTTTCCTTAGGGAACAATGTTTCTGTTTCTTATATGATAGCCTGACTATTGAGTAGCACTATGGGCCAGATGTATCAAATGTTTTTGCATTCGCAAACGGTGTGAATCACAAAAATAGGCCATTTGCGAATGCAAACTCACCTTTTTACAATTTATGGAAGACATTCGCAGACCAATTTCAAGGGAGCACAAAATTAACGATTTTCCATAAATTGTGACTCGATTTTGCGAATTGCAAATTGTGATTCGCAAATAGGTAGTCACAAATTTAATGTGTGAGCCATTTGCAAAGTGCAAATGGTCGCAAAATGGGGATTTTGCATGTGCAGTTTACCACCAACTCAAATCAGGTTGTAATCAGGTACAACCTTTATAAAGAGGCCCAGCGTGCATCAGCTCTTTTTAACAATGGCTGCACTCTACATCATGGCGAGGAGGATGAGGACCCTGGCAGGTTTGGGGAGATGGAGGAAGAGATAGCAGCGCATTTTCAGAGTGCGCATAACATAATTGACAAAACAGAAGAGGAGATTTATTAAAAGTATATGTTAAATTCCTCCATGAATTTAGACCTAATAGTAGATTTGCAACCACAATTGCAACGACATACACACACACGCACACAACCAATACAATATCCTCTCATGTGCAGGTGTTATGTTCCCTGCACCTCAGGAAGCTGTCAGGGGATAGTAGCAGCAGCTGGATGTGTGTCTCAAAGTGCGCTCTCATGCTTTTTCCGTGCATTTATTAATTCAATGTTAACCTAAATAAAAGAGCACATCAAATTCCAACACCCCACAGGAATTGCAGCTCACAAAATTACAATTCTATGCGGTAGCCCAAATCCCAGAAGTCATTGGCTTCATTGACCGGACATGTCGCAATCTATCCACCATCAGCCAATGAATATATATACAGAATTGCAGCCATTCCATGAACATACAGATCATCTGCAATGTAGGCCCTGATTTATAAATTTTGGTGCAAAACTGCACCAACGCAGTTTCGCACCAAAATGTTTAGCAATGGCTTGCACCATTTCTGAGCACCATTTTGGCACCATATTTATGGAATGGTGCAAGCCGGTGCAAAGGGTAGGCTAGCGTAAAAAAAATGATGTTAGCCAGGTGGGGCTGGCAGTATGGAAGAAGGGGGTTAGAGTGAAACAAAAATGACTCTAACCAGCCTAGCATCATTTTCTGATGCAAAACCATCCATACCACATGACTTCTGTCTTAGAATAGACAGGAGTCATGCCCACCACCCCAAAGGCCAGCATAGGGGACCAGGGCCCCCTGGGCAAGACCAGTGCACCCAGTGCCATGTAGGGGGGGCCACTTCAGGGCCCCCAATTGTATTTTAAGAAAAAGAAAAATACTTACCTGTACTTACCTATACTTACCTGGGATAGGGTCCCCCATCCTCTGCTGTTCATCTGGTGTGGGTGGGGGTGTCCCTGGGGCCTGGGGAGGGCACCTGTGGGCTCATTCCATTGTGTTCCATCATGGAAATAGGCCCACAGGTCCCCTAACGCATGCCCTGACTGAGGCGTTAAATAATGGTGCAAAGCAAGCTTTGCACCATTATTTGACCCCTCCTCCCCCGTGCATGATTTTATCATGGGGAGGAATATGGTGCTATGGCCAAAGAGCAATTTTTTGCACGGGAATGCATACTTTGCATCTCAGTGATGCAAAGTAGGTTTCCACGCCCAAAAAATGACTTTAACTCCATAAATTTGGCGCCAGACAGGTCCAGTGCCAAAGTATAAATATGGAGTTAGTTTTGCACTGAATTTGCATTAACAAAGACACAAATTCAGTGCAAAACAAGTACAAATATGCCCCTTAGTGGCCAGATTCACTGTTAGCACATGTGACTCCTATACATTCCGGCATAGTGGAATCTACACACAGCTACTTGGTTGAGCATTTGGAGAAGGACACCTACCTGGTAATTAATCACAGAACAATGTAGAATTGTTTACAGATGCGGTTAGAGATGACAATGTCTCACTATTCACTCCTGTCATTGTAGGAGGCACTGCATATGCAGTGCGGACCTTCATCCTCACACCATATCTCAATCCAGCTACACCAAGTGAACGGCATTGCAATGCTGCACACAGGAAGACAAGAAGTGTGATTGAGAGGACATTTGGCCTGCTGAAGAGTCGCTTTCGATGCCTGCACAAAAGTGGTGGGTCACTACAATACAGACCTGAGACCTGCTGCAAGGTTGTGGCTACATGTGCTATGTTGCACAACGTTGCATCATTGACAGGCATACCCCTGGAATCCTCAAATACAGACTCTGATGAGAATGATGACCCATCACCGCCCCGTCACACAGCAGATGGATTAAGCGCAGCAGAAGGCAGATAAATACGTGCAGAATTTACGCATGGTTAATTTTGATGTAAGTAATGAAGAGGCCAAGTATTGTTCCTTATTGCTACAGTTATCACATTTATTGCCATAACTTCAGGTCTCAAATGTGGGCATACAACATAGGTAGTTCAAAAGCACTATCTGTACTTAAATCAAATGCTTCACCATAAACGTGACATAAGTAGTACAATGTCACAAAACAACAAGCACAGGAACATGTCCCAATTACTTTTTGGGTCCAGAAACTCCACGGAACAGTCAGTGGGCTCAGTGGCATCTCTTGTTGAGGCTTCTGAGACACCACTGTGTCTGGAACTGCAACTCCTATACTCCATCACAGGGACAGTCACACCACTGAGATTAGACAGCTCCTCGCTATCCCCACCAGCTAGGTCACTGTTCCCAGCGATCCAGGCTGTCTGCATATTCTACAGTCCATTGGGAACCTGCCCCAATCCCCATGCAATGTCTCCACTGCAATGTGCCATCTCTACTTGCATGCCCACGACACATTGTGACAGTAAAGCAGTTCCATTTGTGAGGCGATGGACAGATCTGCTAAAGCCATCCAATCTACCTATCAATTGGTGATGACTCCTACGGTGCGTGACATGGTCCTGCTGCATTACTGTGTAGAGTTCCTTACTATCATTTGTCATCTCCCTTAAATTGTCTACTGTTGCTTTCTGTCCTTCCAACACTGTGGCATTCTGCTGGAAAAGTTTGTGATTCAGAGACACCAAGGGGCATATTTAAGAGCCCCTCGCGCTACCGGAGCATCAATTTTGTTTCATGCTGGTGAAGACTGTGAAATTTAACTCACACAAGCCTTCTTTTGTGACTTTCTACTTTGAAAGGCTCTTTTAAAGCACAGGGGCCTTGATAAGGATAACTTTATGCTATTAGCCCGGGGGCCTTGACAATATGTGTTTTGTGAGTGTGAAGAGTGGCACTAAGGACTTCTGATTGTTTATTGCTTTCTGTCTATGCAGGTAGTTTTTTGCAACCCTGTACTGAGAATACCTGATGTTTGTTATTTCACTATATTGTAGTGTATCAGTCATTTGGCCAGTGGATTATTATGTCAATTATTTAGAAAGTGTCAGGATTAACACAAGAGACTTGGTGAACTACCTAAACAGTTTTGGGACATTCAGGGGGCCTTTATTATTTGCACACTAATCCCAGAGAAGATAGAGCTGTTAAGAGTTGCTGAGATTTCCAGGTGAAGGTACTGAGATTACCGGATGGGATGTGTTTATTAAAAAAGTGATCAGTGCATGTTGTAATGTATGTTGTTTGTGTTGACAGTCTTCCAGTGGCCCATAGCTGCACTAATACTCTGCTTCTTCTTGTCCATCTCAGAAAAGCATCTCAGAGAAGCATTCCCCCTAAAGGTTACACTGACAATCTTCCATTGTCTGAAAACCCAGACACCTGTCTGGACCTGGTGACAAGGATTGCAGTGTTTTCTTTCTCTCTCTTCCAAATCCTCTTCCCTTTTGGGATACCCGCCGGGACTCTTGGTGGAATCAGCAGCACTGAGAGGTGTCTCAGGAGGTTGGGAGGACAGTCATCGTCCCTGAAGACAACCTGCATTTCAGGTGGTGGCTGTTCCAGAACACACGTCTCTGTCATGTCATCGGACTCCAGGTTGAACTCAGGGAGTGGTTTCACTGTTGCCCTGCGTCTCAGTTGTGCAGAGATGTTGTGGATGGTATGGATATGACGTTTTCGACCTCAGACCATGGCTGGCTTTCCTCATTCCCCCAAGTTTCTGTTTCCGCTGCATATGGTGCAGGGACATATGCAACGTCTATCAGCAGTATTTCAGTAAAAAATTATTTTTGCATGTCACAGTTCAAAGTTTATTTTGAAGTAAATAGTTTCTGTGACATAGGCCCTCATTCCAACCCTGGCAGTCTCTGACCGCCAGGGCGGAGGGCAGCGGAAGCACCGCCAACAGGCTTGCGGTGCTTCCAGGGCTATTCTGACCGCGGCGGTAAAGCCGCGGTCAGAAAAGGGGAACCGGCGGTTTCCTGCCGGTTTTCCCCTGGCCCAGGGAATCCTCCATGGCGGCGCTGCTTGCAGCGCCTCCATGGGGATTCCGACCCCCTTCCCGCCAGCCTGTTTCTGGCGGTTTTCACCGCCAGAACCAGGATGGCGGGGAACGGGTGTCGTGGGGCCCCTGGGGGCCCCTGCACTGCCCATGCCGCTGGCATGGGCAGTGCAGGGGCCCCCTAACAGGGCCCCATACAGATTTTCACTGTCTGCTTTGCAGACAGTGAAAATCGCGACGGGTGCCACTGCACCCGTCGCACCCCTGCAACTCCGCCGGCTCCATTCGGAGCCGGCTTCCTCGTTGCAGGGGCTTTCCCGCTGGGCCGGCGGGCGGCCTTTTGGCGGTCGCCCGCCGGCCCAGCGGGAAAGCCAGAATGGCCGCCGCGGTCTCCTGACCGCAGAGCGGCCATTCGGCGGTAACCGCATGGCGGGCGGCGTCCGCCGCCCGCCGCGGTCAGAATGACCGCCATAGTGTTTCTGCTTGTTATTTGTCTTGTCTATCTGTGTGGGGATACACAATGCTGCAATCTTTGATCTTGTTTCACTGTTGAAGTATGGACTACCACTTCCATAAGGCATTGTTGGTTTGCATGTAATGTATGGCATGGACTATTTTTTATCAGTGAGTGTTAACATTGATTTGCTTGAGGGGACAGTTCTGCCTGCACATATGGTAATTCAAATAATTGTTATCTTTAGCTTTGCTGGTGCCTGGTGACGCTGAGGTTTCTATGTCAGTGACCACAACAATGGCTTCAGGCTGCAGAGTTGCTGCCAACATGTCCTCTGAGAGGGTGGATAGTGTCTGGTTGGATGGTCCTCCACCAGTGCTTCTTGCCTCCATAAGCCTGGTTGCTACGCTCTCCTTTACATGTGTACGTAAATCATACCCGCTCTTACGTATCTCCTCAATGAAGAGCTGCACCATACCCACCGTGCTGATCTTTGCCTGGATGTCACTCAATATTTTTCATTTGTCACTCTCGGGGACATGGAATGAGTTTTTCCCAAAGAGCTTGTGATGGCTATTTACCAACTCTTTAGTGAGCACCTCCAGTCCCTTCTCACTGAACTTCTGTTTCCTTTTTCTGCCTCTGGCATCCTTTGCATTTGCCTCAGTGACCATGGTGTGTTTTAGTCCTGAGTGACACTCCAAACTGGCTCCCTAATGCTCAGATCACTGAGTCTACCTCCTCCTATGGCTGAGGCTCCTGGAAACAGCATGGACTGACCCACTTCCTGGTTGTGAGGTCATCAAGCTGCTCCAGAATGGAAGAATTGGAAATTGCGATTACCAAATAACAATTCACTATTTTCAAGAATCGCTATTTGGCAATCGCTATTTGCGATTGGGAATATTAGGTAATCGCAATAAAAAATGTGAATCCTATGTTACATCGCTTGTAGTGTTTTCAAAATAGTGATTCTATAAAAATCGCTATTTGGTAATCGCTAATGCAGTGTTTCATACATATGGCCCTATATTACTGGGATTACTGCTTCAACCTTTATTTTCGTGGTCCTAATGAATTTCTAGAGCACTTAAACCAAAAGGTGCCAAATGCTCAAAATTTTTGTCTTTGTTTGAAAGTTACCAGATCAAAAACACTGTAAGCTAAAATGTCTTCACAGCCTGCATGAATATTGATAAAGGCAAAAAAACAAGAAACTCAATCACATAGGAACTCTACTGAAGATAAGGGATCAAGTGGTATTAGTGATCGACATGTATTAGTAAAGTGATCATCTTTTTCCAAATATTGATGACAGACTAATTTCTCACTGACTGTATGTCAAAATGTCATAAATATCAACACGAAAAATCTGCTCCAGAGTATCAACTACAATTCTGTCAATAAGGTAAGTAATACTATTAACTCCACAGCCTAAATGTATTAAAGGTTGCATCAGTACTGTGCCCACAATGCTTTTCAATGGTAACTAAATTTATGCAATACTTTGCGACTATGTCGGTGCCCATACAAAACGTTAGTAAATAACCCCCCCACATCTATATAACTTAAAGATTTACAGTTATCAAGGTATATAGACGTGTAGTGGTAGTCGATATTATGTAGTCAATAGTTTTGTAGAGAAATGTGAAAAACTCAATATTCTGGTAGTACACCTTCTCACCCAGTCTGTTTCCAGTTTTCAAGTAGAAGTGAACACTCTATATGGCCATGTCTGCTCATTCACCCATGTATAGCTTTTGGCTATGAATATGTTTTTGCAGTGAATAATCAGCATATTATGTGATACTTCTTGTGACTATGGTACAGCTATAGTCTTCTTGCCTTTAGGAATACCATTTCCCAATTGATAGCTAGAGACTATTACAGATGTTTTTGATGGATAACCTCTGAACTCTTCTCTGTTATTCAGATGGTTGTCTAGTCTATTAATGCTAATGTAAAGCAGAGCCTCAGCAATTAGCAAAATAAAAGAGAAAGCGCATAGTCCAGTCTTTGACTGACCTATGTTGTAACTCATGCCTTTTCCATGGCTAGTTATAGTTATTATTGTCTGGATGGCGAGTTGAACAGAGTGCGTAACAAGGTCCTCTACTTATAATAAGTTGAAAGTGGTGAATAAATTGCAAATGAAAGTTATAACTATAACTTTAGAATTTTTAAAGTTTGTGTAGTTTAAACTTGGTTTGTATAGACAAGATAAGTTTTCCTAACTACAACTAAGCTTTAACCTTCTGTTTTCTTTATTGAATTTCGATAGTTTAAACATTTTTTTAAATAAAAATATGTTTCAAATTGTAGTTTCCAGTGTTGCAAGTGGAGAGTTGTTATGTGGAGTGTTGTACAGTACAGTGGAGGAGAGGAGAGTGTTGTAAAGACTATTGTCATAGACTGGAGTATTCTAAATTGGAATTGAGTGAAGTAGAGTGTAGCAATGCATCATACCATGTAGTAAAGCATTCTATACTGTAGTGCATGGTGTCTGATAAATTGGAGTCAACTATCATAGAATGGAACAGAGAGTTGTATATTGGAATGGAATGTTGACCTGTCAATTAGGGTTTTGAATACTGTCAAAGAGTGGGGTAGAGTGTTTTAGAGTGGAGTAGGGTGAAGTAGAGTGTTACAGAGTGGAGTGTTGTCAAGTGTTGTGTTATAGAGTATAGTGAGTGGAGTGCTGTGTCATAAAGTGGGGTGGTGTATCATATGGAGAAGTTGAGTTTCCTGTCTTTGAGTATCAATACATTGCAGTATAATGGTATAGAGTGGATGGGCATAGAGTGGAGTAAAGTGTCATAGAGTGTAGGACAGTGTTGTAGAGTGGAGTTGAATACAGTGGAGTAGAGTGTCTGACAGTGGGGCGGTGTGAGAAAACAGGGCTGACTGCAGAGGCCCCCTAGCCTTTTGCCCCCATTTTTCACTTTTTGCTGGTGTTTTCCTGACTCTGATGGTGCCCCTGGTACTGCTAACTAGTCCGAGGGCCTGTGCTGTGTATACAATAAGTATGCAAATTAGGCTAATTATAATTGTCTATGTCAACCTACCTATAAGTCCCTAGTATATGTAGGGCATGTAGGTTTAGGGACCCCAGCATAGGTAGTGCACCCATTGGTGCACTGCTGAGGTGTCCAGGGTCATTTTACAGGCAAACCTGCCTTGCTGGCTGCTTTTAAATTAAAGTTAAATGCAAATTTGACTTTGGAATCAAAGTACTTCCAAAGCCTTAAACTCCCTTATTTTTACATATGTCACCCCTAAGGTGTGCCCTATGTGCCACTATGGTTGGGTGCCATGTAACTATAAGCAGGGACCTTATAAAAAATCATTTTATAAGCCCTGGTGAGGTAAAACAGTCAAATTCAATTTCCCCTCACTGTAGTGAATGGCCTTCATAGGCTAAAATGAGGAGAATTTATTTTAATTAACAAAGTGCCCTTTAGTGTCAGATACCTCATGTTTGGTATTACATTAATTGTTATAATAAATCCCACAACTTACAATTGTTGGATTTAATATAACTAGTTTGTGTAAAGTATTTTAAACTCTACCTAAAAAGTTGCCAACTTCAGCTCTGTAGTGCCCTTCCTTAATTAGCCAGCCTCTGGCAGCCTTGCCAGGCTGTATTAACGTGGTGTGACGTGGCTGAACACAAAGGATGTGCCTGGGGAGGAGAACTACCTCAGCAGATGGAGGAGCAGGAAGGGGGAGGGCTGCCAAACGGGTCTTCAAAGGCAGTGAAGGACATTTGGAGCAACCCAGCACCTCCCTCACACCCTTCAGCCCCAGACAATTAGGTGCCCTCTTGATTAGATTAGGAGAGGGCAGGAGAGAGGTGTGTTTAGGATTTTTAGCCACACCAGTGGGTGGTCTCAGCAAGATGTAACCTTCAAAAATCAGTTTCAGCCATGATGGATTTTTAAAGAATGTTACTTCCCAGGACTTCGCTTCACAGGGGAAGGACCCTGCACCTGATTGGAGAACCAGGACCCCCCTTTTTCCCCCCCCCAGGAACAATGATAAATATGGCAGAGCTGCACCCACACCTCAGATCCCCTCCAGATCCCTACAAGGAAGAACATCAGAAGAAGAAGGATTGCTCTGCTGGACCCCTGACCTGCACCTGGGCACTGCACTCTGAAGAACTGCACCAGCTTCACACTTGGGCTTCACCACAAGAAGGACTTTGCATGGCTTCAACTGGTTCAAGGAGGGACTCCCTGTTTGCTACAGGTAAAAAAATTGCTAACCAGAGTCCCCTGCCTCAGATCCTGAAGAAACTGACCAACTAGCCACTATCCAGTGCGCGTTTTGGAGCTTGAGCCAGGTGCATTCTGAAAGTTGTAGTCCGCACCCTCAAGGAGCAACTCAGAGCTTCTGGAACCTCTGGGTAAACTCCAAAAAAACCTTAAAATACTAGAGTGGTGTAGACTAGAGTGGCATATAGTGGCATGGGGTAGAGTGCAATACACAGTGGAGTGGCGCTCAATCGAATAGCAAAGAATGAAGTGGTATAGAGTGGAGTGCCATGCACTGGAATGGTGTAGAGTGGAGTAGCATAGAGTGGAGTAGCGTACAGTGGAATAGCGTATAGTGGATTGTTGTAGAGTGGAGTGGCATAAAGTGGAGTGGCATAAAGTGGAATAGAGTGGATTGGCATACAGTAGAATGGCCTACAGTGGAATAGTGTCTAATGGAGTGACGTAGACTTGAGTGGCGTACAGTGCCATTGGGTACAGTGTAATAGCATAGAGTGGAGTGGCATACAGTGGTGAGACCTAGAGTGGAATGGTGTAGAGTGGAATAGCGTATAGTGAAGTGGCTACAGTAGTGTGGCATAAGAATGTATGTGAAATTTAGCATCAGTGTAGATTGTGGTGTGAAGAGTAAAGCAAAACAGCAAATTGCGCTGCCTTGTATTTCTCCAGATTTACCAATCAATGCAGGGCCAAGCATGGTGGCCTTGTGTTCCTTTGTAAATCTGAATTAAGTATTGCATTGTCCTTGCGATACCATGGGTGATGCGCCAGTACCACAATCCAATAATACAACTAGGTCTTAGTTATATTTTGGGCCAAGTTACACCATGAGAACTTTGCAGTATACTGTGGTACATGGTGATGACAAGACAGTATATATTGGGTAATGACCTGTTTTAGAGAATGAAGCGGAAGCTATATTGTTTTTACTACACATTGGCTGTGTTCTGTATTAGGGCCTTAGATATAGGTAAGTAGTAGCTCCCTACCTATTACCACTTTTTGTAAGTGGTAATAGGTAGGGACATTTATTTATTTATTTTTTCATACATTTTGAATATGGTTACGACCATGCACCATGGTAGTTTTTATGAGATTTCCAGCACCAGAACGCCCCCTTGCATACATTATGCTTGGTGCAGGCATAATGTGGCACGAGGGATTACAGAGTGGCGGAATGCTTACATTAGGCCACTCTGTAAATATAGTGAAGGAGAATGGCCTCCTCAATGCCACATTAGCATAAGAAACAATGACCCTGGTGTGGTGCTAAGAGGCGCTAGGGCCTTGTAAATGTGGCCCTATGTTTTAATGCCTTATAGCTTATAAAATACTTACCCGACTTAACTGCAGTACCCAAAAAGCATCATCTCTGCACCATAATGTATAGTTGTGGCAAATTTCATGTAAATCCATTCAGCTGTTTTTGCGCTACATCAAATGCAATAGTTTATGCGGAATGCATTGGTGGAGAAACACATTTATCTTTGCACTCCCTTAAGGATTCACCACAAACAAATTACATCATTTCAAAATATATAAAATGTGATAGGCCTTGAAAGTTTTGTGGTGATTTGTCAAACGGGTGGAAAGTTATTAGGGAGCTAATAACTGAAGAATTCCTATCTTTGGGAATACTAACTATAACTAGAGTGGTAATCAGGTTTAATGTGACTTCATTCTTTTTATCTATCGCATTTGTTATGTATTTGTGTTACATAATTATGTGATCATAAATGTCTCTTCTAGTTGTTTATGTAGTAATTCTGAATTTTACATATGCAGTCTGGTTTATTTTTTGTGCTTCCTTGCTAACTTAACTAGGATTGTGCTGCAAATGAAGGTCACTTTTCTATTTTGGTGCACAGGAATAAATAAGAAAGATGATTTTTGTTTGGCATGTTGAGCATAGTTTTATTTTGAGAGCCAGACAGCATGCAAGGAAATCATTTGAAGAGTAAGATGTATTCTATTTGTTATGTATTTGTTCATAGATTTCCATCAACATGTGACCAAAAATTGTTCAGTCTAGTTTATTCTTTGGGCTTCCTTGCTACTTTTAATAGGATTGTGTTACATATGAAGACCAAAGTGAATGAAAGGCAACCATTGTTATTATAAAAATAGCTTTTTTTCCTAGTGGCCAATTATCATGTCCTTCAAATAGTAGTTTGTGTGACTCACTGCTAAGTCAATTTTTCAATTTGTTGCACAGGCATGCATGAGAAAGATGTTTTTTGTTTGGCTTGTTAGGCCAGTTGTATTTTGTGAGCCAAAGAGCATGCAGATACAAGTATGTAGATTAAGATGTCTTCTAATCGTTATGTATTTCTTTAGAGGTTTCCATTAGCATGTGACCATAAATTGGTCAGATGTTCATATAGTAAATCTGAAACTTTACATTTCAAGTCTGGGCTTCCTTGCTACTTTTTGTATAACTGTGTGTGATACAAGATATCACTAAGTTGAAAAACCTTATAACTTAAAAAATACTTATTCTACTTACCTGAAGTACCCACAAGAACAATCTGCACACCCTAATATCTTATGCTGCCAAATTTCAGTACAACTCTGACTGGCAGTTTTCGCACTACGCAAAATACAAAAGTCTATGTAAAATGCATTAGATTTCAAGCCCATTTTGGGACCATCCCTCTTTTCTTGGCACCCCCTTGACCAAACGGCAAGAAACTTTCAGTACACCGACAATGAAATGGGGGCAGTAGTACTGCAAAGTTTTGCAGGCATTTGTCAAATGTGTGCAAAGTTATTAATGGGCAAAATCCAAAAATCCCTGTCTCTGGGCACTCTAACTATAGAATGGCTACTACCACTCTGTAATATATGTATATCTATATCCATATCTGCCTGTGTGTGTGTGTGTGTGTGTGTGTGTGTATATATATATATATATATATGTATATATATATATATATATATATACACACACATGTATATATACAAACAAAGGGTCACAATTCTGACACTGTGCACTCAAACTGCCAGTGGTAGGAGCTAGACAATTCCTCCTAGTTATGTATATCCAAAGAAAAAGAAAAAACACTGCACTCCATTTCACCGAATAGCCAATATTTTATTCAAAGCCAGCAACATACAAACAACTCGTTTCAACTCCAAAAGAGTCTTGTTCACGGTTGATGAGTCCCCCTTTCATTACCATTATATACCATTTTCACAGATAGCCCATAATGAGGCATTCAGGGACATGTGGTTCCAAAAGAGGAAAATAAGAAAATATAATTATTTTTTCATGAAATAAAAGTACACATTTAAAAACAAATACCAAACCACTGAATCAGGCAAAATGGAAATCAAGAGAACTAAAATATGATAGCACATCAGAGTAATTTGTAAGTCCGTACCTCTTAGTAAACACAGAGACCATTTTGTGACAAAGCCAAATATACGGGTCAGGGATCCTAGATTTATCATAGTTGGTAATCTATTCTAAACTATAGAGAGTGGACACAAAGTTATAACTAGATCGTATTTAACTGATCATATCCTATGTGACGACATAGATATAACAAGGTGTATTGTGGTTCCATATATCTCTATTATCTCGTGTGTACCTTTGGTTATATATACTCCACTTGTTCCTAGTGACCTAATTTACATCCACCATCTACTTATTGTCACATTTGCAATGCACAAATTCACACAAGACACTTTGTAAAAATACAATTCTAATACTTTTATGTCAGTCACTAGACATTTATCAGATATTCGTCATATCCTTTGATTATAAGATGCAATCCTTCACCCTATATACATTTTGCCCTGCCGTCCTCTCAAGTCATTTGAGATACCAAATATAGAGGAGCTCATAAGTGCACATACAGTTCTTCAATCTGTGTGGGATCTTCGTACATAATCTAATAATGTGCCTACTTTCCAATCACCCTAGTGACAAAGTTCGGTCACCCCCTCTTTCGTTGAAAAGTACATGTATTAGTCCATACTACTGGAGAGACCTCCAATCTCCACATTGTGACATCTGTAAGTGTTTGGCGACTGCGTAACTTATATCATCATGTTCCACTGCTCGGATATGCTCATAGATTAATTTTTTGACTGGACATGTCGTGCTACCAAAGTATCTTAGGCTACATTTACATTCAATGACATAAACCTGGAATTGCATGTTATTCTTTGGTCAATTGTGATACACCTTCCATTAGGATCATTGATGTATATTTAATATTTTTCCAATTTGGCAAGCTTTACAATTCAACCATTTAACAAAACCTTTGCTTTGCATGCCCAACCATGTTGTGGATTGTTTTTCTACAGAGTGGCTTTTGACTAGTTTATCCTTTAGAGATGGTGGCTTTGTGAATTCCTCTTTTGGAACCACATGTCCCAGAATGCCTCATTATGGGCTATCTGTGAAAATAGTATATAATGGTAATGAAAGAGAGACACATCAACCATGAACAAGAATCTTTTGGAGTTGAAACGCATTTGTTGATTGTTGCAGGCTTTGAATAAAATACTGGCTATTCGGTGAAAAGGAGTGCAGTGGTTTTCTTTTTCTTTATATAGATATCTATATATATGTATATATATATATATATATATATATATCTATATATGTGTGTTCACTGAAAAAACACAACAATTAAAGTAGCGATATAGTACATGAATATGTCAGTAACAACATTAATGTTTTGAAATTTAAAAAAACAGAAATTCACCAGTTATAGTTAGCATAGCTAGCCACAATTTGTGCCCCCCCCATGTACTGCTTATGATCTCACATATTACATAGCTCATGACATGTTCCATGAAATCAATTGTGACATTACTCATGACATCTCAGATTACATAACTGATGACATCACCCAAGCTTCTTTTGTACATATTACTCTATCAAGTAGTATGGCATTAGAGGCCTGAAAGTGTGTACAAAATAGCTCAGAATAATATGAAGCACCATTACCGCCATCACAGATACAACTTCCTTAGGTGTAGTAAGCATGTGTTATGTGCAACATTGACCCTATACCGTACAGTTGACGGGGAGCCTAGTCCACATTAACAACCAACCAGAGGTGTATGGGAAACCATAATTGCACACGGTGTTCATTATGTATGCAACTGTTCAGAGAATGCCAGGTTCCTGAAGATACTCAACTTCTGTTAAAAAATGAATGGCTTACTATGGACTGCTTTTATTTGTTCCTCACAGTCACCAAAACGACATTGATGAATGAAGTTGATATGAATAGAAAAGTGGGTACTGTAAACAGTGTTTACTCTTTGGAGAGAATTTACTCTGTACTACACTGTTTGCAGACTGTGAAACTCTCATGAGAGAAACACCACACAGTATTAAAAAGTATCTACTAAAAGCAGTGTACACTCTTTGCAACATGTAAAAAAAGACACTATTTGCCTAAAATAACCAAGGTATAAAGAGGATACTACCAGCAGCTTTCAGAAAGTAAATCAAAGTAAGGACATGTACATAGGTTAGTACCTGGTGCACACTGTCTTTAATGTGATGTACAAATTGTAATGCTGAGATGAGTCTGTCTAATAATTCAAAGCTGCTTACAATACTTAGTATGTCAATCAATCAGGATTTGTAGAGTGCGCTAATCACTCGTGAGGGTATCCAGGCACTGGGTCCAGGCTGCTTGGGGTCTTCAGTTGAGAAGCCAGGTCTTGAGTCTCACTTCCTAACTCCTGAAGGGAGGGAGTGGTCTGCAGATGGATAAGGAGGCTATTCCAAGATTTTGTGGCAAGGTAGGAGAAGGAACCACCTCCACTGTTGCTGTGGCAGATGCGGGTGTATGAGCAAGACCGAGGAAAGCAGAGCGCAGATGTCTGGTGGGCATATGGAAGTTCAGGTGGTAGTTGATGTATGCTGAAACGTGGTTGTGCAGGGCTTTGTAGGGGAGCATCAGGATCATTAATTGGCATCTCTTTTGGACGGGGATCTAGTGGAGTTTCTTCAGGTGGGGGGTGATGTGGGACCATCTGGGGAGGTCAAGGATGAGTCTCGCTGCTGAGTTCTGGATGGTCTGTAGTCTCTTCAGAATGTGTGATGTGATTCCAGTGTACAGTGCATTGCCATAGTCCAGGAGGCTGGTGACGAGCTCTTGAGTGAAGGTTCGTCTGGTGGACCCTGGGAGCATTTAAAGATCTTTCGGATCATGTGGTGGGTAAGGACGCAGGTGGAGGAGACTGCATTGACCTGGTTTGTCATAGTGAGTTTGGTGTTCAGGATGATGCAGAGGTTCCCGGCTTGGTCTGTGGTGGTGAAAGGGGGTCTAAGGTCAGCGGGCCACTAGGAGTCATGCCATGTCAAGGCGATGTTTCCAAAGATCAGGACTTCTGCCTTGTCAGTGTTGAGTTTGAGGCAGTTGTCTTGCATCCAGTTGGCGATGCTGGTCATGCAGAGATGGAAGTTGGCCCTCGTGGTGGAGGGTCTTTGGACAGCGAGAGGGTAAGTTGGATGTCGTCCGCGTACGAGATCATGTTCAGTCTGTGGTTTCTGACAATGTTGGCCAGCCGAGTCATGTAGGTGTTGAAAAGGGTAGGGCTTAGCCTTGACCTTTGAGGGATGCCACAGATGATGTTCTTGGGCTCTGAAGTAAAAGGAGGCAGATGTGATCCATTTGAGGGTGTCGTCTTAGATGCTGATCTGATGAAGCATCTTGATCAGAGCGTGGTGGGAATGCTGCTGAGAGGTCAAGGAGGGGCAGGGTGGACAATTATTCCCGGTACAGGAGGGTTCTGATGTCATCTGTGGCAGTGATCAGGGCAGTTTTGGTGCTGTGGTTGGAGTGGGATCCAGATTGGGATGCTTCCATAAGCTTGTTGGTCTCTAGGCTTTCCATGAGTTGCTGGTTGATGGCCTTTCCGAGGACTTTGGCATGGAAGGGGAGCAGGGATATGGTATTTTATGTGTTTTGTGGGGTCAGCAGGATTCTTGAGGAGGGGTTTGATCCCCATGTGTTTCCAGTTGTCCAGTTAGGTGTCTGAGGTGATGGGTGTGTTGAAGATGTCTGTGAGCTAGCTGCTAATGGTGTTGTTGCCGCGGTTGAACATGTGGTGTGGGCAGGGGTCTTTGGGAGCTCCCAAGTGAATGGAGTGCATGATGTCAGCAGTGTTCTGCATGGTGAGCTAGTTCCAGATGGTGATCCTGCTGTCAGCGGGGGTGTCTATGGGGGCTAGGAGGATGAAGGTGTTGGCGGCGATGGATTGTGTTTTGAAGTTTCTATAAATGGTGGATATCTTGTTGTGGAAGGAGTCTGCTAGAGTTTCACGGAGTTCCTGGGAAGGGGTGATGACATTTTTGGTCACCAAGGGGTTGAAAAACTTCTTGACAATACTGAAGAGTTATTTGCTATGGTTGGAGCTGGCTTCTATGCGGTTGGCTAAGGCATTCCTTTTGGTGTCCTTCAGGAGTCTATGGTACTGTATGAATGAGGACTTTAAAGCTGTCCGGTAGGTGGGCTCCTTGGTGGTACGCCATCTCCTTTCTAGTTGTTCGCAGGTTTGTTTCCGGGTTCTCAGTTCCCGGGTGTACCAGCTGGTTTGTTTAGAGGATCTGTAGGGTTTTGAGGGTTTGCTGGGGGCATCTCTGTCAGGACTGCTGGAGAGCCACGTGTTGAAGTTTTTGATGGATGGTTCAATGTTGGAGGAGTTGTTGGGTTTGGAGGAGGTGAGGGCGTTGGTCCACTCGCTTACAGATACTCTGTTTCAGCTGCAGTGAGAGGTGCTGACAGGCATGGTGGCATGACTGGGGGCTGCCGCATAGGTGAAGTGGAGGATTATGTGGTCTTTCCAGATGAGCACGATGGTGTGGCTCTTTTTGACTCTATTGCTGGTGGTGAAGATAGGATCTAGTGGGTGTCCTGTGAAGTGCATGGAATTGATGACTATCTGCATGAGGCCGATTTAGTTTGTGCTGTCGAGAAGGTTGAAAGTGTTGGCATCATTGGAGTTGTTGAGGTCTCCGTGGAAAATGTAGTGTTCTCTATCGAGGGCTGGGGGGCGATGAAATCAGTGGTGGCGAAACGGAAGCCAGTGCGGTGTCTTGGAGGTCTGTAGGCGAGGGTGCCTCAGATGGTAGTTTTTCCATCTATTCTGAGCTGAGAGTTGATGTGTTCCGTGATTGTGGTATTTCATCCATAATGGAGGTGCAGTGGATGGATTCCTTGAGGATGATGGTGATTCTACCTCCCTGTTTGTTGATGCAGTCCCAGTTAACAATCTTGTAGCCGCAAGGCATGGCAATGGCAAAGTCGGATGTGGAGGCAGAGTTGAGCCAACTCTCAGTGAGGAAGGTGGTGATGGTGTCCCAAATCTCAGTCTTGTGTTTGTAGAATGATCAGGCATTGTGCAGCAGGTAGTTGAGTTGTTTGTGGGCAGTCAATGCAGGGCGAGGTGGCGGTGGTAGGGTACGTGGATATGGCGGTGCTGCAAGAGAACCTGAAGAGGTGGCACGTGAAAGTTCCTGCTGTAGAGCTTGGAGGGGCGTGGAAGCAGTTCTTGTCAGCGGGTCTAGAATTCAGGGCTGTAAGCTCAGTCCTGGAGTAGCGGCGGATGGCAGGAGATCTAAGATTTCTGGTGCTGAGCATGGTCCAAACGCGGACGTGCGCAGACAAGCTTGTCTTTGACACGGCTGCGCTGCAGCCTCCATTAAGTAGATCCTGGGAGGCGGGAGGGGCGCAGGTGGGACGGGACGCGGGAAGCGGGTGGTGGGAAAGGCGTCGGGTGAGCGGCAAGGCTTACTGCCAAAGGGAAAGGAGCTAAAAACTAAAACAAAATGCAGGGTAACAAAACTAGGGGGTATATTTATACTTTTTGGTGCAAAACTGCAGGAATGCAGTTGTGCACCAAAACGTTTAGCACCGGCTTGCGCCATTCCTGAGCACCAGCTGGGCGCCATATTTATAGAATGGTGCATGCCGGTGCAAAGGGTGGGCTAGCATAAAACAAAATGACGTTAGCCGGGTGGGGCTGGCGGTATGGGAGAAGGGGGTTTTGCCCCAAAAAATTACGCTAGGCTGGTTAGAGTAAAAAAAGATAACTCTAACCAGCCTAGAGTCATTTTCTGATGCAAAGCCATCCATACCACATGACTCCTGTCTTGGAAAAGATAGGAGTCATGCCCACCACTCCAATGGCAAGCACAGGGGACCAGTGTCCCCAAGGCATGGCCATTGCACCCTGTGCCAAGCAAGGGGCCCCAAGTTGGGCCCCTGAGGCACTTTAATTATATTTAAAAAATGACTTACCTATACTTACCCTACTTACCTCCCCCATCCTCCAGTGTCCCTCTGGTGTGGGTGGGGGTGTTCCTTGGGCTTGAGGAGGGCACCTGTGGACCCATTCCATGTTGTTTAATCATGGAAATGGGTCCACAGGTCCCTTAACGCCCAGTCTGACCCAGCATTAAATAATGGTGCAAAGCAAGCTTTGCACCATTATTTAGCCCCTCCTCCCACCCGTGCATCATTTTAGCATATGGGGCTGTGGGGTTAGCACCATTTTTTAGATGGGAATGCTTACCTTGCATTCCATTGATGCAAGGTAGGTTCACTCATTGAAAAAACGGTGCACACTCCAATATTTTGGAGTCTAACGTCAAAATATAAATATGGAGTTAGTTTTGCGCCGAATATGCGTAAAAAATAACACAAATTAAGTGTAAATGGGGTATAAATATGCTCTTAGGTCTGAAAAAGTAGTATGTAGTACGTAAATCTTTGCCCTGTTGGAAACTTTTTCTCTAGAGCCAAAAAACATGTGTGGAGCTTGCTGAACACAAGTCATCAATTGTCACCTGCACACAGAGTTACTCTTCAACACAAATATATAACATGTTCAATACCTCTACATACCTATGATGCATTAAGAGCACATATGTTTTGTAAACATTTAAATCCAATAGCATGCAGGCTGTGCAAAATTAGTTAAAAAGTAATATGGTAGTTACCTAGCACTATGTGAATTATAAAACAAACCAACACACTCATTGGACGATGTCATCAGTGATGTCATCAGTGATGTTATAAATTATGTCATAGAACATGTCATGGAGTAATGAGATTAGCTCTGCTAACTATAACTGGTGAATATCTGTATTTGTTTTGTTTGAAACGTTAATTTTGTCATTGACATTTTCACCTATAACATTACTTTAACCTTTGGATTTTTCAATGAATGTCTAGGGTTTTTAAAAAAACACAAAATTAGATATTTATATCACATCTAACTATAATGTTTTTATTTTCCTCAGTGAATTCCTCAGTGAATTTATAGTTTTTTAAAAATACTTAAAGTAATATTTTATCACCATACATACACCCTACCCCACTCTGCGCACAGCCTTTGGCTGTGAACAGAAGGGGGTTGGCAACAGGGCCTGGCTGTGGCCAACCCACCTGGGGGTAGCCAACCCCATGCTGCACATGGCCGTTTGTTGCACGTGGCATGGGGTTGGCCACAGGGCCTGACTTGCAGCCAGGCCCTGCATTCAACTCCCCACAGACTGCCACCCAGAGGCAGCCAATGTCCAAGCTGCGCACAGCCTCTGGTCGTGCGTGCCGTGGGTTTAACTGCAGTGTCTTTTTTGCAGCCAGGCTCTGCTTCAAACTCCCTGCAGGCAGCCAAACCCAAGCTGTGTGCATCAGGGGGGGTTTAGTCACAGGGCTTGGACTGTGGCCATACCCCCAGCAGGTTGTCAACCCTACATCATGTACAGCCTTTGGTGTGTGCAGTACAGGGTTGGCCATCGGGCCCTGGGAACAAAACATATATATTAAGAGGATGGAGCATGCAACTTTGCCCCCACCCTTAATTGGCCATGGGGATCCCATCTCCCAAGACCAGTTCAAATAAAAAGCTATAAACAAATCCAATTTAAAAAAAACAGGAATGCTATCCCTTGGGGCCCTATACAATTAAACATGGGAGGAGGGCATGCATCCTGACTGACAACCCTTCTATAGGATCATGCCTCTGAATGTTGGAATGGTGTGAGAATAGAATGCTGGGATGCTGGGATTCTGGAGGAGTGGAGAAGGAGAAAGGAACTGAGCAAAGGAGGAGGCTTGATCTATTGCTTTGGGTTATATGGATTGCTGTACCACTCATCCTGAAATAAAAGTAAAGAAAATGAACCTGACCATCGTGTGATCACTACATAAACTGGCAACAAGGGTTATTCTGCGCAGGGGGCAGAAATTACTCATAACCCCCAACCCCTGGATATGACAAATATTTCTAGTCAAGCAAAATTTACAAATCGTAGCGAAAAGAAGATGGAAAAGAAGATAAATGGTCTTGAACGATAAATGTCAGCAGAATAAGCAAGTTCATCCTCCAAGTAAGTTTTATTCTTATCAACTAACGTGTTGAAATTTGAAACTATTCGAATATAATTGATCAACAAGAACTTTCCTAATGATATTATTACACACAATTTCCGGTGTGTTTTGAAAGGTCTTCGCAGTCTTTAATCTAAAGGACAGCTACATGGCGGCTCTCAAAGACATCAAATGTTGACCTTGAATATTTTCAAAGTTTCCGCGCGGAGCACAACGAGCTCGAGCAGCTTAAGCCGGGCGCAGCACAGCATCCAGCACGTCTCGAGCAGCTTGGTGTGTATACGCGCGCTGTTAAATAATTAAATGCCTACGTGTTGAAAGGAAGAATTAAGCGGTGCTTACTTCAACATCGTGGATCGTCAGCTGTTACGACTATTCCAGCCTTTGGCATTAATCTTTTGTTGCTCTCACTTCGCTCGTTAATTGGAAGATATAAAAAGTGGAAACTATAGAAGGACTAAAGGACTACAGAGAGAAAGGAAAAAAAGACTAATAGTTACACATAGATACAGGAAGAAAATCTACAACCAACAAGCATATATTTAATTGTTGTTTTAGATTGTTATTTTAGATTGTTACTTTAATTTATTACTTTAATTTTTTATTTTAGTATATTATTGTAGTTTGTTATTTTTTTTATTTTTTTTCCTTTCTTACAGTATGGCTGAACAAAATATGTCTTCACCACCATGTTTCCTACCAATACCTGGTGAACCGTCAATATCGTGGAAACAATGGAGAAATATATTTTCCACGTATTTGTTGGCCATTGCAGGAGATAGATATACCCCTTTAAGGAAACAGGCGATATTACTTCACCATCTTGGGGCGGAAGGGAGAAGAATTTATGATGACCTTCCTGAAATACCATTAGGTACTGGAGATGGTCATCCTACTAATGTATATGAAATGTCATTGTTGATGTTAGAAAAACATTTTACCCCAAAATTAAACACTGTATTTGAGCATCATAAATTCTTCTCCCGTGTTCAAGGCCAGGATGAAGATATTATGGGCCTCATTCCGACCCTGCCGGTCATGGACCGCCAGGGCCGGGGACGGAGGAAGCACCGCCAACAGGCTGGCGGTGATTCAGGGGCAATTCTGACCGCGGCGGTAAAGCCGCGGTCAGAAAAGGGAAACCGGCGGTTTCCCGCCGGTTTTCCCCTGCCCCCAGGAATCCTCCACGGCGGCGCTGCAAGCAGCGCCGCCATGGGGATTCCGACCCCTTTCCCGCCAGCCTGTTCCTGGCGGTTTACACCGCCAGGAAGAGGCTGGCGGGAACGGGTGTCGTGGGGCCCCTGGGGGCCCCTGCAGTGCCCATGCCACTGGCATGGGCACTGCAGGGGCCCCCTAACAGGGCCCCATTAGGATTTTCAGTGTCTGCAAAGCAGACACTGAAAATCGCGACGGGTGCCACTGCACCCGTCGCACACCAGCAACTCCGCCGGCTCCATTCGGAGCCGGCTTCATCGTTGCTGGGGCTTTCCCGCTGCGCGGGCGGGCGGCCTTTTGGCGGTCGCCCGCCTGCCCAGCGGGAAAGTCAAAATGACCGCCGCGGTCATTTGACTGCGGTACGGTCTTTTGGCGGTCTCCGCCCGGCGGGCGGCGCTCGCCGGGGTCGGAATGACCCCCTATGTCATTTGTTGCAACTTTGAGAGGATTAGCTGTTACATGTGATTTTCGTGATTTATCTGATTCCTTGATTCGTGACCAGATTGTACGTTGCACAAATAATAAGAAAGTGAAAGAGAAGCTATTATCAATGGATCCTACGTTGGAGGAAAGCATACAAGTAGCAAGGAGTATGGAACATACAGCTACCTGGATGAAAGAAATAGAATAGTCGAGCGGACAGATAACAGCTATTGATGAGAAATCAACAATAGAAGTGAAAGAAGTAAAAATGAAAAAACAAGAATGGACAGCTGAAAATGTGGAAAGGAAAATGAGTGAGAAAAAGAATTTGAATATTATATGTTTTAGATGTGGATGTTTAGGTCACATTGCGTCTAATCCTAAGTGTACTGCACGAAACTTAGTATGTAGATCCTGTGGAAGGAAGGGACATCTTGCTAAGGTTTGCAGGTCTAAAGGGAAAATGTCTAACAGTGTGAAATCTATAGATAATTTAGATAACGACCAGCAAGAAATTGTATTACCCATCCATGAGAGTGATGAAACCAACCAATCAATGGTAGAACCTAAATGTATGGGAAAATGGAAGAATGAAAGCTCTTATAAATTAGAAAAACCGCATTGTCATGTACTTATGGATTCAGTGATAGTGAAAGTATTGGTAGATTCTGGTAGTTTACTTACGTTGATTTCAAGGAAAACTTTTGAAGGTACGCTAAAAGGAAGAATTGATGATTTACCGAGTACTGATGTGAGAGCAGTTGGTTATGGAGGGAGGAGAATAGAAATTATAGGGATGGTATGGATGGATATTGTGTTTGAAGGCAATGGAGTTCATGGTAAGGTTTATATTACGAATGAAGGGTCAGATCTTCTAGGATGGAGACACCAGAAAGATTTTAATATTGTGCTCGACCCAAACGCTGCAACTCCGGTCATGTTCATGGATCAAGCAGCTAACATAGATGATTTGGTCCCTGGTGAACAGTGGACTGAAAACTTAATGTCTAGGTTTCCGAAGGTTTTTACTGATAAACTTGGAAAGTTGAAGGGATTTACACATCGTATTGTCTTAAAAAGCAACGCAATTCCGATAGTACACAAGGTGAGACCAGTTCCGTTTTTAATGCGAGTACCATTACGAGATGAATTAGATAAACTTCTTCAACAGAAAATTATAGAGCCTATCGAATCATCCAAATGGTTGGCACCAATAGTTCTTGCACCTAAGGATGGTAATAAGGTTAGGTTATGCATTGATTTAAGAGACCTTAACAAGAATATTTGGGTGGATAGACAACCTCTACCGAATATTAATGAAATGTTAAGTGTAATGAGTGGGAAGGTATTCAGTGTGCTAGACATGTCTGCTGCATATCACCAGGTCAATTTACATCCTGAATCTAGACCTCTCACTTCTTTTGTAACACCTCTTGGGGTATATAGATATTGCAGAATGCCTTTCGGCTTGGCATCAGCTTCTGCTGTTTTCCAGCGAATAATGCAAAACATTTTTAGAAATTTAGACAATGTCTTATGCTTCCAAGATGACATAATTGTAATAGGAAACTCGTATGAACATCATGATGAGTTACTAGTAGCAGTATTGAAAAGGATAGAAGATCATGGCTTGACGGTTAAGAAAGAGAAGTGCCAATTGAGAAAGAGATCTGTGAACTACTTAGGACATGAGATTTCGGATGAAGGTATTAAACCAAAAAAAAGTATAGTGGAGGCAATTAGAGATGCCCCCTGTCCTACTAGTAAGGATCAGTTGAAGTCATTCTTAGGGCTAGCAGAGTATTGCTCGAAATTTGTATGCAATTTTGCAGAACTTGTAGAACCCATGAGGATTTTACTAAAAAAGGGAGCAGTGTTTGAATGGAATGAGGATTGTGTAAGGGCGTTTGAACAGATTAAGGTATCCATTGCAGAGGCCCCAACTCTAGGTCACTTTGATGTTACGAAGAAGACAATCATTCTTACTGATGCTAGTAGCGTGGGATTAGGGGCAGTGCTGATTCAAAGGATGAACGGTGATGAAAGAATTGTTGGCTATGCCTCACGCAGATTACAAGGAGCAGAACGGACTTATTCTGCAATAGAAAAAGAGGCATTGGCTTGCTGCTGGGGAATAAACCATTTCAGGTACTATTTGTGGGGGTTACCCTTCATATTGAGAACGGACCACAAACCCTTATTGCAGATTTTTAAATGTGGTCGAGGGTTGGAGGGTGGCTTAACTCCCCGTATTTCCAGGTGGTTATTATTTGTTATTGAGTTCAACTTCACAATAGAATATGTGAAGGGAGAAAAAAATATAATTGCAGATTGCCTGTCACGTCTACCTATTGAGGGAAGTGGAAATGGAAATAATGAGATGTGCAACGTGCAGTTAGAGGCATTTCTGGTTGATGGAGAACTTGCTATAAGTACGGAAGAGTGGAATGAAGCTGTAAAAGATGACTTGGAATACAGTAAGTTGAGGAAACTTGTGCTTGATCAGAATTGCGTCATGGTGGAGGACGACCTGAAATTTTTTTGGGTAGTAAGGGATGAACTGAGTATACAGGGAGAACAAATTTGGAGAAGAAACAGAGTAATCCCACCGTTGAAATTGAGGAGAAGATTAGTAGCAATTGTCCACGAAGGACATTTGGGTAAAAGTGCGACTAAAAGGAGGTTGCGTCAATTCTACTGGTGGCCTGGAATGGACAGTGATGTGGAGAAAGTGGTGGAAGAGTGTAAGGCTTGTAGGAACAGCGACAAGTCGAAGGCAGTGAGGGAACCTCCTTTGGGTCAAGTGCAATTTCCGAGGGCACCATGGGAGAAGCTTGCTTTTGATCTTGTAGGACCAATAGAGAGGTTAGGAAAAGGTAGTCGCTTTATCATGGTCTTAGTGGACTATTATAGTAAATGGTTCCGCATTAAGTGCACTGAACAAATTACAACGGACAAAGCAATTGAATTCCTTAGGGACTCATTTCTGGAGGAAGGGGTTCCGAAAGTTTTGGTCACGGACAATGGTGTACAATTAGTCTCAGCTGCCATGACCAAGTTTCTAGAGGGTTTAAGGATAAAACATGAGAAAGTTGCATTATTCCGGCCTCAAGCTAATGGCCTAGTAGAAAGGGTGAACAGAATTATAGTGGAAAATATACAACTGTCCTTGGCAAATGGATTGAATTGGAGACATGAGCTGATCAAAATGTTGTGGGCGCATAGGATAACACCTCATTCTGTGACTGGTGTGTCACCTTTTATTGCCCTTAAAGGGAGAGAGCCAGCTACTAAGGAATTTCCTTGGTGGATCAGTGAGAAAAAACTAGTAAGTGTTGACCAGGAGAAGTTGCAAGTGAGAGTCATGCATTTCCAAAAGAAGAACAAGGTGGATCATGATAAGAGGAAAGGTGTCAAGTTTACTGAAGTGAAATGCGGGGATCTTGTGGTGGTCAAGAAGGTGGGGATTGTAAGAAAAGGTGACAGCAAATTTCATGCACCACAAAAAGTAATTTCTGTAAAGAATTCGGTAGTCAAGTTGGAAGACGGAAGAGAGTGGAGTACAGGAAACTTGTGCATAATTAAAAGGAGGCAGTGACTAAGATTATTAAGGAAACATACGGTTTCTACTGTAATACCAAGCGGAATTTTTTTTTAGATGTTGTTGTTGTTCAGGAATGTATTATATGCTAATTCTTATTTTTATTTTCTCATTTAATTTTATTTATTTATTTTATTTTTAGTTATGTATTGTAATTAAGTTATAACTAAGTGTAATCAATATGGTTCATAAGGGGGAAGATGTGTAGGATCATGCCTCTGAATGTTGGAATGTTGTGAGAATAGAATGCTGGGATGCTGGGATTCTGGAGGAGTGGAGAAGGAGAGAGGAACTGAGCGAAGGAGGAGGCTTGATCTATTGCTGGGGGTTATATGGATTGCTGTACCACTCATCCTGAAATAAAGGTGAAGAAACTGAACCTGACCATTGTGTGATCACTACACCTTCCCCACATATATATTGTAGAAAATGACAGCAATATTTAGTTTTTTTCTGTTTTTGCTGTGATCCAGCGGGAGTCCCACAGGACAATTATTTATTTTTTTGGCTCCAGGGAGATCGCTCTGGGTCCCCACCTCTCCCAAACCCCTCCCTCCTGTGGGGCCTAGGTGGGCAGGTTACCTCTACACTGCCCCCTTACATAATTGTTTTAATGTTAAGGACAGGGGATTAAGGGGCATATTTACAAAAGGCTTGTGCCTCCGAGCATCACTTTTTAAAACTTTTTTCAACTCTTTTTATTGTTTCAATCATGGTTAATCAACTCAGTCACATCTTCAACAAAGACAGCAACATCATCGCACCCAAACTCCGGTATACCATCAACCTCTCCTTCGAAACTGCCACCTTCCCAGAGAGTTGGAAACACACCTAGATCAAACCTCTACTGAAGGAACCCACCGCCAACCCGACAGACCTCAAGAGCTACCGGCCCATCTCCCTGCTCCCCTTTCCGGCTAAAATAATTGAGAAGGCAGTAAACAAACAACTCACCGCTTTCCTGAAGCCAACAACATCCTGGACCCCTTGCAGTGAGGAATCAGAAGAAACCATAACACTGAGACAGCCCTCCTCGCTGCCACAGACGACATTCACACCCTCCTCAACCGAGGCGAGACCGTCGCCCTCAACCTCCTTGACCTTTCTGCAGCCTTCGACACAGTCTCACGTGACACGCTATGCACCTGTCTCCACAACGCCGGCATCCAAGACTCAGCACTGCATTGGCTCTCCCCGTTCCTCACCGGCAGAACACAGAAGGTCTGACTCCCCCCCTTTCTCTCGGAAGCCACCAAGATCAGCTGCAGCATTCCCCAAGGATCCCTGCTGAGTCCCACCCTCTTCAACATCTACAGGACCCCACTGGCTGCCATTGTCAGAAGCCACGCATCCAACATCGTCTCCTACGCTGACGACGCCCAACTGATAGTCTCTCTCACCAACAACCCGACCACCGGCAAAAATAATTTCCATGAAGGAATGAAAGCAGTTGCTGCCTAGATGAAAGATAGTTACCTCAAACTGAACTCGGACAGAACAGAAGTCCTCATCCTCGGCTCCACACCCTCCGCCTAGAACAAATCCTGGTGGCCCACCACCCTCGGAAACGCCCCCACCGGCCACGCCCGCAACCTCGGCGTTATCTTAGACTCATTGCTCTCAATGGACCGACAGGTGAGCACAGTCTCATCGGGTTGCTTCCACACTCTGCACACAAAAAATCTACATCGTCAATCCCCACCGAAGCCAGAAGGACAGTCACCCAGGCCCTTGTCAGCTGCCGCCTCGACTACGGCAATGCACTCTATGCCGGAACCACTGCCAGTACCTGGAAAAGACCGCATCCAGAACACCTCCGCCCGTCTCATCTAGAACGCCCCATGACACAGCCACACCTCCGCCCTTCTAAGAGACCTATGCTGGCTGCCCATCAACAAGAGAATCACCTTCAAGCTCCTGACCCACGCCTACAAGGCCCTATAAGACGCAGGACCAGCCTACCTCAACCACAGACTCTCCTTCTACACTCCCACCAGACAACTCCGCTCCGCCGACCAGGCCATCGCCAATGTCTCCTGCATCCAGAAAACCGCAGCCAGAGGAAAATCCTTCTCCCACATCACTGCCAAGACCTGGAATACCGTCCCATTCCACCTCAGGCAATCCCCCACCCTGTCACAGTTCAGGAAGGACCTCAAGACCTGGCTCTTCGACTGATCCTCAGCACCCTTTCACCTCCCCCAGCGCCTTGAGACCCTCACGGGTGAGTAGCCACGCTTTACAAATCCCTGATTGATTGATTGATTGACTCAGTAACATTAGTTGAACATACACTGCAGCCTCAATGACATTCTTGCAACAATGTCTGTTAGGATTTGCCCCTAAGTATTCCGTAATTGTTCCCTCCTGCCCTGCTGTATCATTTATTTAGTGGACAGAGAATCAAACAATCTAGCTGAGGACATTCCCAATGGGGGTGTGCAGAGTTGGCCCGTGACGCATTCCATTTTGTCCAAATCTTAGTCCATTTCTATGGACAACCTCTTCCTTCATACAAAACCCTTTCTGCGAGCATACACCAATCAAGGTCCCTCTTCCAGTCTCTAAAGCGGGTTGGGTCTCCTGCCCCCCACCATCACACAATGTTACGTTTTGTGACCATCAAGCTAAGTGTAATCCACATTTGCTCCATTTTAGGCAAGTCAGTGGAGTCCCAAATATTAAGGAGGCATCATTTCGCTTCGAGGTCTAGCGATTGGCCACTCATAGCGAAAATACAGTCAAGTACCTCACGCCAATATTGTCGCACCACAGGACAGCTCCTCAAGATATGAAAAAAGGTTCCCAGGTGGCCACACTGTCTATGGCAGCTGTAGCCCTCCCCATTTTTGTCAATGCAGCACAAGAATAGTAAGCCTTATGCAGGATTTTCAGTTGTATGAGGCAAAAGCACATCTTTATAGCAACTTCTTTGAGGGATCCCAAGGCTTCTTGTCACTCATCATAATCTAAGGTGTCTAGGTATCTTTCCCATTGCTCCTTTAGGTGGGCCAACGTCCCTGGCATGTTGTTGATAAGTTTTTTGTAAGTGAGAGAGATGGCTTTGGGGGGCATGTATGATGCCCTGGAAGGAATGTCAGGGAGGAGGGACTGAGACTTTCCTAGCACATCTGGCACTAACTCCTGGACGATGCCATTTTGAGCTATCCCAGGAGACTGTGCAGGTAGGAGGGGACAGGGACAAGGAAGTGGTGTGGCACATCTGGATTGGGCAGAGGTGCAAGCATGCTGGACACTTCCGTCCCCACTTAAAAGATGTTGCACAGTGGAGGGCTCTCTCTCTTGACTGTGCATCACCGCAGGACACTGGGACTGAAGATGGGCGTCATGGACAGTTGGAAAGAGGGACCCCCTGACCGCCCTCTGGGGCCCGGGCCCTGCTCCTGAATGAATTCAGAACCTGTGAGGCCCAAGCCAGGGCCACATAAGCTAGCCCACTTACCCCCGAGGACCAGTAGGGTGAATAGGCAGGAATGGTACAAGGAGAGCGCACAGCCAAGAAGAAAAGAAAGGCAGCCGGAGGAAAGGCTGGCTGAGAGAGTCAGTAGGACTGACTCCCTGCCTATTTGGGAAGCTTCTAGGCCAGGAGGCCTAATGAAAGTGCTCCTGGTGCCAAGGGTCCGCCATCAGGAGCAAAATAATACAAAGATCGTAAAAAATGGCCCTTGGGGGCCCAAGATATCAGGAGAAGAAGGTCTATCAATGAACTTTGACTTTGCGAGCAGCAAAGTGCATGGGCCTCCACCGCTGCTCTGGTTGGTGCACCTGGTGTGGGCCAGGGCCTGGAGGCTACCCCCAAAAGAATTAAAGTTGGGGGGTGCCGTTGCGCCCCCATGAAGATAAGCAGAGGGGCCCGGACCCCAACCTGGGGCCCCACAAGGAAGCAAACACGGGGAGCGCCATAGCACTCCCCACGAAAGAGAGGGTAGGGCCACAGACCAGAAGTAAAGTCAGGGGGTGATGTCACTCCCCCGTGAAGGTAATGGAAGAGGCCCCATACTTGGGCCCCACAGAGGAGACCAAGTCGGGAAGCACCATTGTGCTCTCTGTAAAAATGCAACAAGGGCCAAGGACCCCTACCTGTGGCCTCGCAAAGAAGTAAAGCTGGGGGATGCCTTTCCACCCCCCAGGAAAGATGGCTGCCGGCAGTGGGAGGAGTCGGCAGCCAAAGACGGAGCTGGGGAGCACCGTCGTGACCCCTGGGAAATTCTACAGAGGGGTCCCGGACCTCCAACCCAGGGCCCCACACCCAAGATGAAGTCAGGGGGTCCTGGACCCCATCCTGGTGACCCGCACCAAAGAGAAGCTGGGGGGTGCCGTCAAGCTCCCTGTGAAGATTGTGGCAGAGGAGGGGGGTCAGGACCCATCCCTGAGCCCTGCAGCACCAGGAAGGCTGGGGGGAGTGCCCTGGGTGGCGACTGTCCCCGCTCCCAGTGCTCGGCACTGGTGGTAGTGGGGAGGACAGGGCCACAGTGCACATCTGCTCATCTGCTTGCAGGAGCGGTCAGACCGAAGAGTGGCTGCCAGCTCCCGTAGCCACATGGGGAGCTGGAGAGGACAGCCGGGGTGGGCTCCCCTCGCTGCCCTTCAATGAGGAGGAACCACATGGGGGTGTCCTGGCACCCTAGCAGGAAGCAAGCCTTCCTGCTAAGGTGCCAGGTGCCTGAACGAAATGTAAATGTCCTACTGGTTCATGGAGCCTTCGTGCATGTGTTACTGTACAAATGAAAAGCTCCAGCCTGTAACTGTGTAACTCCGTTTTATGAGCAAGGAATTAAGGGGCAGCTGAGATGGTTGAGGTGGTGCCAAACTGATGATGCTTTGCGTGGCTCAGTTGCTACACCTCTTCTAAGTGTGAAGCTTACATTTTTCACAATTCTTATGACTTTAGTGGTGTAGCATGGATGACCTCCCCCACTTTGAAGACTTCCCCAGTAGCAATTGACTCTGACTGATGACACACAATTGATAAAGCTGGAACACAGGACAGGAGCTGCTGCACAAAGCTTCTGAAGCACCTCCTGCCCTGGGGGTATCAATCCTCCCCACCTGACCCAGGGTCAGTGGACATTAACAGTCCTCGAGCTCTTGGGGTGGGAAGCGTAAGGGGGGCACCACCTGTCCATCAGTAAATCATCAGTTGCCTTTAGGATCATTTGAAATGGAATATTGCATTATTCAGACTTCCTTACATAGACACGTACCTGCTACACTCTAAAGCCGTGTGATCTTGGTGAGCTCAAAGTCCTATTTGGATATCGCTCTATGGATGCATCAAACAGAAAATGATTAGAAAGAGGTTTCATCTTCTCCAATTCGGCCAATCAGGGTTAGACTGGGACAAATAGGTTCGGGCACCATATTAAAATTGACTCTAGTCAGATAACTGAAAAAAGTGGCTACATTTGCAAATCAGAGCAGTTTCAAACTTGTAAAGACAACCTGTGCAGTTGTTTTACAAGCGATGGGAACTTGCATGTATGTCTGCTTACTGCAGGGAATGTTTATGTTATTATCAGAGAAACCAACAGTAACAACTGCAATGCAATAGGTCTTGCATTTGTGAGAATTAGAGCTATTTGCATAGTAGATGACAATGGCCCAGATTTTCAAGAATCTGGCGCAGCCTCACTGATGCGCCAGATTTCCTGGGCCCCCCACCACTGCCACCTAACGACACCATGGCTGCGCCGTATTTACAATAAAGTGCACCATGGCACATGTTAGGCCAATGGCACCAACATTTTTTACCCTATTGTGGCGCTTTGCTTCACTAGTGTCAAAAATGTTGACGCTAGTGCAGGAAAGTGCAAGGAGGCCCATTGATTTCAATGGGTGCGTCCTTTTAACACTTGCTTTGAGCAGGCATTGAAAATGATGCCAAAAATGGCACAATGGAATCTTGTAGATTTCATTGTGTCATTTTTGTGGGCCTTCTAATGCTGGAATGCCCCACTTGCATTCATTATGCCTGGTGCAGGCGTAATGTGGCGTAAGGGGTCGCAAAGTGGTGCAATGCATGCATTGCACCTCTTTGTAAATATGGAGCACTGATTTTTGCCTTGTTGATCCACATTAGTGTAAAAAAATGACGCTAATGTGGCACAAGGAGGTGCTAGGGCCTTGTTAATCTGGCACAATGTCTTTTACCAGTGTTTTGGTTTTGGAGTGTAGTGGATGTATGCCAGGTGCCACAGTAACCCTTCCCGGCCTGATGCTGCAAGAGAGAGGACACAACAAGGCCGCCATCTTGGGAGTGGTTTTGCCTTATTCCTACAGACTGGCTGTGATGCCCTAGAGATGCAACCCTTTCTAGTGTGCTTACCAAAACTTTTCTAGCACCAAACAAGCCACAAAGAGGCACCTTCATGGCATTTAACTCAGAGAATGAGGGGGGGTCGAAAGAGTTAGGAGCAAAGAAAAGGGGGCAGTCATATATTTCTGTGTGTTTTTTAATGGAACTATTCCTTAACTGGATAGAAAGAGAATAACAGTAGAGGCAGCTTAACTGAATAGGTGGCTTCAAATGTGCGCTTATTGGTGAAACAGAGCTTCATGGTAGATGGGCCAACAGGATATGTTCCAGAGGTGTGACTTCTGTTACCTTGGGTCAGTGGTTTAAATGAAAATACAGAAGGGCTGGTACTCTGTCTTGATTTAAAGCAGTGCCTTGGGTTAATAGTCTTATAACAGCCCTTGGCTCAGGACTGGACTTTGTAGAATAGATACGTGTACCTGAATCTCCTGGGCCTTGATGGTGCCTTTCGGTGCATACATTTGTGCTGATGGTTTTCAAGTCAGAATTATCTCTGTTGGTGTGGCTACTCAAAATGTGAAGTCTTGGCCTTGCCATCTGGACCACTGAGAGTAGAGCAGGAATCCTGGATCTGGACGTTTTTTTGCCTAGATCAGTGGTGTCCAGTGTGGCTCATACAATACTGGTTCATTGTCATTTTTTGTAGGCTATGAAAAGGATTCAAATGTATGTTTTTTTTGGGAATCCTAGTTAGGCCCGGAACCATGTCATAGTTTCTTGATACCCACATAAGATAAATCACATAAAAATAGTTTATATGGAACTTATTTACACAGTGGTTACCCTGCAAGCCTGGCATGGATCCTGCCTATTTATTGTCTTATACAAAAAAAGACTTCAGTCACAATGACACATTTGGGTTACATAAGTACAAGCAGTGGCTGGTCCTGGTGGCCACAGTTTGTGAAACAATAGCTTGTCTGTTTAAAACATATCCTGCCCATGGAGTCTTTACTGTTACTTCAGGATTGACTTTGAGATGTAGCCTTTGGGGTGTTTACCCATATAAACAAACACACGTATATTGCTATAGACACAGGGAGGTGTGGGAAGCACTGAGAGGAACACCAGTAGAAGCAGGAGTAAGAAAAGGGCCACTTGATAGGGTCAGAAATATTTTTCTTGATATTGATTATCCATGTACTTGGTAACCATGGGAATCATAAATAATACATAGAGTTTTCATCAAATGAAGCATGGGAACTTAGTGGAGTGATTACATGAAGCCTGAGGTTGGAAGAGAGGAGAGCAGGTTGAATATTACTGGACTGTGACAGGCGATGCATGGATCATCATATACAGAAGTCCAGAGCTTGATGGGGAAGCGCTCTCTACCTGTGATAGCGACTGTTGGGGGGTATTCAAGGTGGTGCCTCTTCAAACAAGAAAAAGTGCTATTTGAGTGCTGTTTTAGACAGCACTTCCGGAAGTGGCATCTGCAAGGTCTCAGTAGCTGTGAGGAGACTGTCATCAAAGCGATGACACCAGTGAATTCTGAGAAGAGGAAGTGATGAAGTTTGCTCCACTTTTGTGCCCTATGATACGCTGCTCCTCTCACTGTGGCACCCTTGTGTTAGCTTCTTTGCACTACAGGGTTAGGAAAATGGCTGCCTCTAATAACTGAACTCTATTTGAAGAGGTCCAATTTCCATCCAAAGGCTAGATGTTTTTTGCTATCAAGCTTGAGGCCGTGAAGTTCTTGGGTCTGGAGTCACGACTCCTTTTCCACCATTTTGGAGACAAAACCTTTCGCCATCTTCTTGCCTAGAACTAACATATGTGCTTGGTTGGTGACAATCACGAGGTTATCAAGAGCACTTGCTATCACCTAGTGTTAAGCTCTACTCAAGTCAGTTGGTTAATGCACCCACTGTAGAGGTCTTGACAGAACGAGAATGTCACAGATTACAATCCTGACATAGCTTGTTCACCTCTTCATCTCTGCAAAGTTGATGCAAATGAATTATAGCAATTTTGTTTAGAATGGAACCTGCTTTGCAGCGCTATCAAATAGCAGAACCTGTATTACCAAACGCTATATAAAAAATGAGTTATTTCCAGACTGCCCCAACACACACCAAACAAAGAACCCTAGGCGAAAGTATGTGGCATAACTGCCAGAGCTGCCAACCTTGGAGCTGGAGAACACGATTCGAGCCTCGGTGCCAGCTCAACATACTGTGGTTCTGGGCAAATCATTTAATCTCCCCTTGTTACCAAAAATGAATGTGTTCTTGTGTAATGTAACCAGTGCTCACGCAAAGTGATGTACTGCCTTTGTATCAAGTTCATGCTATTTAGAAATAAAAAAGCCCCCACAGGCATCGCAAAGAAACAGCAAGATGCCCAAAAACAAGGAAAGAACAACATACCGCCATAATTGCAAAGCAGAGAGGCAAAAGGAAACAAGGGAGTACAGGGCAAGCAGCCACGGTGGCACAGGAGTTGACAGCGGGAGGAGGGTGATTGGGTGGTGGGACAGGCAAAAATACGGCATGAGGGAGTGCGATTTACTGGCTATGGACAAAGCAGTGCGGCACATGTACATTGCCCCTGAGCTCAGCATTGTAAGCACATTGACTCGCAGGAACAGGAAACCAAGAAGAAAAAAGTCCATGAAAGAACAGATAACCATGACAAGGTTTAATTATACAATAGTTAGTACCTGCTCCCAACATGAAAGAGGCCTTACTGACCACTAGCAAGCAAGGATTATTAAATTACACTGAAACAAACAAATAAAATGGCTTTAAGCCCACAGAAGTAAGTATAATAAAAGTATACAAGAGGCTGTATGCTTACGCTTGACCTAAAAACTGGCCCAGGAGGCCATAAAACTGGCCCCAAAAGCAGCTGAAAAGACAGCCCATAAACTAGCTGTCAGATCAGGCCTTTGGACGAGGCCCAGTTGCTCTGTAGGCCGGTCTGACCCTGGCGCCAGTTCAGAAGATGAACATTTTTCCCAACCGAACAGCTCCTAGAAGCAAGAATTGTTTGCTGACATTTTGAGCCACTTTAGCACAATAAATGTCTAAAGGCGCTTTCTGGCAGTGAGGATTGTTTATCTGAGGAGCTACATTTTGTCTGAATGGCCTGTGCATCTGTGTGCAGTGAAAGTTGTTGCGTTTCTGAACATGTTTTTCAAAAAGAGAAACAACAGTCACGGCTTAATATTCATGGGTTGTGATCTCTGTGGTGTGTGACACAGCGGCGCAGGGGCATATTACTTGCAGGGACGCTGTAATTATGCAATTTCTGACTGCAGATTTTTTAACATAATTATGGATTTGCCACATTTGCCACATAATACATTATATGCATAATCTGCACATTTTAACAAAAAACATGTTTCTGGCTTAAACTGATCAAGATTTAGTTTAAAAAAAGGCAAAACCTGTTCACGCAAGGGGATGGCCCTTCACAAAGGTTAACTAACCATCTTTCAGTTGCTTATTTTTGTATTTTTTTTTTAAAGTGTTACAAATGAAAATAAATCTTTGCCCAGACAGTATTACTATGGGTAAAAATGATATAGTAATGCAGTAGTATATTCAAATAAATGTGCAGCACTATGCTGCATAATCAGTCAATCAATCAGTGTATTTGTTGAGCGCACTACCACCCGTGAGGGTCTCAAGACGCTGGGGGAGGAGGGTGCTGCTACTGCTCAAATAGCCAGGTTTTGACCCGCTTCCTGAAAGTCAGCAGGTCTTCGGTCTGTCGTAGGGGCAAGGGAAGGGTGTTCCAGGTCTTGGCAGCGAGGTGGGAGAAGGATCTGCCTGCGGTAGTCGCTCCTCGGATGCGGGGGACGGTGGCGAGGACCGAGGTCGGCTGAACGGAGTTGGTGGGATGGGGTGTAGGAGGTGAGTCGTCTGTTTAGGTAGGCTGGACCGGTGTTGTGGAGCGCCTTGTGTGCGTTGGTGAGGATCTTGAAGGTTACCCTTTTGTTGACGGGAAGCCAGTGTAGGTCTCTCAGAATGGGAGTGATGTGGCTGTGGCGATGGGCATCGAGGATCAGGCGTGCGGAGGAGTTTGGCCGGGGCTCCTGTGTAGAGGGTGTTTCCGTAGTCAAGTTTGCTGCTGACGAGGGCTTAGGTGACTGTTCTTCTTGTATCTGTGGGGATCCATCTGTAGATCTTGCGGAGCATGCGGAGGGTGTTGAAGCAGGTTGAGGAGACAGCGCTGACTTGCTTGGTCATGGAGAGTGTTGAGTCGAGGATGATGCCCAGGTTGCGTGCGTGGTTGGTGGGTGTTGGGGCTGCTCCCCGAGCGGTCAGCCACCAGGAGTCGTCCCAGGCTGAGGGGTTGGTGCCGAAGATGAGGACCTCCGTTTTTCTGAGTTCAACTTCAGTTTGCTGTTCCTCATTCATTCGGCGACGGCCTTCGTTCCTTTGTGGAGGTTGGATTTGGCGGTGAGGGGGTCCTTGGTGAGGGAGAGGATCAGTTGGGTGTCGTCGGCGTAGAAGATGATGTTTAGGTTGTGCAGCCGGGCGAGCGGGTCCATGTAGACGTTGAAAAGTGTAGGGCTGAGGGCCGACCCTTGGGGAACGCCGCAGATGATCTTGGAGGCTTCGGAGTGGAAAGGGGGAGGCGGACGCTCTGGGTTCTGCTGGAGAGGAAGGAGGTGGTCCACTCCAGAGCTTTGTCCCGGATCCCTGCGTTGTGGAGGCGTGTGCGTAGGCTGCGGTGGCAAACAGTGTCGAAGGCGGCCGAGAGGTCCAGGAGGGTGAGGGCTGTGGTTTCGCCGTTGTCAAGCAGGGCCCTGATGTCGTCGGTGGCGGCGATGAGGGTGGTTTCCATACGGTGGTTGCTGCGGAACCCTGACTGGGATGGGTCCAAGATGTTGTTTTCTTCGAGGTAGTGGGTCAGTTGTCAGTTGACGATCTTCTCAATGACCTTGGCCGGGAATGGGAGCAGGGAGATGGGGCAGAAGTTCTTGAGGTCTCTCGGGTCCGCCGTGGGTTCCTTGAGTAGGGGTTTGATTTCAGCATGCTTCCAGCTCTCGGGGTAGGTCGCGTTCTCGAAGGAGATGTTGATGACTTTGCGGAGGTGGGGTGTGATGGTGGCGCTTGCTTTGTTAAAGATGTGGTGCGGGCATGGGTCTGACGGAGATCCAGAGTGGATGGTGCCCATGGTTTTGACTGTGTTGTCTTTGTTCAAGTTGGCCCAGACGAGCAGGGGGTCGTAGTTGAAAGTGGGTGGAGAGTCTGAGGATTCGGTGATTGGCGGGGTGGTCTGGCTGTTGAAGCTGTCATGGATGTCTGTGATCTTGTGGTGGAAGAAGGCGGTGAGGGAGTTGCACAGGTCTTGTGAAGGTGGGATGTCGTTTGTGCTGGAGTTGGGGTTGGAGAGTTCATTCACGATGTTGAAGAGCTCCATGCTGTTGTGTGCGTTGTTGTCCAGGCGGTCTTTGAAGGAGGTTTTCTTGGCAGATCTGATGAGGTGATGGTGATTGCAGATGGGGTTCTTGAAGGTGGGATGGTTGTCCGGAGTCTGTTCGAGGAGCCACTTTCTCTCCAGTTTCCGACAGGTTTGCTTGGAGGCTTGAAGGTCCGAGGTGAACCAGCTGGCTCTCTTGTTGGCACCTCTGTTAGAAGGTTTATTGAGCGGGGCGAGAGTGTTGGAACAGTCGTCGATCTAGCGCCAGAGGTTGCAGGCTGCGAGGTTGGGATTGGTAGGTTCGGTGGGTGGTTTTCAGGCGAGGCTGGTGTTCAGCTGGTCTTGGCTGATTTTGCTCCAGTTGCGGCGGGGGATCTGTTGGGTGCGGTGGT